>NC_089880.1:24465000-24765000 GCF_040182565.1 Anser cygnoides | reverse complement strand
GAAACGAATTTATCCGCCTTGCGGAAACGTGTCGGGCTTCCTCGGAGCAACTGCAGAAGGGAGGCCTTTCCACCAGGGTGGATAAATTTACTCGTGTCCCACATGACTGAGGGTGGGGGGACCTGGGAGGGGGGGTAGAGAAAGGTCATGGGACTGGGATTTGGGTTGTAAGTCACAGAGGAGACGTGGATTTCTGTGCCGGGATCCGCGTTAGGTGACTCGGGTTTTGCAAGAGAAACAATTAAACCAAAAAAAAAAAAAAAAAAAGGAGGGAGGGGGAGCGGGAAAGGGCATTTTAAAATAACCCCGGGAAAATCTCGGGGGCTCAGCCGTGGGAAGGTGCCTTTGGGAGCCGCAGCTCCGGGAGCCCAGGGAAGGGGCTGGGCCCCCCCCCACGCCAGCCAGGGCCGGCCGCGGGTGCTCGGCGCTGCTCACGGCCCCCCCGGCCCGACCGAGCCGCGCTGCCCCCGCCGCTTCTCGCCCCCGTCCTCCTGTCCCCTTGTCCCTTTGTCCCCTTGTCCCCGCCGGGCGGCCCAGGCAGCGCGGGGAGCGTGAGCTCCGCGGGGGCAGGACCCTGGCACTGTTGGCCCCATCCCCAGATGGGGAATTTTTCCCTTCTCCACCGATTTTGTTTAAACTTAAAGCGGCGGTGGCGGCACCCCCCGTCCCCCCCCGGACCCGGCACGCCTGGGGTCTGTCCCGCAGCGGCCGAGCAGCGCCCGTGGGTGTCTCGGGGACACCGAGCGCGGAGCTGGCACCGCGTTCCCCACACCCGGGGATTTGACCCCCCCGTTCCCTCTGCCCAAGGGCTGATGGGGGGCAGCGGGTGGGCGAAATGCGAAGCCCACCCCCGGTCCCGCTCCGGGCAGGGCGCAGCGCTGCTCCCTGGCAGCCCCGCGGGGCAGGATCCGGCCGCCGGGGACCACGGGGGAGGCTGAGCCCGAAGCGCAGAGGCCACCCGGGTTCCCCGAGCTGAAACGAGATCGAAAGAGATCGATCGCTTCCTCCGGTCCCCATCGAACAGGCACCGGCTCCTCGGAAAGGAGGCGAGGGGCCGGGTACAGCCACCCCGGGGGGACTTTTTCTCTCCCCAGATAATCTCGTCCGGGGGAAAATAAAAATAAATAAAAAAAAAAAATCCCACGGATTTTGCAGAGAGTCCAGCTGGAAATAAGCACGGTCCTGTGCCCAGCACAAGACTGACTGCTGATGAGTGATTTTGGTGGGGAAATGCTGGGATCACTCAGGTTAGATGGAATTTTCGAGGAGTCTCTGCTCGCCTTCTTCCGCGGGAAAAATAAAATGAAAATAAAAAAATGAAAGAAAAAAAAGGAAAAAAAAAAGTGGAATTTCGGGGAATTTTGCGGGAATGAAAGGAATCGCCGCTGTTGGCTTAACACGTTTAAAATCCCCGGCACTAACGAATGAGGAATGTAATTTCACTTAAATGGCGAGTTAAAGCGGGGAAATCGAAATCTGATCGAAACGGACAGCGGCTGCCCCAAAAAGCGCTTCCCTGCCGCCCTCCTCCTCGGAGCCCGAACCTCGTTATCCAGCAACGACCGGGGACGGGGAGAAAAAGCAGCAAACGAGTAATTAGAAGTACCGTGATGCGCCGACACGGAGCCTCCCCTGTAGGAACAGGGACGCCCAAACTCATCGCAACGCTTTCGGCTCCCACCCGACCCCTCGGCGGGGAGACCGCAGGTTTGCATTCGGTTTTTCGCGACCTGCTTTGGCACCCAGAGAGGAACATTGATTTATTAATCACTCCACGCACCCACACGGGGTTGGGCAGCGAGGTGTCCGCCGGGTCGTGGCTGGAAAAGGCCGTCGGGGCCGCGCTCCGGGCTGCCTGGGGCCGCCTGCCCGGCGGAGCCGAGCCGGGCCGGGCCGGGCCGGGCCGGGAGAACCCGATGCCGGGCAGCGGGAGGGCGCGCCCCCGGCTCTGCCCCGGGGGACCGTCCACCCGAGGGGAACATTAGGATGTGAACGATGAGGAAGGGTTGGAAACGTGCGATCAGACCCTGCCGGGAGCGGGGTTTTTGCCCCGTCCCGGATCGCAGTGTCACCTGTTGCTGCCAAGGGCTTGGGGAACCGGGGTGCGCCTTGTTTAACAGCGAAACGCGATCTGGTGGCAGAGGAGCCGCCGTGGGTCTGGTGCTGCCCGCAGCCCCCAGCGGCCCCCCATGGGCGCTCTCCCGGCCCGGGGACGCTGCCTCTTGCCCCCCCCTGCTCCCCCCCGTCTGTACAAGGAGCCACGGGCCGGTAAAAGGGGAAGGACAGAGCCCACGGGGAGGCTGCACCCGCACGGGAAAGCCCCGCAAAGGCGGCGTGGGGGGCAGCGCGGGTGGGAGGGAGAGCCGCGGGTGGGCTGGGGCGCGGGCGGCGGAGGTGAGGGCTGGGGACCCCAACAGAGCTTCGGAGGTCGCTTTTTTGGGGGAAGCAGGAGACACCTGGGACTTCTCCAGGGCTGTTTCCGCTGCGTGTGGCCTGATGGCAAAAGCTGTTTGGGCTGAGGTTGGTTGGGCACTTATGCCCCGGGGGGGTCCGGCAGCCCCGGCCAGGGTGCTGGGCTCTGGGCAGGAGCTGGGCCACAATCCTGCAGGGTAGGGGAACCGCGGGGCCCGGGGGGTCCTCGCCGCTCTCTCCCCGGGGAAGAGGGGAGACCCCCCCGGTGCGGCCGGGTGGGCGATCCCCGGGGTCCGACGGGAGGGGGACAGAGCTGGAAAAACCCTGCGGAGAGCAGCAAAGCAGCTCCCAGTGACGCCGAGATGAAGCGGGAGAGACTGGAGAGACAGAGAAAGAGGCAGATAAAAGCAAAGAGGGAAAGAGAGAGGAAAGAAAAATAGAGAGAGGTAAGGAGGAAAAGAGGGAGAAAAGGTGATAAACAGGAAAACAGAGGGAAGAAGAGAGAGAAGCAAGAGAGGAGAGAGAAAGTGAGAGATAGAGAAAGGGAAAAAAGAAATAGAGCAATAGGGCGAAAGAGAAAACAAAGTGAGAGAGAAGGAAAGAGAGAAGGAAAGAGAAAGAGAGAAAGAAAGAGAAAGAAAGGAGAGAAAAAAAGAAAGGAAAAAAAGAGAGAGAGGAAAAGAGAGAAAGAGAGAAAGAGAGAGAGAGAAAGAAAGACAAAAAGAGAGAGAAAGAGAGATAGAAAGAGAGATAGAGAAAGAAAGAAAGAAAGAAAGAAAGAAAGAAAGAAAGAAAGAAAGAAAGAAAGAAAGAAAGAAAGAAAGAAAGAAAGAAAGAAAGAAAGAAAGAAAGAAAGAAAGAAAGAAAAAGAGAAAAAGAGAAAAAGAAACGGAGAGAGAAAAAAATTGAAAGAAAAAAAAAAACCCTAGAGGACAAGAAAGTGGAAAGAGGAGGAAGAAAGAGAAGAGCGGTGCCCCCGGTGCGGGCTCTCCCGGCCGCGGCCGCCCCACGCAGCGGCCCCGGCAGCGGCCCCTGGGCCGAGGGGCAGCCGGAGGGGCGAGCGCGGGGCCCTTCCCCACCGCAGGCATCTCCGGGCGCGTTCCGAAAGCTCGGACTTCATTTCCAGGGCAATTTTGCTGAGGGCCGAGTCGGCTGCGACAGCTTCTCCCTCCCTCCCCGTGCTGGAAACCGGGATTTTTCTTAAAAACCTCGTTTCTCTACTTTCTGAGCCGGGAAAGGAAAGAAACGAAAGGGAGACGGGGAGGGGAAGAAGATGCTGGTTGCAGCTATTTTCCACAGTTAGGAGGGGGGAAAGTGTTTTCAGGTCGGACACCGGGGCACGGGGAGACTGGGCGTTATTATTAAATCTTAAATCCACCGTGAAAACGAGAGCTTCTCCGCAGTAGCAGCGAAACGGCCAGGCCGGCAACGGAGAAAGCACCGAGCTAGGGGATGAGATGCTCTTGAGACTTAAAGGTAGTTTCCATAATCCAGGTTCATTTATTTTCATTCGGGGCTGCGAGGAACTCGAAAGAGAAAACCAAAAAAGCTACCGGGGAAAGGAATAAGAACTTGACCTTCCCCAGTTCTCCCCATCGGCAGTGATGGAGAGCAGAAGGCGCCAGGGGAGGAGGCAGGGGGCGAGGACCGGGCCGGGGTCCCGGCACCCCGCAGCCCGCACCCGGCGGCTCGGAGCCGCCCCGCTCGGCTCAACACGGGCTCGGCTGAGCGAAAAGAGAAAAAGAAATTGTCCCCCGTCCCGGCGGGGATATTCCGGGACTGGATAGTTGCTTGTTTTTTTTTCTGCCCAGATAATGAGAGGAGAACCCGCTGATTTTTCCGCCCAGCCGTGCCCGCTGCTCCGTCTGCGCACACACGGAGAGCTGCGGCGGGACGGACACGCACAGAGCACCGCGGTTTCGTTACAAGCCCTTCGTCGGACGCACAGAAAGGAGAGGGGGCACATTAAAAAAATACATAAATAAATTCCTCGGATGTACGAGCAAGGCCGGCGAGAAAAGGGGTTGGGAGCCGCAGCCCCCCCAATCCCTGCTCGGGAACAGCGAGAAGGGGAGAAGGGAAAAACCCAAACCGGCGGCAAAGGATCGGGCCCTGCGGCCGGTGCGGGGCCGCCGGCGGCCCGGCTTCGCTCGGGTTTTTCACGGGCAAATATCCACCGAAAGCAACAGCAAGAACCGGAGGGATTCGCCTGCATCCTCCGGAGGGGAGGGAAGGGAAATGCCAGGTCGCCTTTTTGGCCAGGGACCCCCAAAGCAGCGACTGCAAGAGCTAATTATTTTCCTTTCAGTGCTCGGTTATTGCTGGTGTCCTCCACGCCTCCCCCAGTAAATAAATAAAACCCTCCTTTAGGCAGCGAGGCGTGAAAAATGATCCTCGCTGAACGCTTAAAAATAATGTCCCGTGAAGATCGGAGCTGCGGAGCCAGCCAGCCCCGTAATTAGGAGCCATTATCCGGCCTGCCTCGCCGAGGCAATATTTCCCCTGCACAACCTTAGCCGAGCCCGGCGAAGAGTTCCCGGCCCCCCAGGAGCCGTCCCGGGCCCTTTCCTGCCGCCCCCGGCTCCGGGGGGGAGCGGATTTTGGGGAATTCCCACCGATCCCCCCCCCTCCCCGGCTCCCCACTCATCGCAGATATTTGCAGGCGGCGGCGTTTTGTCAGGGAGGGGGGCACGCAACGAGCTCGGGTGCTTTTAGGGGAATTTAGGGGGGGGGTGAAAAATAAACTGAAATCAAAACACCGCCTAAAGTCAGAGCCGCTTGGGGATGTTCCCCACCACCAGCAAACAACGGCGCCGGCGCTTGCAGATCCCCCGCAGGCCCGGCAGAGCCGAGCCGAGCCGAGCCCGGGGGGGTCCTCCCGGGGGTCTCCCGGTTCGGGGGGAGATGCCCCTGGACCCCCCCCCCCAGCTCAGCGCCCACCCCGGCCGGCGCCCGCGGCTCCCAAGCCCGCGAATGGCTCCGCAGCGGCGGCACCCGGGGAAGGTGTCCCAGCCCCAAAACCACCGAGCCCCCTCCCCGTCCGTGTGGGGCAGGGGGGGGATCTCCGGGGAAACAGCGGTTCCCTGCCGAGAGACCCCCCCCCACACACACCCCCCGCTCCTCCAAAAGACGAGACCACCGGCTTGGAGGACCCCTGCTTGGGCGAGCCGCGGAGTTTGGTGCCCGCGGGCGCCGGCTGCGATTTCTTAGCCCATTCCTCGCATCCCCCGGCTCGTCTTCCTCCCGCACACGCTCAGCGAACAAATCAGCCCCCCCCCCAAAAAAAAAAATGAAGGGGGGGAAAAAAAAAAATCGCTACTTTATATTAAAATGTGCCGCCCCCCCCCCCCCCCCCCCCTCCAGCCGCACTGCAACCACCCAGGCTCAGCGCACATCGCTTTCTTCCCTCGGCTCCCGTCTCCTCAAAGCAGGCTCGGTTATTAAAGGAGGCTGAACAAAGATAGCCGAGAGCAGCTATCAGCGCATTTTAACTTCATCAAAGACTTCGGGGGAGAGGGAGAGGAGGGGTCTGGCACCTTCCAGTAATGAGCTTGTCAGGAACACCCCTGCCAGAGCAATTGAACAATTTGCGCGCAGCAAAAGAAAAGGAGCCGGGAGGGAGGGAGGAAGGGGAAATGCTACAAAAGCCCCTTCAATTTCCAACCATGTGCTTGGCAATCTGGAAAATAGATTCATTGGCCTCCTCTTTTCTCCCATGTCGAGTCTTGTAGCCCCTTTTGTAGGAGCTGGACATGAAAGGGAGACAACCAAGTGCCGGACACGAAGATCGCTTTTCAAAAGCAAATGTGTGTGAAGCGGAGATGTGAGACCGCTCGCTGCGGGGAGGCGGCACGCTCGGGAACAACATCAACAAACTGCGCGGAGCTTCGGGGTGGCACAGACAGGGGCAGGAAGGGGGGAGAAAAAAGGAGGGGGAGAGAGAGAGAGAGAAAAGCAACGCCGCCCCCACACACCCCCCCAACCGGCGCACACCGCCCGGCTCCTGCCTGCGCCCGGCGGGCCCCGCACCGAGCCCCGCACCGAGCCCCGCACCGGCTCCGTGCCCCCGCTGCCCGCCTCGGCCGGCTCCGCTTTGCTCTGCCTCCTCCTCCTCCAGCTCGCTCGCTGCTGGGGCTGAAAGGCCTCGTATTCGTTAGCTCGGGGTCCCTGCCAACAGCCAAACCGAACAGCGTTTGGTCCCTGTAAATAAATAAAAATAAAAAAAAAAAAAAAGGAGGGGGGGCGCTTAAAGATGTTTATTTACTCTGCAAAGTCGTTGCAAAATTTAGGCGGAGATCAGGTTGCATTCGGTCATTCAAACGCTGCGGGCCCGAGGGGGACGTGTGTGCACGGCGGGGGGGGGGGGAACCCTCCAACTCCTTTTCTCCTGGGTCAACTTTTCCAAAGGAGCCAAAAGCACGCGGAGCGGGGAGAGAGGGGCCAGCCACCTTCCTCCGGCCCCCACCGCCTCCCCCGGCCAAGGCATGGAAAGGAGCAGGGCTTTAGCGAGCAGCGGCGCGATGTGGGGGGGGGGGGGACACCAAAAACCGACCAAAGAAACAAAACCAAATCCAAAATCTTAGGGGGGGCCCTTCCCTCGCCGCCCGTGGAGAGGGACCCAAAGCGGGGACCCCCCCCCCCCCTCCGGCAGCCGGAGCAGCGAAACTCGCTGAATTTCGCCAAAGCCTGGGAGCCCCTCGCTTCCCCGAGGCCCGAGCGGGGCTCTGGGCTCTCAGCGTGACAAAGGACATCGCAAAGAACCATTGGGATTTTTTTTTCTTTTTTCTTTTCATTTTTTTTTTTTTAACCAGGTCACAAACATTTATTAATTTACACCACCGGCGGACAAAATTCTGTTGCCTTTTCCACATCAAATTATTCACAGATTCTCTCAATAAAATAAGATATGACGGATGCACAACCAGTGAAGAGTAAACTGGACTCCGCTCATTAGCTCCCGAATAATCTATATACAAATAATTACCGATACACCAAAAACCCACGCGTGGAGGGGGTGGGAAAAAGGGGATTAAAAAAAAACAGTACGGGAATTCTCCTAACTTCCTGACGGATCAGATTTTTTTAAACGTGCATTTGAATGTCTCATTGAAAAAAAAAAAAAAAAAAACACGCAGTCCTGAGTTTCACCGACTTTTCTTTTCCTTAAAAGTAAAGAAACCCTAAACAGTGCCTTTTAAAACCAAAGCTTCAAAGAAACTGCAAAATAAGATGGAGCCGTTCAAACATTTTCCTTGAGAGAAGGGGCGAGAGGGACACCGCCGGCAAAGCCGCCCGCGAGAGGGGCCGGGGGCACCGAAAGCGGGCACGTCCCAAAGTCCCCCCGCGGGCTGCATCTGGGGACCCGGCGGAAAAGCCCCGCAGCTCTCAAAGAAAATATTTCAGACCCTAAAACCGTTCCTTTCTCACCCCCCAGACCCCTTTTTCCCCTCCCTCCCCCCCCGCAAGACGTTGCTCGCCCAGGTCCCAGCTTATGTTACGGCCGCTTTCGGAATACGCTTTGGCGCTTGCGGGATGAAATATTGTTATTTTCCCCCTCCCGGTTTTCCTTTTTCATTTTTCTTTCTCTTTTTTTTTTTTTTTTTCCCCTCCGAGGAAAGAGACACAAACTGATCTGGATGCCACAGAGCCTGGAAATAAAGTTTTTTTTTAAAAAAAAAAAAAAAAGAGGAAATATTTCCTACCTTAAAACACAACAGGAGGAGGTTGGGGGAAAGGGGGAGAGCGGGGCAGAGGGAAGGGGAGAAGATCGGAGAGGAGAGCCGGGCAGGGGCCGTTTGGTTTGCGCCTCTCCCCCCCCCAACCCCCCCCCCCCCACCACCTCCTCCTCCCCTTCCCCTCTCCTGGCCGGAGCCCGCTTTAAAAATGACAGCTGCTAAGGTTTGTGATTTTACTGGAAAAGTTCTGCGCGGGCTGCAGGAGCGGCTCGTGTGCCAGGCCGACCTGGGGCTGCGCCGGGGCCAAGGCGGGGCTGAGCATGGCCAGGACCGGCGCCGGGGGGCCCGCCTGGCCCGCGGGGTAGGGCGCGGCGGGCGCGGCGCTGGGGTTGGTGCTGGGCGGCGGGGGCACGGCCCCCCCGATGATGTTGTCTATGGAAAAAGAGGGCCGGGAGGGGTTGCCGTTGCCTCCGCCGCCGCCGCCGCCGCCGCCGCCGCCGGCAGCGGGCGAGGGGTCCGGCTTGAGGGTCTGCAGCAGGGCGGCGGGCAGGGCGGTGGGGCTGAGCTGGGGGTGGTAGAAGGATTTCCTGCAGTTCAGCTCGCCGCCCAGGAAGGAGGGCAGCCCCGAGGCGGCGGAGAAGACGGAGGCGGCGGGAGGCGGCGGAGCCGGTAACGGGCAGTGCGGCGCCGGGAAGGGGAAAGCCCCCGGGGCGCCGCCGCCGGCGGGGTGGTGGTGGTGGGGCGGGGGGTAGCCCTGCAGCTGCAGGCCGTAGTTGTAGCCGTAGTGTCCGTAGGCGAAACCGGGCAGGAAAGCGGCGGGGTCGGCGGCCCCGGCCCGCAGCAGCAGCTCGGGGTGCGGCGGGTGCAGCTGCTGCTGCCGCTTGAAGCGCTTCCTCCGGCGCAGGAAGCTGCCGTTGTCGAACATGTCGGCGGACTCGGGGTCCAGCGTCCAGTAGTTGCCCTTGCCCGGGTTGCCGGGCTCCCGGGGGATCTTGACGAAGCAGTCGTTGAGCGAGAGGTTGTGGCGGATGCTGTTCTGCCAGGCGGGGAACTTCTCCCGGTAGTAGGGGAAGCGGCCGCTGATGAACTCGCAGATCTCGCTCAGCGTCAGCCGCTTCTTGGGGCTCTGCAGGATGGCCATGGTGATGAGGGCGATGTACGAGTAGGGCGGCTTCACCAGCGGGTTCTTCCCCCCGCCGCCGCCGCCGCCGCCTCCTCCGCTGCCTCCCCCGCCGCCTCCCCCTCCGCCGCCGCCGCCGCCGGCCGTCGCCTTGTCCCCGGGCGCGGTGCCGCGGGCGCACGCCGGCTCCGAGCCGCCGGCGGGGGACAGCCGCTCCGGGGACCCCCCCGTGCGCCCCTTGGCGGCCCCGCTCCGCGGCAGGGCGAGCCCCAGCGGATCGCCCTCGTCCTCCTCGTCGTCCTCCTCGTCGTCTTCCTCGTCGTCGTCCTCCTCGTCCTCCTCGTCCTCGCTGTACTTGCCCCCGTCCTGGGGCGGGCCCACCACGTCGATGTCCGCGTCCTCCACCTCGGAGAGCGGCTCTTCCTCCGGGGAGCGCTCGGACATGATCCCGCAGCAGCTGCCGCCGCCGCCTCCTCCGCTGCTGCTGCCCAAAGTCATTGTTGGGAGGCCGGGGAGGGAGGCCGGGCTCCCCCCCCCACCTAGCGGCGGTTCCCGGGATGGGCCCGGGGCCGTGCCGGAGGGGCTGAGGCCGCCGCCGGGACTCCGAGCCCCGCTTCGCCGCCGCTCCGAGCCCCGCTCGGCCGCGCCGCTGCTGCTGGCGGGGCCCCGGCACGGCTGCGGGGTGGTGGCTGCCGAGGGAGGGGCGGCCGGGGGGGGGGGGGGGAGGACGGGACGCGGGGCAGGGGGAGGAGGGACGGGCCGGGACGCCCGGGGGCCGGGCAGGGAGCTGGAGAGCGGCGGTAATAAATAATAGCGATAATGATGATAAAGGGAGAGAGGGAGAGACGGGGGAAAAGAGGGGGGGGGAAATAATCTGTGCGTGTGTAAAGTGTGGGGGGGGGGGCGTTGGGTCTTTGGGAGGGGTGGGGGGGGACGGAGGGAGGGGAGGGGGGCGGGGGAAAAGGGAGGGGGGAGGGCAGAAGTTGGGAAGGCGGCTCCCCCCCTCCCCACCCCTCCCGAGCCGGGACCCGGTGGAAACGCTCCCACTCTGCGCCTCCTGCGAGCGGCTCCCCAGGCCTTTATAGGGCCGCCCCGGCATCACGTGGAGCCCCCAGCCCCGGGGGGGGGCCGCGAGGGGCTCCCGGCCCGGCCCGGCCCCCCCCCCCCCCCCCCGGTGGGGATGCTTTCGAGGAAAGGCGCTGCCCGCCCCCCCGGGACCCCGGTCACGGCCGGCCGGGATAGGGGGTGTGGGACGTAGAGCCCCCCCCGCCCCGCACCTCCAGCCGTGCCGGAGGCTCGCAGGGTCCTTTAGGGCCGCCTCCCTCCCTCCTTCGCCCCCCGACGGCCGCCCGGCCCCGGGGCTGGGGGCTGCGCCGGCGGGCCCCTCTGGGGGGACCCCGAATGAATGTGGGGGTCCCCGCTCCCCTTCTCCTCGGTCTGACGTCAGAGACACGTCAGAGCCACGTCACCGGGCAGCCAGCACGCCGCCTCCCCCGGGGGGGTCCCGCGGGCTGCCCCCCGCCGCAGGGCTGCCGGGGCCCGGCAGGTGCGAGGAGCAGCCCCCGGCGACCTCTCGCCCCGGGCGGTAGCCACGGGTGCCCGCAGGGTGCTGGGACAGTGCCCGAGCCCCGCATCCCCTCCCGACGGGGCTCCCCGACCCCGTGCCGCTGTCCCCCCCCCAGGCACCCCGGGGGAGGGCAATCCCCCCCCCATCCTCCTCCTCCTCCTCCTCCCCGGCCTCCAAAAGCCTCTCCGCTGCCTCCCTGCCTCCGCTCGCCCCGAGCTGCAGCATCCCCCCGACTACAAGGCCCCGGGGGACACGGCCGCTGTCACCCACCCCTCGGCCCGGGGGGGGGGGGGAGCCGTGCCAGCCTCCTGTCCCCATCTCGCACGGGTTTTTGCTCGGAGAGGCTCTGCGAGCACGGAGCCCCGCTGCTTTTTCTGGGGTCTCCCTCCCCCGGATTTGGGGGATGCGCGGGGAGGGAGGGAGGGAGGGGACAGGGATGCCAAAAAGGGGATGCCAAAAAGTCCTTCAGGTGCCACACGGGTGTCACACGGGAGGAGGCCGGGTGGGTGCTCCGTTCTGCTCCTTCTTCCTGCCAGCAGCAACTGGCAGCTCCGTTCAGCCCTTGCAGCCGGGGGGCTGGTGGATGGGGGGGGGGGTCTGTGCGGCTCCCCCCCCCCCCCCAAGGCCGCGCTCAGCACTGTGAGAATCTGCGGTGATGGATTGCCAGGCGCTGCTGTTAACAGGTGCGAGCATTTGGTGATAAAATCTCCAGCACTAATACCGGGGAGCCGGGCCAAACAGCTGCGCGGCCCCGCTTCCAAACGCCGGTCACAATTACTCAAAGCCTAACGACTCGGTGCGCCGGGGAACCCCCGCGAGCGGGCACCCGCACCCCTCCCGCACCCCTCCCGCTCCGGAGCCGCGGCCCCGGCCGCATCCTCCTCCCTCGCTGCGATCGGGCCAGGATTTCCCTGAACGGACGGAGAAAGCGGTGAAGAAGCGGGCGAAGCGGGCCGGGGGAGCTTTCCCGAGCCCTTTCACTTCTATACCCTTCTCCTGCCGACAACCTGCACACGCGCCCCCCTCTCCTCTCCTCTCCACGCGTGTGTACAAGCGGCTCTGTTCATTCTCCCTCGGCCGGCACGGAGAAACGCCCCGGCTCCTCTCCATCTCTCCGACGGTCGCTGCTCAGCCTCCCCGTTAGGCAGCCCGGCGGCGAGGCGATGGGAAGAACAAATGGGAGAGGGGAGGGAAAAGAGCCGAGCCCGTTTCCATTTTTATTAAGTAAAATAATAGTTATGACTCCCCTACATAAACGAAAGTGTCATAAAAAATTCCGAAGCAGCTGCCAGAGATTTCGACCACACACACACACGAACGGGCGATTGAATTTCCACTCGGTGCCTTTCGGCGCGGAAAGGAGCCGCCGGGAGCTGCGCCTTGTGCCTCTGCGAGGGGAGCGCAGGGGACAGCAAAGGGACCAGAGGCTGGGGGCAGCAAAGGGACCGGCGGCGGGGGACTCGGGCACCGGGGACAGCGGCACCGCCACCCCCGTGCCCCTCAGGGTGGCTGCCACCAAAGCGCCCTGCCCCGAGGCCGGCCCCGCCGGGAAAGAGGGGCTCGAAGCGAAACAAACGGGTGGGGGGGGTGGGGGGGCTGTGCCGGGTCCCCCCCGCACCCTGCCCCGTCCCCATCCCCTCCCGGGAGGGCAGCGCCGGGAGCAGCCCCCGGGAAATGGGGGCTCGGGGGGAGCCGTGCGCCCCTGGGCGCCTCCGCATCCACCCTCGGCACCCGGAGCCCGAAAGTCCTCGTGGGGCCGGGGGGGGGGGGGGGGGGCATTAAAGGGCGGATTTTGGGGGGGGGGGATGCCACCGGTGCCTTGCACCGCTCCCCCCGGGCCGCCCCCCTCCGGCTGGGCGCATCCCGAGCCGCCGCCGCTCGGGGAGCAGCGCGTCCCCAGCAGCCGCTCCTGAGCCTATTTGGGCGTTTTTATAGGGGAAATGTCGCCCCAGCTGAGGTGGGGGGGCGTGGGGGGGGGGGGGGGGCAAAGGGAAGCGACAGCGGCAGAGCCCCCGTGCCCCCATCTGCCTGCGGCTTCTGCCCGCCGACTCGCCCCTAGCTTCGGCTTTGTCCCGCAAGATCGGCTGCGGGAAGGAATCAAAACGAGAAAAAGCACCGAAAACCCAACGGCCCGGAAACGGTTTGGGAAAGGGGACCCCCGGGGTGAGCCCAAGCGGCCGCTCGGGTCCCGCAGGCGGCCGCACGCTGCGGGCCGCGCCGCCGCCCCCACGGCCGGCCGCGGGTACCGGGGCCAGCTCCAAGCCCGGCTCCGTACGCGGGGTGCGGAGCGACGTGGGCTCCCGAAACGGCCCCGCGACCGACCGGTCCGAAAAGATGGGCTTTGTCACCTCCCCCCCGCCCCGCTCCCAGCCACGCAGGGTTTTTTTTTCCTTAGCGTTTGTCCCTGAGGCGGGTTTTTAATTTTTTTTATTTTTTTTTTTCTGCGCTCCTCTCCGGGACGTTTCGTTACGGGCAGCCTCCCGCCCGCCCCCCTGCCGCCCTAACCCGGCTCTGCCGTACATCCCACGGGGAGCTGTGCCGCCCGAAGTGCCCGGCGGGGCGGACGGTCTCCAAAAAGTCTCAGTAGCGAAAAAAAAATAAATAAAATAAAAAAGACGGGGGGGGGTGTGGGGGGAGGAGCGTCAGCCGAACAGCATTTTAATTCTAACCTTTAAACGGACTTTTCGCTGCCTGTCCCACCTGTCTCTCGGAGGTATTCCTATACCCTCCACCTCCCTCGGGCGGGGGGCTCCGGGCCGGCCGCAGCCTCCCCAAGGGCTCCCCGTGCCCCCCCCGGGGGCTCCACGCCGCCCCCGAGCCCGGAGCCCCCCGCGGGCTGCTTTTCCCCCACCCCGACGAGGCACTGATTTATTTTTTTTTCCCCACGGGGAAAACCTCGGTCCCTGCCCGCCCACCTGCTTTTTGCCCGAGGCTGGAGGGCAGGGCAGGGAGAAAGATGCCGCCGTCCCGGCCGGAGCAGCCCCCGGAGCTGGGGTTTATCAGGAGCAGGGCCCCCGGCCCCGCACCCTGCCCCCAGATCCTGGCGGAGGACCGGTTGGGTTTGCAGGGCAGACCCGTTCTTGTTTCCTCTGCCTTTTCTTTCCTTTCTTTCCTTTTCCTCTCAAGTCGTTTATGCTGATGAGAACCGCATCCCCAAGTCCCCCAAGGCTCCGTGATGGATTTTCTGTATTACCTCGTTATCAAGCTCGGCTGACCTCTAACTTCTCTGAGAACACGAACAAGACGGACCTGCTGCTGCCTGGGCTGCCCCAGGGGGCTCTTTTTCCACTTATGTGATTTCCTTTGATATTATTTCTCTTCTTTCCATATCCAAGGCTCAGACCTTCAGTGCTCCCTGCAGCTCAGCCTCCTTTTTTGCCAGCCCCTTATTGCCAGCTCCCAGTTTGCAGGGCTCGGTCGGCTCGCCAGGAGCTCCTGGCGCAGGAAGGTGGCCGGGGACGGTGGTGCCAGGTAGCGCAAGGTGCACAAAACTCCCAGTTCGGAGACCACCGATGTCAAGTACCTACAGCTGCCCCTGCAGTGCTCAGATGTCGGGTATCTCCGTTTCATTGACTTGCATTTTCAAGCCCAGATGTCCCAAAATCCACGCCAAAAAAAAGGCCTGGATTTCAGGTGAAGGCTTCCCCAGGTGCCCCCATGTGCAGGGCTGAGCGTCCTCATCACACACACGCACACAAACACACACATATTTTTAGGTACTGGGATCTGAGTTTAGGACCTCAGCTTTGGACTTGCAGTCCAACAACGCTGCCTGCTGCTCCGTATTCGTTACCGATCCCATCCCACATGGACCTGAAGCCCACCAGGCAAGCCCGCATGCAGCTTAACTGATTAACCCTGGCTTGGCGTAAGCTTTTTCTTCATGCTGTTCTTCAGCAATCTGACATGAAAAGGGACGGATACACACACACACTTCCATGACTCAGAGGAAGGCAGTGATTTCAAGCCGTAAAGCACCAGGTGCGCTTTTGAGACTCACCAAATCCAGCTCTCCTGGTTGCCATAAAAAACACATTAGCCAAAGGCTGATGCATGTGGAAGGCAATTATGCTCTGGCACATGGCAACATGTACAGAACAGCCTGGTAACAGTGCCTACCACACGAGGGAAAATATCCCTGTGAAAACAAGCCTGCTAAATCACTTCATTCTTCCCTGAATCCCCTGAAAATAAAAGGGAGGATTTTTTGGGGGGGAGGGAGATCCGTGAGGGAGGGAATCACGTTTCCCAAACGTAGGCGCACCGTGCAAGACCTGATGTAAATGACTGGGTTCACGCAGACGTAGTAAGCTCTGAGGAGGGCTCCTAGTCCAGGTTTCCACGCCAGCACCTGACCATGCCAGAAGTGCTCAGGTAGCCCCTGCTGCTGAGTCCTCTGCAGTCAGCAGCCCCAGTGCCCACCTCACCCACACGGGTCCACAAAAGCCCACTTGTGCCTTGAACACCAGCTGAGGACCCTCAACATGGGGACAGGAGCGGGCGGGGAGAAGGTCTTCAAAGGAGAAAATTACTGAGAAGGTGGAAAATTACTGAAACGTGGCTTGACTGGGAGAAAAAATGCTTGACTCCTTTTTTTATTATTTTTTTCCTGCACGGAGTAAATGGCTGAGGATTGCCTTCTTTGTGGCTGGAAGCATCCAGCACTTTCCAGAAGGGGATGAGTTTGGGGTGAATCTTGTAAAATATTAGTCCTGCACACGCATGCTGATATCTACAGATGCGCCTGCAAAGAGGCTTGTGGATACATTTTGCCTCTTGACTTCAAATAAAACCGTGCTTCTGTCGGCTGGCAGCTGTGATGTTCCTACCGCACAGGAGTAATGCCCAGGGTCCCTTTCCTCTACTCCCCCCTTGGGAAGGAGCTGAATAAACAGCTGGAAAAAGTCTGTGGCCTGAAGGCTGATGAGGGAGGGGAAGTATCTCACTGTCTCACCTGACGCCATGCAGAGAAGCAGAGGCAGAGCCAAACGCCCTAACCCCTGGCCCCTCATCCAGCAGGGCACAACCAGGTAGAAAAGAGGCCGTGCAGGTGGTGGGCGTTTCATCTGGGCCAAACGCCATCAAGCGAAAATACCAAGCTGGGAAGCACCAACACAGCCCCGGCTGAAGGTCTGCAGTGGGGTGAATCCCAGCCTGGCTCCAGCACCTCCACACCTCTAGCTCTGGCAACCAAAGCTAAGCCTTGCTTTGCTGTGGGACTTCGTGGCAGCGCCGGTGTGGCCGCAAGGGGCAGTTCTCCAGCCCTATAAAATAGGTGCGCAGCAGGTAAAAGGGACGCGCCGGATAAAAGGGACATGCAAGAAACCCACCCCTGGCATTCTGGGGTGTGAGCTTCTCCTGCACTTTTCTCTAAACCACCAGAAGCAACTGGTGCCCTGAGCTGCACAGAGGATGCGAGAGGGGAAGCCTGGCAACACGCAGATTAAAATTAATCCGGCCGCTCTGGGGGCGTCGAAGCTTCACACGAGGAAGCCGCGCTGCTCGGGTGGAAGATGCAGCACCAGGGGGTGCGGGAGGAAGAGCAGGGCTGCTGTTTCACATCTGGGTTTGCAGTTCTTGGGAAGACCCGATCCGTACGGGACGGACGTGCAGCGTCACCCAGCCAGCCGCATCCCACTGACGCTTACTTCGAAATTCCTTTTTTTATTATTATTTTTTATTACAGTTCTCCAGGTGCCTAGACCCTGAGATCTAACTGCATTAGGAGGGCAGGAGGTGTCGGGGCACCCTGTCTGCTCCCTGCTGCAGGGGGACGCGGGCAGGCTGAGCGCTGTGCCCGCGCCTTTTTACTCCCCAGCAGGCTGCCGGGGGCTTCCTTCCCTCCCAGCGCAGAGATAAGCGTGCCACCTAGAGGAAATCCCCTTCACTGCCAGCACTGGCAGCCGAAAATTATCCAATAAAGAATAATTAACCTCTGGCATGGGAGAAAATCCTCCTCCCGTGCCCTGCAGCAGCTCCGGGCGGCCGCACAGGCACGTTGCGGAGGGATGGCGATGCACCGAGGGGCCCCGGCGAGCGCTGCAGGGCCAGCCCACGGCTTCCCGTACCCCGTGCTCTCTGCCATCCCTGCCTCTGAGAAACGGGCTGCATGTACCGCAGGGCGAGGGGATCACGTATGTATCATATAATGCCCTCCAGTGGCAGCCAGCAGCAGTCCCAAGCCCACGGGTGGCGGTGCCCGAGCTGCAGGAGAAGGGGGACGGTGGCGGCGTCACCTCCTGGCCCAGCAGCTCCCACCCCGTGGGGCCCGGGCACTGCTGGGGATGGAGCTCTGACCCCACGCAGGGCAGATCCACATCTGCACATCGTTCCCAAGGAAAAAAATCTCCTTGGTGCTTAACTTGCCAGGCTGGCCACGGGCACCCTCACCGACCCATCAGGCGCCCGCGGGGCTGGGAGATGCGACGCGGGAGCAGGCGGGGCAGCAGGTGCCACAGACCTGGTGTCCTCTGTGATTTTTCCCTGCACCTCCCCTGCCCGCGCTGCTCCTCACCACCTCGTGGCCGCCGTCCCGCTGCCGCTGTCCCCGCGGCCGGGCGCAGTGCTCGTACGGCGTGAAGGGCTTCACGGCACCGCGCGGGAAGCTCGCGCGCTTTGCAGGCCTCTTATTTCCTGCCGTGGCTGAGAGGAGCCTAGTTGTAATAAAACTCTGGGCTCCGATCCTACAAACACTTATGCCTAAGCTTAACTCTAAGCACGTGAGCCGTCAAAGGGGACTATTCATGTGCTTAAAATTTAAGCATGTGCTTAAGCGTCTGCAGGCCTGGAGTCTGTCAGCGCGGGGATTTGTGCGCTAAGCCCATATTCTGGGTCATTATCCTTTTCATGTCTTCTCTGGCATTTCAGAAGATGCTTCAAAGGGGAATTTTCAGGTTCTTCAATAAACTTTGCCTTCCCAAGCAGCCTGGATTCTTGCCTATTCTATGGGGCGATTCTCCTCCGCTGCACCCCCTCCCCCTGTCAGCGATAATCCTGTGCTATTTCATGCTTGGCCAGACAATTAAGCCCTCTTGCTGCTTGGCTCTGTCTTTGTTATGTATAATTGTTCCAAATAATTAGCCACTATTGCACGCTACTCCGAAACTACTTTGTATTGCAATTATACTTAGAGGGCGAGCATCAGCTGAGGGAGAACCCAAGCAGCAGACAGCCTGGAAAAGAAAGGGCTGGGGGGAGATGGATGCGTGCCTAAAGCAGCACCGCAGGACAGCCGAGGGTCGGGAACAGATAAATGGTGCTTGGGGATGGTCCACAGCTGGGGAGGTCTGGCCAGGAGAGCGGAGGGTGGGCTGTGGGACCTCGTCCCGGGTGTCACCTGGCTGCCACCTCGTGGTGCTGGCTCTGGTGCAGCAGGTAACGCTGCGGTGACCGCCTTGGCCATCTCTGTGCGACGGGAATGCAAAGCTGCTCCGGGATGTGTTCGGGGGCTGGCAGCAAAACGGTCCCTAAATGTGTCCGTGGGTAGTTCTGGGGGGTGAAACGTGTGGTTCCCAAGGGTTCGGCAGCCTTCTCTTTGCTTGCCAGCAAGCTCGTCGCACAGTGGACAAGCGCCAGATAGGATGCTCAGAAGAGTTACCTCTCTACATGAAGCATCTTTTTTTAAATGAAAATGCGGTGGTGCAGCACGGTCACCCTGTTATTACTCCGTCTCTGGTATTTCAAGCAGGGAATGTCTGGGAAGGATATAACCAGGCACCTGGCTTGGTGTGAGCTGTGCTGGTCAGTTAATTCCTCTGCCGAAACCTGGGGCCTGCCCCGAGCAGGGGCACTTCAGCAGCCCCAGTGCACAGACTGTGAAATAAACGGCCCTGGACGCTGTCCCCAAAGCTTGTCGGTGTTACACCACCTGTGCTCGGGCTCTGACGCTTTGCTGCCCAACCTCAGCCTTCCTTGTCGGGTGCTGCAAGAGCCAGGCCAGCCACCCACACCCTCTGCATGGCTCATTTCAAACAGCCTGCGACAAGGTGCAGACAAGTGCTCCTTCACCCCTGCCCCCTCATCTTCCCCGAAGAGCCCGATTTACTGCTGTATTTCCACTCCTATCCCTATTTTTCCTCCAGGGGGGCAGCCAGCCCATCCAGTTCTCTATCCCGTCCCCAGCAACGTCCCGCAGCGAATGCTTAGGAAAAGGGTAAAGGAGAGTGTATCCGGGGAAATCCTTTCTCAGCTTTGGTGTTCGGTGCTGTGGGGGTTCCCCAACCCGCCGTGTTTAGCGGTGACCCTCCCCGAGCAAACCCCATCCCCTCCTGGTCCCGGCCGTGCCCCAAGCCCCTGTCCCGACTAGGACAGCCCCCAGAGGGCCACAGGCGGAGCCCCCCCGTGTCCCCCTGCCCATTGTGGGGACGACGGCGACGATCCGGGTGCCCCCCTGAGCTCCCCACCCTCCGGTCGCCGGCCGGGAGCGGCTTCCCAGGGCTTTCCACTGGAGGTCAGTGTTGGCCCGAGCACGGCGCCTGCCGCCCCGGCCACCTCGCCCCTGCCACGGCGGGTGACAGACCCCCCCCCCCCCCGCCCCCCCAGCCCGTGCCGTGCCCCCTGTCTGTCCCCTGTCCTGTTTCGGTACGATTTCGCCATCGGCCGGCGGAGCCCACCTCTGCCGGTCCCGCGGCACCCATCGCCCCATCGCCGGGTGGCCCTAACGGCTCGGTCCTGACCTTTTGGTCCCTTTTGGGGACCGAAGCTGCTGGCCGTCTCCGAGTGGTGTGCGCGCAGGACAGAGCGTCGCAGGGAATAAAACCTCCTGTCCTTCTGACCTACAATTCCCAGCACTGGGACTGCCAGCGGACACCTGGCAGCACCCAGCCAAAACCCGACCCCACCGGAGGGACCCACGGGTCCTCCAGGAAACGTGCTTCTAAAATTTCAGCTCATGCGTTTGTATGCACCCAAGTGGAAAAACGCTATTAGCAGGTTGGGAATAGCGTCTGAAAAGAGCACTCGGCGTTGCTTGTTTTAACTTGCGGGGAAGCAGCAGGAATTTGGGGCACGCACGAGGCGAGCAGAACGCCGCCGTACGCAGGCACCCCCGGCAGCCTGGCCGGACCTCCCCGGGCAGGTTTCCGAGAGAAAAACTGCTTTAGCTGTCAAAGGGGCAGCAAACCTCAGTTACGTGGCTCCCAGCATCCAGGCTGAGCGACCTGAATCCTGCCCAATTTCCACGGCATCCTTCGATGAGCCACCTGCGGCACGTTTGAGCCCAAAGCACCACACTCCTTCCACGACGGCGAAGAGCAGAGTTTAGTCTCTGGCTTTTTGGAGTAAGATGGGGACGGTTCTGACTGCCACGACTTAATATCACCTGAACTCCCTGGCTGCTGCTAAATAAAGAGGAGGGGGATTTCAAAGGAGACTTGGTTTCACAGCCAAAATCTGGGTGATAATTGCTCCTGTTTCATTCAAATCCCTCTTATTCACCAAGCAGGGACACTGAAAAGACACTAAAACAGACAAAGGACGCAGGTATAAACTTTACAAAGCTTAAAACTACTCTGTCCCAGCAAGGCTTATGCTTTACATGACACTTTAATCCTACTCATTTGCTAGATTCACCCTAACTGTAAACAAAGCTTTGAAACGAAAGCTTAAAAGCCTAGCTGGGATACATTAAGTTAACCAAGAAGACACTCTTAAGGCATTAGTTTAATGACGATCCCAATACGAGTGCCAGAGGTTTGTGCATGCGGGGATTAATATCTGCAGGGAGAAGAAGAAAAGGGGTTTGTTCCCTGTGCTTTCAGCCTCTTTGGCAACACAGGGCCCGCAGCGAGGGCGGCTGCCTGCTGCCTGCTGCCTGCTGCCTGCGGGCGCTCAGACAGCCTGAGCTCGAGCTAAAACCCAGCAGCACGGAAATCCCTTTCCTACACTCGCCGCTCACCCTGCAAGGCTCTGGGGGGACCGGGTCAGAGCAGGGGGCCAGATATCCTAGCACCGAGCCCAGGGAGCTTCAGCATCACCTGCCCACCCCCGCCACCCAGCACCCATTGCCTTTAGCGCAGGAGCCAGGCCGTGCCCCGCTGCAGCCCCCGCTGCGCGCCGCAAGCCCCCCAGCTCCCAGCCCGCCGAGGCCGGAGGGAAGCCGGCGGACCCAGCACCTCGGCACGTGTCTGCTTTTGCCTGTAAAACACTGCAGGATTGGGCCCCGAGAGTGACTGTGAGCCACAACAAGCGTCCTTCCTACCGGCTGTCCTCGCAAGCGTGATTTCAGCATCCCCACTGCCCGCGCAGACAGACTGCGGCTCGTACAGGACAGCACTTCGCAGGCTTTCCATCGGTGAAACATCTCTACCCATAGGTATCTTTCATAGAAAGCAGTATTTTTGGGGGATAAGTTTTCTCACCCAGCCCTTTCCCAGCAGGGCTATCAGTAAGGGAGAAGCAGGAAGCTGCTGCTGGGAGCAGCGTGGGAGCTGAAAAGGAGGAACCAGAGGGAGCAGGAGCAGACCAGAGCCGGGAGGTTTTTACAGACAGGTGAAGCCCCGGTTTTAAGGAGACCAAGAGAAGAAAAGCATCTTCCTCCCTCCCCTTCCACCCTGACCCCGCAGTTTTTACAACGCACATGGAAAAAAAGGAATGAAAAGGCACAAGCAAGAGCTCCCACCTTGTGGGCAAAAGCCGACCCGTGGGGTTCCCACCCCGACATTGCCCCGCACACAGCTTTTGGTCACAGACATCGGCCGGGGGACGAGATGCTCGGGTCTGCACCGCCACCCCGGTGACACCCAGCTCCTCCTTAAGGACTGTGGGAACCGCTCTGCTTCAGAGGACCCCGGAGTGACGGGGAGAAATCCGTTGTTTTTACCTGGAGGGTGTTTAGACAAGAAAAGCTGAACCCAGCGGCGGGGAGTCCTGCCTCCTACCTGGCTGAGCACTCTGGCTGGACGGTCCTATAAATAAAGAGCACCAGGCTGGGCCGTGAACAGGTTGGGTTTTTAATCGATTTTGTGATTAGGAAGGAAAGCTACGATCTCCTAACCTGGTGTGCTAAACCGGAGGTTTACCTGCGGGGGATTTCTGGGAGGGAAGACACGTTCCCTGCTGCACAGATGGAAACCATCGGGTCCAGTAAGAACAGCACGGGCAAACCCCACAGCTCCCTTGTGATGACTGCATCCATCGCACAGCTCGGCCATGGTTAGCTCCCATTCGCTTTTTTAAAAATCATAGTAAAATAGCTTTAAAAAGCATCACTAAAACCGTAGGATGAGGCGGTGTCGGACAGCAGCACGAGTCTGCCTTCCACCAGTCACAGGAGGAATGGATTTCCTCCAGGAAAGGCCTGGCTGGGGCCAGAGGAACAGCAGCGCTGGACACGTTGGAAGGAAAAGCTTTATTTTAAAAAAGTCCTTTCTAACAATAAAAGTGAATTTTAAAAATAGTAAAAAGAAGTAGTCAGGGTGAGTTTTTTCTTTTTTTTCTTTTTTTTTTTTTCCTACGGGGGAACGAAAGGGTAAGCATCTTAAATATTCATTTAAAATCCAGTGAGTTGCTTTAGTAGTAGGATTTTTTTTTTTTTTGGTAGCTCATTCCAGTTATGGAGGAGGCACCCAGGGAAGAGAGAAAAAGCCTCGTTTTGGGACATTTTCTGCTCCCCGGGTTCCTGCCTGTCCCACCACGCTCCGAGCTCCTGGGCGAGCTCTGCCTCACCCCGGGGTGCTGCGGGGTGCCCCACTCCACCCAGGTGCAGCCGGGTGAGAAACAGACACCCCCGGGCACGGAAAGCATCACTGCCAGGAGGGAACGCGGCAGCAAAATACATCCCCTTCTCTCCAGTTAAAAATCAGCTGGAAAAGAGAGGATTTTGCCCCCCTGCACCGTGCACGTGGCTTTGTGTCCATACGCAGCCAAAGACCAGGACCCCCCCCACCCCACCCAGCCGATCCCACCACGGGGCAGTGTCCGTGTGTCCGGCCGTGCCCACGGCCACCTCGGGGCACCCGTCCGTGCCCCCCCAGCCCCATCACATGTACCGCTCGAGGCCGGCGGGGAAATTGGGCTGCCTGACGTAGGCGTTGCTGGAGCCGAACTGGCCGAGGGGCGACGAGGCGGGGAGCCCCAGGAGCTGCTCGCCGTGCTCGGCGCAGGCTGTGGGGCGCATGGCGGGCAGGGCCAGCCTGTTGGGAGCCCCGTAGAGCTGCGGGCTGCCGGGCGAATAGCCGCCCTGCCCCACGGGCAGGTGGGGAGGCGAGGCGGCGTAGGGGTAAGGCAAGGCGTTGGGGCCAGGCCGGCCCAGCAAGCCGGGGCTGACGGGCTGAGGCTGGAAGCACGGAGGCTCGGAGGCGCCGGCGGAGCAGCTGGGGGCAAGCTCGGCCCCGGATAAACCCAACGAGGGGTGGCCCAGCTCAGCGGGCGGCGAGGGCTGCAGGGCCTGCTGCCCGCTGATGAGGCTGTCGATGCTGAACATCCTGGGGTGCTGAGCCTGCGGGGCCGCTCCGGCCCCGTAAGGATGGAAAACGGCACCGGAGAGCTGGGGGCCGTAGCCGGGCGAGCAGAGGGCGTTGGGGTAGGGCGCAGCGGGCGCCACGGGGCGGGCGGCGGGCGGCGGGGTGAAGGCGCTGGAGTTCTGCATGTAGCCGGGGTAGGTGGTGATGTCGGTGCGCTTGAAGCGCTTCCTTCGCCGCAGGAAGCTGCCGTTGTCGAACATGTCCTCGGCCGCCGGGTCCAGCGTCCAGTAGTTGCCCTTGCCGGGGTGGCCGGGCTCGCGGGGGATCTTGACGAAGCAGTCGTTGAGGGTGAGGTTGTGGCGGATGCTGTTCTGCCACTTCTTGGGGTTCTCCCGGTAGAAGGGGAAGCGCTCGGTGATGAACTTGTAGATGCCCCCCAGGGTGAGCTTCCTCTCGGCGGCGTTGGCGATGGCCATGGCGATGAGGGCAATGTAGGAGTAGGGGGGCTTGCCCCGCTGCACCGGCCGCTTTCGCCGGCGACCCCCGGCCGGTGGCGGCGGCTCCTCGGGGGGCAGCGGCGGAGGAAGGGGAGCTGGGGGGCTGCCCCCGCCGCCCCTCGGCTCCGGCTTCACCGGGGGCGCCTGGCAGGAGGGGGGCGACCCCCGGGGGGGCCCGGGGGAGCCGGGGCTGGCGGCGGGGCTGGGGGCCGGCAGCGTGCACATGCCTCGCAGGCAGGGGAAGCCGGCCGCGGTCATATACGGCCGGAGGGACGGGGGTAAGGGGGGGGGGGCACGGGAGAAAGAGCCCCCCCCGAGGGATGGGGGAGAGGGAGGGGAAGGGGAAAGGGGGCAGGCGCCGCGGCAGCTCCCGGTGATGGGGAGCCGGGCCCCGAGCTGCCTTGCAATATATAGGGCGGCCGCCCCCCTGCCCACCCCCGGGGGCGTGCGGAACCCGGGCCGGCCCAGCCGAGCCCTCCGCTGGGGGGGGGGGGGTAGGGGGGGAGCCCGGGACCTGTCTCCCACGGGCAAATCCCCCCGGCCCCTCGCCGGGGATGTCTCGGGCAGCGAGGCCCCCGGGGGGGGAAACCCGCTCCCGAGCGGGCTGCGCGATCCGCCCGGGCGCTCGCTCGGTTTCCAGCTCCTCCGTTTTCCGAGCAGGGGGGAAATTAAAGCGAGCCCCGCCGGGCAAACCCAGGGCGAGTTTTATCCCGCGGCCGGCCGCCAGCAGGGGAGCAGGTAAGCCTGCCCCCCGGCCCCCCCGCTGCCCAAATTTCGTTGAGTTTTTCCCTGGGAGAAGCGCTCCGAGGCGGCCGGGACGCAGCGACGGAGAGAGCCGGGGCTGCTCTGCCCCAGCCCCCCCGGTTTGTTACTGTGCAGCCTCCTGGGTAAGGAAACCAAGCTGTTATTTGATATTTGATTTTATTTCCCCGTGGGAGAGTGGAAAGGGATGCGCAGAGCTCGGGGCTGCCCGCAGGTACGAGGGACGCGGGGCAGGGACGGCGTTTTGGGGGCGGGCAGGGGAAAAAGGGGTCTCTCGGTCAGCGAGGCTGAAGGTAGCACTCAGGAAGCCCTGCTGGGCGTCAGACGGTGGCAGACCCCTCCTGTCCTGTGAGTAGTAAAAATCACAGCCTTCAACTTTGTGACTTGGTTAAAAGTATTTCCGAGAAGACGGCAGGACAAAGCCTTGTTCCACAGAGGCAGGTAGATGTGGCTGGGATTGCACCATCATCTTCCTCTCTTGTTTGAACTAAAAAGCCACCAAGCTTTTTAAAATAAGATTCCCCATCCCATCTTCTTTAAGCATCTCCTCGCAGTTTTATTTTACAGTCCAAGCAAGAACTCATTGCCCCGTTTATTTCCCACCGTCACTCATTCCCTCGCTTGTGCCTGCATCTGGTTTTGTTCTTATTTTCTCTGCAGACCTTCCTGGTTCATCTTCTGCCCTCCTCGGGGCTCAGGCAGGGCAGCGTGGGGTCTGGCAGAGCTGTGCTGGTCCAGTCCCGGTCAGCTACTGGGCGTGCTGGGGTAAACTGCCTCAGTTTCCCTTCTGCCAACTGAGGGCAAGAACAGGGGCAGGGGGAGTATTCAGCATACAGAAGTGTGCCTTTCTCCAGAGCTTGGTTTTTCTTAGACAGAAGGCAGCTCTTCAGCGGGGGAAGCAAACCGAGAGCACGGCAGGGACCCTTCATTCCCTTGGGAGAAGGAGGGAAAATGACAGACTCCTACTGCTCCGGGAGCGTCCATTTAATGTGAGCGTGTATCTGAGCATTGGGCACTTCGTGACCTACAGCCTGAGGATCTGACTTGCCCAGTCGTGGAGAAGGTGAGAACCCCATGAAGGTGAAGGGAGGCACTAGAGACCATGCCGTGAAGAACAAAGAAAATTACCCCCGGGGGCTGAGGGGGGATGGAAACCTTCAGTTTTGCAGGCATGATTTTTTTTTTAATGCAGACAAAGATTTTTAAGTAGAGTGATTTAGCAAGAAGCAGTTCGGGAGGGAAAAAAGTTAAGGAGTGTAAAGGAGGAACAGCTTTTCTCATTTAGTCCCACAAGCAATCATATTACTTTTTTTTTTTTTTAAGTGGTCTAAACGTCAGAAGAAGAATGGGAAAATGAAAACCCGACAGTGGCTGGGTCTGGAGCTACCTGCGACCACACAAAGGAAAAGAGGTCTTGTCTGGGCAGCAGGATATGAAGGCTCACCAGGTAAAGGGGTCCTGGTCTGAGGCCCTGCTCCCGTGTAACACTGCGCACCGCGGGAGAAGCCCTGGCCCTGTCTCGGGGCTGGCCGAGGCTCCAGGTGGTGAGCAGCTACCTGAAAGCTGCTGGGAGCGTTCAGACGGCTCCCAGCTTCGCGGGGGTAGGAGCCGGGTGGCGGAGTGGTTTTGACAGACGGACAGAGCAGCAGGACAGAGGTGGGCAGGAACCAGACCGAGCCCTATTGCTGAACGAGGAAAGCCAAACCAGACAGACACTAATTCCCACATGTTTTCTCACTCCAGGTGCTCTTTCTGCCCCAGATATTTTACAAAAAGCTGGAAGGTTACCATAAAAACGGCTTCCACAAGCGAGACCTGTCTCTCTCTTTAAAACAAGGCAACGCAGAAGGAGTAAATCACGTTTGCTAAGTATGTGCAAGCTTTGCCAGCACCTGCTGCCTTCCACATCGGTTCATCCTGAGCACACAGAACAGCTTAAACTGCTTGTTTACCTCCAGAAATTGCTTTAGAGGACGGGTGAGCTTGCTTCTCTCGGCTACCTTTGTGCGCCGGCACGCGGCTGCTAGCAGGAGCTTGAAACCACTTGTCTGTGCGAGCAACAGCGAGGAGAGGCAGCAGCACTCCGTGGCGCGAAATTTCTGGGTAGCCCAAATCCCCCCAGCGTATAATGGGGTAAGCCAGGAGGGGCAGATGACTTTGTGCCTGGCACTGCTCTGTCGCTTGGCACTGTAACGGGACCCTGGGGAAGGGGTGAGCCTGCCCCGAAATACCCCAACCAAATGCACGTGGATGTCCTGTGCTGGAAGGCACACAGGTACCAGCTGTGCTCTTCTCCCAGACACAAGAAGGAGACGACTACGGCAAATGAGCACTTCTCGTGAACTAACTCAGTCACCAGCGTCTTTGTAGGTAACGGCGCAGCAACACCCAGGCAAAGTCATTTCCTCACTAACGGCATAGGTATGGTATAGGTAAAGCATTTACCAAACTGGGGAAAAACTTCTAAAGAACGGAACTTGTAAACCCTTCTTCACCCTCGTGGTGAAGTTTTTTTCACTCCAACTATTTAAGATTTTCTAGTCAGAATTAAATTTCAAATAAAAACTGAAGCTTTCTTTCAATCCTAGTGAAATAAAGGGTGTGAAAGGAAAAAAAACAACTGCTTCCTTCTTGTTGTCTGTTTACAAAACAATAATATTCTTAAGAGAAGTATCTGTTTAAACTTGAGGGAAGATATAAAAGATTCTAAAAGCCTTGAGACATTGAAAACCACGATCAGGAGCAAAGCTTGGTTTGGAGTTTTAGAGATTTGGCTTCTACAAACTTTGGTGCTTTTATTGGTTGTTATTTCAAGAGAAACAAAGATCTGTGATAATCAATATTTAATTTTCCTGGAAAAAGGGAAATGCCCCAGCTCCACGTCTCATGGCCAAAACCCAAGCCAAAGAAGGGGGCAGGCAGGAGGGTCAGGCTGGGCTGTGCCTTGCCCTGGTGGCTCCGCTGCCTTTCCCGGTGCCCTCAGTCAAAAGGGGCGGTGGAACAAACCGTGACACAAATTCATGAGGACAACCCCTGCAAGAGCAGATCTTTACAAGGAACCTTGGTCTCAAACTTTCCAGCCATGTCCTTAAGAGCCACCTCTTCCCAGCAGAACCCAGGTTTCTCCGGAGGACGCGAGGTAGGCGATTAAAGCTCAGCGCCCTGCAGGGCTGTTCTGCGAGGCTCACACAGAGCTGTAGTGTTTTCACCACGTCAACAAGCACCGGGCCCATGGGAGAACCTGGCCCACCAGGTCTGCCGAAAGCCTCTGCAAACCCACCTGAGGAAGGTGGGAACAAGAGCGGAGCAGGCAGAACACAGCCCAGCCACAGGCACCGAACGGGGAGCAGGTTTCTTGCACTGCCCCACTACCTCCCCCTCCCTGGCCCCACAGCCGGGAGCCCTGCTGCTGCCCCAGCGCTCACCGGCTGCCATGCAATAGGCGAATTTGCTGTACAGACCACCTGCATCCCACCCCAAACCCACCAAGGCTTGCATTTTTCAGTCAAGTCAAGGGGCTGACGCCCAAACGCTGCACAACAGGGCTCCCAGGCAAGCATTTCACTACAGAAGTTTCCTTTTCCCTCATCCTTCCATTACCCTCCCGTAACTGCTGGACTGATTAGCTGCAAGCCCAGGCAGACAGGTAAAATCCCACCTTGCTAGCTCACTGCCGATTCTTTTTCCTCTGTTTAATGCTCCTGCCAGGAGCGATTCCATTCACTCCAAACACAATAAGCCTTTTCCCTCCCCTTAGGCCAGAAGCACACCTCTGTCGTGGAAAATTTCCCTGTCTTATACCTCCGATCCGATCTGCCTGCAGCCAGCCTGGCAGGTTGGCTTTTTTTCACGTTGCTTAAAATGCTTTTGAAACAAAAGCCCTTTAATCCCTCCTGGCTGGGCCAGGCACCTCTGTCAGTCCCCTCCTGGTAGCGGAGGAGGAGGGGTCTCAGCTGGAGGTGCAGGGTGCCCAGGAGCTGGTGGCTGGAAGCTGGGTAGGACATCGGGGACGGAGCTGGGAGCATTTCCCAGCAAGGGTGCAGAGCTGAGGCCTCACATCGATGATGATCTGGGGGGAAGAAGAGCAGAGATCCTCCCAGCCAGTCCCATATGCTTGCCTGGAGAAGGGTCTCAAAGGCCCACAGGGCTGATGGGGAGCCAAGGGCTGGTAGCCAAGCACGAGACCTCTGCTGGGCATCCTAAAGCCGAGCAAGAGAAGGGGCAAGTCCAGGAGCAAGGCACCTGTCTGCATATTCCCCAGGCACTGAGGAGGTGGCCTGGCCACTTCCCAGCCTTTCTGCCCCAAATGGGGACATCTCACCATGTGTCTGTTCTGCTGCAGAAAATGGCTGGCTGGGGGGCTCAGGTTGTGGAGACCTCGGATGCCTTTGACAGCACTCCACAGATGTCCAGTGACTAAAATTTCATGCAGTGACTTCAACGTGCGTATGGTGAAGGAAGAGGGTCTCCAGCCACAACAGGCCCATGTTCATCACGTAATTTCCTCATGATGAGGGAAGAGAGGTGATTCAGACTCAGATCAGACTGGACAGCCATGAATCACAGCGCTGTCACACACTGCTCCCAGCCAAAGCTAGCCCTGCCCTCTGCTACCTGGGGCTGGCAGAAGCAAGCCAGAAATCTTTTTATTTTGGGGGCCCACAAAGATTCAATCAACCCCTTCCCACCTGCCACTTCCAAAGCACTTGTGGGCACTGGGGTCCTCCAGCTGAGACGGGAATCCCTGTGTCACAGCAGTGTTGGATGCAGGTGGGCAGCTGGCACCCAAACCCAGATCTGGGCTGCTTCTGTCAGCGCCGAGTGCCTGGGGAGAGCTGCTGCGGTTCGCCCATCACCTCTAGCTCTGGGGTAGCTGCTCTGGAGGCCCACACCACGCCGCTTCTGCTCCTGCCCCAGCCCTGTCCCACTGGGTGACGGGGCTGTGGTGGATACAGCTGCATCCCGGCTCGCCAAGTTGTGGGCTTTGCCGAATTGCTTCTGCTTGGGTGAGAAAGGGGTGATGTCAGGCAGCCTCAGCCTCTTTGCTGGAGCTCCAAGCTCACACCTCATTCTGGTGGCTTTCTGCCTTCATGCCTGCTGCTCCACAACCCGCTTTTCCTGCTCCCGATCCTCATCCCATGCACTCTGACTCAGGGCACTGCTTTGCCCAGCTGGCGTCAGGAAATCCCCTTGGCCCACGCAGGGTTGGCACCCAGGCCAGTTCCGAGGCCTCCTTCCCAGGGCTGCCAATCGTGTTTTCGTCACAGGTTTCTCCAAGGGGGAAGGACTTGTTCACATCTCATTGTTCTTCCCTCACGCTGCGGTGGAGGAGGTCCGATTGCAAAGAACAGCGTCAGCACTGCGACCCTCCGCGCGCAGCCCACAGGGCAAAGGCAGGCCTCGCACTGCTGGCGGTGCTGAAAGCAGACGGATGGCAAAAGCTCCCCGGTCCTTTTTAAGCCGGCCTCAAGAATTTGGCTGCCTGAGCAACCAGCCCAAGGAGTTTTGGGTCCGGGATTGCCAGGAACACAGCCCAGTGCTGCCCAGACCCCTCGGAGGGGGGTCTGCACCCTCCGGCGGCAGGCAGTGGGCACAGCAGACGCCGGAGCCATCGCCAAGTGCTCTCGTGGGCCACCAGCCGAGAGCTGGCATCGGGCTAATTGCATCAAAATTCATTAGGTTACTTACTGCCTGTGTTCCCAAGTGGCTGGAGAAGGACACCAGCAAGCGACGACAAGTGCCATGGCAGCGGGCGCCACCTCCCCACGGCCAGTGCCAGGACTTCAGGGAGGCTCTGCCTCCTTCCCCGCTGTTTTTCCCCTCCGTACTCTCCAGTTACCAACTTGGCAGCCCCACACACAGCAACCGCACCGACAGGACCCAGATAGGACCCAAAGTCACCATTAACCTCGTATATACACATCCGGGGAGCTCCCCCTCAAACCATTTGAGGAACGGGACGGGAAAGATTCTCAAGATTTAGGAAACCAGCGGAGAACATTTTTTCAGGTGGAACACCTTTGCGCAGCTACACAGAAGAAACGCACCACAACCAGGACGGGTTGACGGCTGCTGGCCATCGCTCAACAGCACCACTTGGAGAAGAAGGATCAGAAACACGAGAGGAAAGCTTGGATTTATGCCCGAGGCTCCAGCACCGTGCCTGCTCCCTCCAACCTGCTGCAGCATCATCTCCATCACCTCCCCATATTGAAAATGGAGATAATGTCCACCACCTGCCTCGCTGGTGCATTAACCCCTACAGACAAAGGGATGCGCTCAGAGCACGGAGAGCATCACTGCCCGATGCCAGCACCCCTGAACGACACCCAAATTTTGGGCAGCCTGGATGAGGACTTCGGGTAGCAGCAGCAGAGCACGGCGAGGCATTGCTTGCCAGCCCACACCAAGAGAAAAGCAGCAGCAGCCACATCACCATCGGCCTGGGTTTCACGTGTCACTGATCAACTCAGGTTTTAATTACGCCCCAATATCCCCCTGTCTCCTGAAACACAAAGCTGTCAGCCAGGCAGCTCCTGCCAGCCCAAGCTTCATAAAGAGCAGCCAGTGACCACGGCAGCCCAACCCTCGAGCCAGATGCTAACAGCTTTGGACAAGTGTGGGATTTTTACACCCCTATCTGCGGGGAAATCTGATGTTTAGTGCCCTGACTGCGAGCAGGTCACCCTTAAACCCCTGAACATCCCAGGCAAAAATAAAAAAAAAAAAAGGAAAAAGAAAAAAAAGAAAAAAAAAGCAGCGCCGGAGGGGAATTGTACTGGCTCTAATCCCTTCTGCCATTCTGCATATTCATGGAACATTGTCATAACACATCAGCGGGACAAAAGGTCTGTCGGCACCTCCTCCTCATGCCTTTGATAAAGCACGAGACAAATGCTGAGTAAACACTTGGAATCCATTCACTGCCCCATTCTCATCGGGATGAGAAAGTCCTCCTCTTTCTTGCAGGCCCAGAGCTGCTCAGCCTAATAAAGTACGGCCCACGGGCTGTGAAAAGAGAGGCCTATGGATGATGAAAACATGGATTATCTCATTTCACCCTCCTTGTATCAGACCCTGCTCACATTCTCAGTGCACTTGGCCTGACACGCAATTACACACGGGAAAAAAAAATATTTAAAAAAAAAAAAGCCGGGGGGAGAGGGTATTTGGAGAACAGGGGAACTGTCCGTAAAATTTCACAGATGACCTTTCCCTAGTGGGAAAGCGATTTGTTCCTGCCCCGTGACCCAGCCCAGCCATTGCCAGGACTTTTCACATCGACATCAGCATTTTCCTAAACGACGCAGCTCTGGACGAGAGAAGAGAGAACACCTAAAACGGAGGTTTGCAGGTCACTTCAAGGCCCTGAGAGCCCAGAAAGCCCATGGGATGCTGCCAAACACTACGGCTAGGGCACGAGATGTCCCCTGCTTGAAGCCAACCAGCTCCAACACCTACACGAGCATGGAGCCACCGCTGCTCTCACCCCACAGGCAGGCTGAGGGACCAAAGCCACCTCTGCAGACGACCGATAACCCCCAGAAATCAGCAAGGAGAGGCTCCTTACCTTTAGATGACTTGGCCAAGGTTACTCAGGACATCAGTTGCCAAAATCTCCACTGTGCGTTTCCAATGCCGACGGCAGCTGCCTCCATTGCCCAAATTTCTGGAGGCTTGAGCTAAAAACTCCTGCAATAAAACAACAACAAAAAAGCTTTAATAACCTCAAACAAGGCAAGGAACTGGCTGTTTTGAAGGTAATCATCTGGAAGAAATATTTTCCATTTAAATGCCATTCTTTATTTGGAAGAATATGGGCAGTTTTCAATGTGAAAGTTATCTTCAGAAATAGTAGGTGGGGAATGAACACCATAACACAAATATGCCCATAACAGAAACAAGAAATGGATTATGAATTGCTGTCAAATGACCAAGAAACAACAGATGCACTGCTGCTTAACGAGGGTCTCTTCTCTTTTTAAGAAGTGCCTTGTATACCTGCCCGCTCCCTGAAGGATGAGGGAGCTGGTTGTAAACAGCGTGTTCAACACTTTTGTCTCTGCAAAACCCTGAAGTTCATTGGTCCTGCAGACAACAGGTAAAAAAAAAAAACCTACCAGCAGTTATCCCTTGGCCTGGCACATTACCCGTGAACGCTGCAATTCAATTTTTTACGCATTTTACAAGGTGTTTGTTACCAAACACCTCGGAGGACTCGCAAGTCACTCGCTGGAACGGGTGGCGAAGCCCGGAGCCAACAGCTCCCGATGCCATACGAAGAAATTCGCCAGTGGTGCTGTGCCCAGATCCTCCGAGATTACTTAGTCACATAACTCCCAGTCATTTCCAAATGATCTCAACCGTCCTTGGGAGCTGAGCCTCGGAGCTCAGCGCCGGGCGTTTCTCACCGGCAGAAGGCTCTGGGCAGCTCCTCTGCCTGCCCTGCCAGGGCCCCAGCCTGCAGGGCTTTGGGGCTCTGAATTCAACCACGCTGCTGCTCAGCATGGGGTCTGAGCCTGCCAAAATAGCCAGTAATCTCCTTTTCTTCCTGGGATCCACCATCAGGTGTTGCCGCCGTGTCTGGCAAACAAGTCACCCAGGGTTTGTGCCCAACCCCGGCTGCCCCGAGGATGCTCGGTGCTTTGCAGGGCAGGACGCTTCATCTGTCTTACTTCTTAAACCATGCGATCTGGCTCCGCCACCCTCAAGAGCTCCCAGCCCCAGGACAGGGTCAGAATTTGGCCCTGAAGATCAATGGGGATTTATTTATTATTTTTTTTTTCTCCATCCATCGAGGCAGGTTTGGTACCTGCCACATCCTGTCAGCAGCGCTGGGGTTAGCGCATCAGGCCTCAAATCGACAACGTTCCTCTGAAAACCCGATAAGTAATTGGGGGATCTGCTAATAGGGCTTGTCAAAATCAATTGGGGTTAAACACCTTTAGCTACAATAACAGCCACCTGACCCCGGGCTCCAGAAACCGCTGCTCAGAGGAACCCTTGGGGGTTACTCCTGGCTTCCCACCGCTTTGGGGCAGATAAAAGAGCAGACGATGCAGGGCTGGGTAATCCGTTCAGCCCGGTGCACCGAAGTGACAGCTCCCAGAGTTTCTGGGGAGCTGATCCCTGCTGGGAATCGCGCTCAGGGGGAGGAATCTGCCCGGCCAGATCTGGGCGACCAGAGTTTTCTTAAATTCAATTGCCTGAAGGAGAAGGCAAATAGCATTTAAGCGCAGGAAAGCGCCTTAAAACCACATCGTTGATACAATGGCGATACAGCCCACTCCGCCGACGCCTGAAATGATAATATTTTTTTTCTTAAATAAATAGCTGGGCGGCGCGAGCCCGGCCCCCCGGCGCAGGGAGGCTGCAGCGGCCACGCTTCCGAAGGGCTCCACGCCGGGCTCACTGCTGAGGCTGGGCCAGCTCCAGACGGACACACAGCGGTGCCCACGCCGTGCTGAGCACCTCAGATCCCCCCCCAGGGGGTCCCACAGCACAAGTGACGTGTTTTCAGCCTCGCAGCTCCCTGCAGCCCACGTGTCAGATCTGCTGTACTCCAGCTCCTGCCCGCGGCTCCTGCCAGCGCTGGATGAACCAAGGGGGGTGATGGCTCCCGGATAAACCAGCACAGCTCAGGCATGCCAGCAATATGGAATAAAAGGGCTCGTTCTGGCCTGCGCGAGTTTATGGGAACACCAGGACACCCGCACTGTCACCAGCGATCGGCTCCCGGTTTCCCCTCTGGGTCTCGCTGAGCCCAGCCAGAAGCTTCTGCTCTGAGAAGCTGTGGGGTCCCAGCAGAGGAGGTTGAGCTTTTGGGGGGATCCCGGAGGGGAATCACACAGCTAAAATGCAAACCTGTGAGAGATCTGCTTGTGACAACCCACACCGCAGCTCCGGGAAGCCTGGCACCTGCTTTCCAACACCCTCACTTGTGTTTTCCCACCCTCCCAAGCACCACGATGCCCCAGCCTCCGAAGCACAGGAACAGCCACCTCTTCGTGCGCTTCACAAAGATAACCATCACCCATGAGTTCTCCAGTATCTACCACGTGTCAGAGGCACAAACGTCCCTACAGGACAAGCAGTGGCATGGATTCAGCCCAAAGAGCAGCTGAGGAAAGCCTGGGGAAGAGCAGGGACATGGCCTCAGGAGGGACATGGGGAAAAGCAGCACTCGTTCCTCCCCAGGGATGGGATGCAGCCTCGACTACCCATGCACATTGAGTGTTAGTGGTCTACCAGCCCAAAGAAAGAAAATCAAGTGCTCTCCCCGCATCCAGGATCATCTCTGCTGCAGCCCAAGGATGCTGCTGGCCTGCACAGAGCAGCACTGGAGGCTGCAGGGCGAATGAAATCAATCTGCTGGGATGGCTTCCTTCCCTGGGTGACATCCAAAGGGACCCTACCCTGCCCCTTTCACCTGGGCTCATTTTTTCACCAAAAAACCAAGAGATATTAAACAAAGGAAACTCAGAGCAAGCTGAAAGACTCCACATGGCTCCCCTCCAGCCCTGCCCTCGGGAACCCGATGTCTAAGGCAAGCCTAAAACAACTGTCATCGGCCGGGGGGCGCCTTGTCCCGCGGAGCAGCGGCTGGTGCCACCGAGGAGGCATTCAGTCTAAATTAACTCTAGCCCTAATACCTGAGCAAACATTTTCAGCTCGAGACTTCATATCCCTGGACATGTCTGCTGTCTCCCAGGTGAATCCCCAGATAAACAAGGTCACCTCAGCTCTAATGCGGCCGTAAAAGGCTGTCAGTCAGCCCAGGGGGTCTGCTCGCAAGGTCAAAGGAGTTCTGAAAGGCGCTGGGGCCAGACCTGCCCCGCCACTCATCTTAAGTGCAGGAAGGTTTGTTTTCTCCTTACAATGCCAGGTATCCCAAATTTAGGATTAGATGTCAGCCACCACAACGTCGCTCTTTCAAAAGCAATAAGAAAATAAACACGTGCACCCACACACCCCCGGCTAATTCCACGTGCTGCGCCCGCCCGCAGCTGGCAGGTGAAGAGACCTGCCCCTCGGGGAGGGAGAGCGAGGATGGTCCCACACACTGAGTTCCCCGCACAAAAGCACCCCCAAAAGCAGCATCCCTCAGCCAAAATACACGCTTACGGTACCTCCACCAGAATAATCCACTGCTGAAAAGCCACTTTGTCCAGGGAGGCAAGGGTGCTGCCCCCAGCCTGCGCAGCATCCTTGGGGGCACGTGTGAAACAAAAGGATCATCTCCCAGTCCCACTGGCAGCCACTGCTCCTTCAGCACTGGGGCCAGTTTCCCTCTCTACATCCTTTCTCCCATTTAAATTCTCCCCATTTTTGAGCAGGTGACGCTCTGGGAACAAGGACCAAACCGAGCTGCCCCCCAGCCTCCATCACGAGCTCACTTGAGTTTTGGCCCCCCATCAGCTCCTGTGTTAACTGGCTTTGCCCTTCGCCTTCCTAACAGCTAGAAGCAGCACAGGTCAGTTCGTGGCCAGTTTACCCCTTTTGGGGTGGAACCGACATCGTTCTTCAACAGCCCTCCCCCTCTCCCTGGGTGTTTAGCTTTCTTAAGGGATTTTTGGCAACTCCCAGCAGCCCCTTGCATCGCAGCCAGGGGAGCGGGGCAGGTCGCCCGCTGCGTGATCAGCTGCCCATGCCCTGGGACCTCCTAGGAGCCAGCGGCACTGGGCGGTGTCAAACCAGACCCATGGAAATGTGATACGAGAGTCTCTGGATCCATCTAAGCAATGCTTTACAGACACAAAAATATAATTGGGGGTGAATGTGCAGGAGAATCCATCTCTCACATCGCCCTTTTCCTGGCCCACACAGCAGTGCCTGCAGCGAAGAGCAGGGGGGTTTCAGCCTCTCTCGGGAGGGAAGAATGGGGAGCAGGAGCTGCCCTGGCCCCTTGGAAAGAAAAAGAAAGACAAATGAGCTCCTTGGAGGGGGAATTATTTGACTACACACAAAGAGGTGAACCTGAAGAGACTTGTGCCAGGAATGCCTGCAGCGAGACAGGCTGCTGACTGACAGCAGCACCCTCCCTCCGTGGCAGGCAGTGCAGCAGAGAGCAGGAGAGATGTGATCTTCTCCATACCTAACATGCCCGTTCACTGGGGGAGGAGTGGTGTCCTCGTCCTCAGCCTGCTGTTCAGCTTGCCTTGTCATGCTCCAGCCATCTACGGACACAAATGTACCAGGAGGACTTTGCTGCAGCATCTCAAAGATGTTTCTCAACCTCCAGCCCCACCAGAAGAGTGCAGCCCTAAGCAACCTCAGCAGGAGTGCCCCAAGCCCCACAGAGGACCCAGCCCATGGCCCCATGGCATTAAAGAGGCAGGTAACCTCTGCCTCTTTGGCATCTTTGCTCCCCAAGGTTGTCAAAACAGCCTCTACACCTGCAGAACATCTCTAGGTTTGGTCCTAAGTGGCTATTTCAACACAGCGCACGCACAACTGAGGAAAGCATCTCAGCCACCGAGTGATTTATGGGGAGAAATCATCCGAGTGGGTGAATATTCAGGTGTGACTGTACAAAGCCGCGGCTCTCAAGTCAAACCAGATTAAGAAATTGCCATCCTTGAGGCCCGCAGCTCTGTGTTCACTGCTGCAGCCCCAGAAGGGATCGGTTTCTAACCTGGACCATGTGGTTGTTCAGCTAACCACACAGCCTGATGAAACAGTCACAACTGCACAGCATAGGGGATGGTGAACTGTGGCAGAGCTGGAAGCAGCTGGGTCAGGAATGGCTTTTTTCAGCCAAAGCAAGTGAATTGTCATTGTACTTTAACAAAACTGAGCTGACACCATCAGCTGTCTGTCCTGGAGCAAACTTCCCAAGTGATATCTCCTGGTGAAAGAAACCTCCAGCAAGCAAATAGACAACAAAACCCGAATGAACACTAGGGATGACAATCCCTCATAGGCAAGGCTACAGCATTTCCCCAGAAAGCTTCTCCTCCATGCTGCCCATCACAGGAACGTTCCACAGCCAGTTGGACAACCATAATATCCTAAATCCACAACCATAATATCCTAAATCACCACCACCCCAAAGAAAAATAAAAAATAAAATTCAAGGCAAATAAATCATTTCAAAACAAAGAAACAAGTCACTGTCCTTAAACATCCTCAATATTTCAAACTTAACTTTGTTTCGACATTCCTAAAACAGTGTTTTTTCCAACAATTAAACCATTAGTCTTTTTCAGATCCATTCAGGACTCTATGTAGATACATTTATCTGCCTGAGCTCAAAGCCAAGGAGCAAGCAGGCATTTCTTTTTCCTGCTCCTAAAAGACAATACTGTCACAGCATTCACTGCAACTTCCCTCCCAGGCTATGAATGCATTCAGACATTAGGCTTTCCTCACATTGCAACTCAGCCTAAAATACGATTCTCAGTTTTATCCCATGACATCATGCTCTGAAGATCCCCAAAAAACCCACCCATCTAACTAAAAATCACTCCTCACTGAGGGCTGCGAGAAATTCTCTCTCCCAGGTTGCCCCAGAGAGGTCTCAGGAGCTGCTGTCACCAGCTCCCTGCTCAGCTGTAGATGGTCACATCCGCTGCAGGACAGGAACAGTCCTCCCGGCCACCTGCTTTTCATCCTAATTTTAAGGTTAAACTGTTCTTGAAGTCTATAGGGTGATAGTCTGCCAGGCACCGGGATGCAGGGGCTGAGTTGGACGCACGCCTGTCTCTGTGCCCCTGGGCTTGGCAATGGTAACCTCTCCCACTGCCTCATCCCCGCTTGTCCATCAGAGCCCTTACTCATTCCTCCGGCATCTTACGTGTAGGGGCGGCTCCTTCCTCGCCTCTCTTCATTTCTCCACTCTTCGTGAGTTTCGGCTGAACCAAGATCCCCTCTCCAACAAAGGCGCTGGAGCTCATCCTGATACACTGCAGCGGTAGGGAAGCTTTGGCCAAGGACCAATTCCCTTCCCTTTCCCCAAAGATGTCATCCCCATCGCAGAGCATAGCGTGATGGATGTTTTCACCACTATCAACAAACGCAACACACAATGCAACACAAATGTGCTCACAGTTTAGAGAGCGTGTTCCTCCCCTCCCCTTCTGCCTTGCCTGCTGGAATTCAGAGATGGCCAACAACTATTAAACACATCAATATAAATGTTAGTAGATTGCTTCTAATAGGAAACAAAAATGTTTTGAGCAAAGCTAATTGCCGGGAAATAAGGTCGTTCCAATATTTCAGCGGGGGGTTATAAATCTCTTGGTTCCTGCCTCCTCCCAGCGTTAAGGTTTTACAGATGTTGCTGTCAGAAGGAGAAGAATGATTTCAGATGCTTGCTTCCACTTCACATTAAAAAAAAAATTTACATGCATGCAGTAAATTGCATGGCGAATTTTCTTTCTTCAAGGAAAACACTCAAATCACAGCAAACAAATTATAGAAAATCTGCATTGGGACTCCTAAAACCCTGTAATGGTACAAAATGCTCAACGCATCAACAACTGTCAAACTTTAACACATAATTCAACTCGGCCAGTCGCATTGACTAACAAAATGCTTCTTCCAGTCCTCTGCTTCTTCTCACCCCTCTCCCCCAGCAAGTCTGTGTGTGCTGGGGGCACAGAGGGACCCAGCCCCATGGAGAGGTTAGGAGCCAGTGCTGGTCCTTTCTGGGCTGGAAGAGGAGGAGAAGGCACTGGGCAGCCATGGAAGAGAGCTGTTTTTTTGCAAAACATCAATCTAGATCCACATCAAAACATTCAAGAGGACAGAGAGAAGGAAGAAGTCATGAGAGGAAGGTTAGGGAAGAAGAGAGCGTCCATCTTTGCACAGGCTGCTCAGGGGAGCTAGCCATGTGCTTGGGAAAGAGTCACCTGTTGGCCCCATCCACCAAAGGGCTCACCCGGCACCCTTCCCCTCGCACAGAAAGGCCGCGGAGCTCCTGGGAGCCCCACAGAGCCCAAAGCAGGCACCAGTCAGACGAGGACCTGAGCAGGCCTCAGAGGCCCGGGCCCAGCACTGCCACGGCAGGAGCCATGTTGGCTCACGTTGTGGCAGAGATGTGCACATACGAACCCATCGATTTGCTTGGTTTCAGTTCCCTGAAGCTCATTTTGATGCTGCTGGTTGCCACCGCCACATGCTGCAGTACGATAATGTGGCCTTTATCCCAGCCCAGTGCAATCATTTCATTCTCCTTTAACTTCACTTACCTGGAACTCCTCAACGCCACCCGAAGGGCAGGAGGGCTCTGCCCCCTCCCCGTGCCCACCACCTGCCCTGGGGCTCAGGGGCATCTCTCTGAGGCACCAGGCTTGCCCCGAACACTTCTAACACAAGCCAAGGGGCCAGGACATCTCACAAGAGGCACACTTTATTTTTCCAACCCAGCAGAAGCCGTGCCTCCCCTGCTGAGATGCCTGGAGCCAGTTCTGAAGACCGTGGGCCTGTTCCAGATTTACACTATTTTTCCTCAAGCTCAGAGATCGCTGCCGAGCTATCTCTCATCCGGCTTTTGGCACCTTGTTGTATTTTGAGCTGCAGTCATACCCTCCAAACCCCACATTCAGGGAAGGGAGCATCCAGTTCAGCTCCCTTTGCAATCTCAGGACAGCAGCACGACTTCCCCAACCATGGCGGGGTTACTGCTTGGATCCGATTTCAACAAAACCCACATGGCACCCTTAAAAAAAAAAGAAAAATAAACCAAGCCAGAAATAACTAGCTGGGACAGGAGAGCTGATGTCCAGCGTTTCTCTTATTTAAGCAGAGGGAATGAGCAGAGGGAATCGAGTCTCCCAGGAGACGAGCACGGGTGAAGGAGCAGGCCCGTGCCCACTTTATTGCTCCTGGCACAGCGCTGAGCTGTGGGGAGGCGGGGGTCACACGGGGCTGTATTCATGCAGCCCACGTAGCTGTGCTTCTCAGTCCCTGCCACACGGCTGGGGGCCGCCTTTCAGCCAGCTGCACCTGGGACCGAGAGCTGCGTTTGGAGAAGAGAAAAATGCCAGGACAGCCCGAGGCCAGACCGGCCCGTTCAAGGGCAGATGCCAGCACAGGGTCCCCACGAAGCAATTCAGCCCCCGGGAAGCCCAGGCCCCGTTCCAGGTCCCCACACAGAAACCACAGGGCTGCCAGGTGTGCACCCTGGGGTGCCCATTTTGGGACGGCTCCTCAGCCCCAACCATAAATACCAGTCCCGACCGCGCGGTCCCCAGCGGCTCGCTGCGTTCTTCCAGAGGCCGTGCCAAGACAAGCCGACGTGAGGCTCCGTAATCGGCAGTTTGTTGGTCCCCTGGGGCCAGTGAAAGCCCAGATTAGACTTTACAGCTGACTCAAATGCACAAGCAACCGGGATCTGCTCAGGCCACAAGCGACTATGGAATGATTTAGGAGATGGGCCCTTGGAGCTGCCAATTATTTATCTAGTTGATGACTCAGACAAGCAGTTTTACTGGCCAAGCCATGGGGAAAAACATATGGAACTAATCAGGTTGCGCTGAAAAGAAAAGATCAAATTAATATAAAGTAAATTGAACGACGCACACGATAGCAAACCTGATTTTCCTTCCAAATAGGCACCGTGTCTAAAGACTTTTTTGTTGCTTATTATTCCTTTTGCTTTTAAAAGGCAACACATGGCAGCAGAAGTCCTTTCCGCAAGCACAACAAAACATAATCTCTTCACAAAGAAAAACAATGGCTGTTTATTCAGCAGGTCCCTTCTAGTCATGACATCGCCATCTTAAAATAAGAATGTCATTGAGAGAAATAATATACCAACACATTTTTGTGATTACCCCGGAAATACACTAACTTCAGTGTTAAACCAATATAAATGTGTTGATGAGCCAGCTTTGCACTAACAGGTACCCTGAGCTGTTGCCTGTTAAAGAAGACTAAGGAGGAGACAGGGTGCTGCGGTAGTTTAAGGTTAACTGAGAGATTCGGGGTCCCCTCTCTTTCATGCCCCAGGACACCTGGGTGCCCTTGGGAAAGTCACTTCAGCTCAACCAGCAGGAGCCAGATGCCAAAGTCCTACAGAGATGCAATATTTGGGATCTTGTGGGCTTTGGGACCACCTCACCACACAGCAAGGTCTGGAGCCCTCTGCTCACCCAGCCAAGTGAGCATATACAGATGAAAAAGAAAAAAGTTTTTCTTAAAAATCACAGGTTTTGCTGAAATTTCCTTTCCTGACAGATATCACCACTCCTCGGGATGCCGTCCTAGAGACTCCCACCCACATCGCTGCCTCCTCCTTGGCACACAGCCCCAGATAACATCAGGCCAAGGCTGCCCTGTTCTCCCCAGGCCAGCAAACCAGATTTTCTGAGTGACCTGCCTAGGTCACCTCTCATCAGCCTCATTGCTCTTCCTCTCCGCAAGTCGCCAGGTATTGTCCGGAGCCAGACAGTCCCCCCCCTTCACATTTTCACCCAAATCCTGACCACGGCAATACCGGAGCCATCCGTTTCACACACCCTCCAGGGATTTACCCCCCTCCTTATGGCATCAGCTCGCTCTGAAACCTGCTCTTCCATCCTGCCCTTCCTGTTTGTGTTTTCTTCCCCACCGCTACCCTTTGATTGATTTGTTTAAAGACATCAAGCGGGCCATGGTCTGAGGCCAAAAAAGACCAGCACAGCTCAGCAGGTAGAGGTCCCAGCTACAAGAGTTTATTTCATCCCTGGCAGAGGACTTACCCCACCTGAGATGCACGGCTTGCATCACAGCAACCCAATGCTCTCAGACACGCCACTGCTGGTCCATCCCCATAATCTTCCTAGCAGCTGAGCTTTTATTACTTGTGATGAGTATTTCCGGCAGTTTCACAGCTGTGCTTCCTATCGGAGAGCAGCAAGAGACCACTTTCCACCACCATCCGGCCCGCGGCAATGAGGGGCGACCCTGGGGCTCCTCCTGTCCACGGAGCAAGAGGGGACCCGCAGCCACCCCAGTGCCCATCGTCCCTCCCCTCCCTGCCAAACGGTGCCCATTTTAAGAGACTACAGTGGCCTCAACGGGCATATTCACAGACTTACAGCCTCTCCTTCCTCCCCTGCTTCCCCTACAACAACCCTCTTGTGAGGAAAGTGCCTTCACCTGAATCATAAAGCAGAGGAGACCAGGCCAATACTGAAGACAGTGGGAGAGAACACACCTTAAAATAGAGCAATGACCTCATGCAGATTCCCAGAGACTTTTTGCTTTTATTAAGCAAGAGAGACAAGCAGCATTCAGGCCGACTTAAAAGATTGAGCAGCATGATGACAGCTCCCATTTCAGGGGAGAAAGGCAGAGGGAGAGGGGATTTGGATCCAGACTAAATCCTTGCGGCAGGTACCCATCAGCACGCACCCAAAGGTCACACAGGGGAGGCAGCTCCTTTAAATAATAGGACAGCTTGGGGCTTTTTTCACCTTTGGAAACATTTTTTATTTATTTTGGCTGTGCTTCACCCCTGAAGACCTCATGGGATGCTTCTAGCATCACCCCTAAAGGAGCAGGTTGGGGGACTGCTGGTGTCTATACGTGCAGGCAGAGTTGTGCAGGGCCCAGAAGACGGTCCCACGTCCCCAGGGAACCTGTCCCCCAAACAGGGGCTCACCCCTACAATGCACAGCCCACTACTGCCAGTCCACCGGTGCCCTGTCCCCATGTTTACCCCTCCTTTCCCCTTGCTGTTCCTGCCTGCCACAGGCACCTTTGGGGGGACACCTAATGGTGTCCTGGGAAGCGTTCCCAGGTAGGGCACAGTGAGGGGGCCGGAGCTGGAGGGAGTCGGTTTGCTTTTGTGTTCTGCTGGTTTTGGGTCCCCTCTCCCCGTTTACGTGAAGCTCCTAAAAACAAGAGATGACATGAAAATCTGAGTCTGCTTTAAAAATAATAATTAAAAAATAAAAAAAAAAATAAAAAAAACCTTTTCTACTCCTTGTGGTTATTGGACAGAGACAAACAAACCAAAAAAAAAGGGGGCGGGGAGTAGGGAATCAGAAAGCAAAGACAAAACCAAGCCCCAACTGATTTCTAACCTAATTTTGTGTTCTCGCAGTGCCTGGCAGGCTTCTCAGTCACGCTGACTTTGTGGCACTGGAGTCCCCTCGAGTGCCACCACGCTCCTCGGCCAGCCGGGGCCTTTGGGGCGCTCGCTGCGTGGGAAAGGGGATCCCCAGGCAGCACAGGCAGCCCATACCCGCTGCAGATTTCTGCCCTAACGGACCCAAGTTTTATACTCCCACAACACCCAACAAAACACAAGGAAAGAACTCGGCCATGCCTTCCTGGCACTGCATATCCCCCGAGCACCTTGCCTCTGCACAGCCCAGCGGCACCGAGAGCTTCACCCACAAGCAAAGCAAAGCAAAGCAAAGCAGTGATAACCAAACCCAGAGTGCTCACCTCTGCTCCTTGCCTAGATCCCAAAGCACGGGCTACAGGAACAGTGCTGCCCTACCAGGACACCAAATCCTGGCCTCCCATTTGCAATTTCACACTACCTGCAGGGAACCCTGTTAGCAAGTCCCTGTCCTCACCGCAGAGCCCTGGGCACCTGGGCTGGTTTCCCTGCTGGAAGCAATTACAGCAATTAGTAGCTCATCAGGGTTACCCTGCCTTTGCACCAAGGACAAACCTGTGGGCTTTTCCCAAAGATCTTACTCTTTTGGGGCCCTTCAGCATCTCCTTGGCTGTTTTGGGGGGGCTCTCACCTCCCCACTTTTATCCCTTTCTTTTCCCCAGAGCTCATATTTTTATGGGACCGTGCAGTTCAGAGAGGGGACAGCAGGATAGATAAGGAAGGAGTTAATTAATTGCTCATGATGGAAAAGTGACAACAAAGCTAATGAAGGCTCTTAATATGCCTCCTGTCTACCGTGGTTAGCTGCTGTGGTGACCCCGTGCATACCCAGAAGGCAGAAACCTACCTGCTCTCCCCCCAGGACTCAAAATTTCTGTCACACTGACAGTTAATGGATGAGTCATTTTTCAACTAATTTTCAAAACGAAGGTTATCACCTTTTCTTATTATTATTAAGGTCATTTGTGCCTTATTTTAATTAAGTGATGTTCTTATTAACTTTTAAAAACACGTGTTATCTGAAGCACAATTATCTAGCTTTTCATTCTGCAGCAGAGCTGGACACAAGTACTGAGGGATGTCACATCCCACAAGGGGAAGGAGAATCCCAAGCCGGTTTTGGTTCTGACCCTGCCTGCAATTGTGTCAACTTGTTCTCGAGGCAATTCTCTTCCAACACGAAGCAGTGCCCTAAGACAACTGCACTGACGGGTCCTAAAGCAGGCTCATCCTGAAACTGCAGCGTGGGGCAGCGATGGCAGGATGGTCAGCAGGTCCTGAGCTATTCTTTAAAGGAGCAAACTAGCCTGCACATCCCCATCAGAGCCCTTTGGAAGGAATGATAGAATGGAAGGGCATCTAGATTTTGCCAAGAACTACCAATCAACAGCCAAAACAGTGCAGGTTTGGGCTGTGTAGCTTGACATTTTGCTCTAAAGTTGCCCTGTGGAAGGGAACCAGGTGCTTAGCACTCGGCTTTTCCCAGCAGCTTCACCTCTGGTGCTCCCCGTGCCAGCCCAGGCCAGCTCTCACCTTGGAGAGAAGTCTCTCCATCACCCCGGGATGGAGACACCAGGAACACACAGCTCCCGGGGCACCAGGCATGTGACTCCTTCGCTCACGGAAAGATCTCACCCAAGCCAAGCTCGAGAATTTGCCTAGTTGGTTCAGGACTGGAATGACAAACCTATAACGAACGTAGCGGCACAGAACATCCGCAATAATTAAATTGGCACCATCTAGTTTTTCTCATTAGATGCAATTAAATAAACTGACAAAAAAAGCCTGATGTTCATTGTTGCCAAGTTACCAATACAGCAGATCTCTCTGCGACAAAAAGATATCCCAAAATATGTTTCCTTATGGGATTTTTTTTAAGTTACACTATTAGGAAAAAAAAAAAAAAAAAAGCTTTTTAATAAAACTAGATCTTTCAGTGCACGGGAAATACCGCGCAGCCTATGAACGACACTTGCAATCCGCGTCCTCTTCTCGGTGAACCTTGCACCCCTCCTTGTGGCACATTTAAGCAATTGCCTTGCGAGCAAAATCCTACCTCCAGGAGGCTGTGGGGCCGCTTCCCAAAAAAGCTAAGCTGAACGCCCGAGACAGGCTTTCAAGTCTGGCTCCAAGCATCTTCTTCTCCAGGTTGTGAATGTCTACGAGCTGGAGATATAAACAACTCTCCCTCTCACTAAGAGTCAAATATAAGCATGTTTCAAACATAATTAAACTGGAGGGTGTAGATGTGTGTGACACATTGGAACAGTTAAACTACCCAATCTTAATGTTTGTTTAAAGGTTACTTTTGGATGAAAGCTGGTTATAGAATAAATAACAGATGCTGAAGGCATCCATTATGTATTTTTGCAATTAGCAGAAAATCTTGGTACTTTTCTTAAAGAACATACATAATTTTGTGGGATGTTTATTGCTGGAAGCAATCTGCTCTTGCTGGCAGGAACAGCATCCAAGAGACCAGGGAAGCTTCACAAGAAGTCGCACATGGTGAGCCAAATGCAGGGCTTGCTTCAGGAACAGCATTTCAAATGCCGAGCTCTGTGTCACAAGGAAGCGGTCAAATGCACTTTTCTTTCCGCAGAAAATTTTAAATGAAAAAGAATACGGTAAAATTATCCCTGTGTCTATTTTCCATGGACATTCTGATTAGCCAGCAAAAATGTGGCTGCTGATTACACTTTCATTTGAGAAATGGATCCAGGATGTTTCATGACATTGTTGTCTCCTGTGCCCAAGGGCTCCTCTAACGGTCCAGCAACCATCTCCCCTCTTGGGGTAGGGAGGTACTTTGCTGTTGGGAAAATTTATCCATCTAAGATGAGCAGCCTGGAAAGAAAAATGGAAGTAGACAAGCCACTACAACACCCAGAGAACATCTCCCTCCCAAAGGAAATGTGTGTGTGTGTGGAGTACGAGGTGGGGCCAGCAGCTGAACTTTGTTCTGTGCCAGTCCTCCCCTGAAAAAAAAGCACTGATGATTTCCATCATAGCAAACATAACCACAGGAGGTATTCGGATGACAAGAGGTATTTGGGTTAGAACATATCATTGGAATATTTGGTAATCACAGCGGGGGACTTCAGCTGGATCTCGCTTCGAAGACAACAGTGGCAATGCCCCAAGCAGCAACCTGAAGAGACAGCTCCACGAAGAGGCCACCACGCGTTAGATAGATCCTCCAAGTACCTTGATGGTTTCTGGTAGTCCCTGAAGACCCCCATGATAGATTGAGCTTCATTCCTAAAACCTGATCCAACTGAGAAGTTATCCCAAAATACCTTTTCACGCCTCGCAGCACTAAATGAAAATGTGTGCTGAGCACAGTTTAGCTTTGTGCAAGCAGATCCGCTTCATCAGATACCATCTCCATATACCATCGTATATCATCATACTTACCCTGAGAGTTGCCCAGCAATCCCGCAGTCTTTGCTGTTTCTTACCATAAAGGAACTGCATTGTGCTAAAAAGCCCTCCAGAATAAAACAGATAATATCTTTTGGGATGGCGCCTTGCATTTTCCAAGAGTTGTCTCGCTGCAGCGGGCTATTACATGAAACTAAACCAAACCCTCCTATTTGTAAATTAGAAAGAAAAAGCACAACTCAAACTGTTATTTGGTTTAGTATTGAATGTTTTGCACAGTACTTAAGGAGCATTTTAGACAAAAGCAAGCTTTCTGCCAAATATTTGAGGGGGAAGAGAAAATTTCTCTTTTGCTGTCTGAATACAGTTATAAACCAGGATGACAAAATAGCCTGGCACCGCTGCTCGCAGTGAAATGAACTGTGCATCTAGCTCTTCACAAGAATGGCTCAGTTTGTCTTCATTCTGCCCATTTTAGCTTCTACAGCTTTACTCCGAGGGCAAATTCCTGCCCCTGTAACTCCTGAAATTCAAGGTGGCAGAGAACAAGCGGAGACAGCCAACTTCAAGGCAGCAAGTGCATTTGTATGAATTTCTATCCAGCATAATTGTGAAAAGATGAGCGAGAGTAAATCCAAGCATCGCTGCCGCGCAGAACAGATAGGTATCTAAAGCCAAAGTCTGATTAGTGAAGCAGAATTGACTGAGCTTCCTTAAGTATCTTTACTCCCCTCCTCAATCATCTCACTTGCTCCCATCGAAGCATGACAGGTCACTGCTGTTCAGTGTCTACTGACTGAGGTTTTTTTCATGCAACTGCTGCTAAGCACTGTGCTGAAGCAAGACGGGCACATCTGATCTCACAGGAGAAAAGAACGCAGGTACTACAAAGATTTTCTATAGTTAAAAAATAGCACAACATGCTTTATTATCAGTTTTGTAACAGATTATGTACCAAGCTCACTGGCAGAAACAGCAGTAGGCTGACGGTACTTAAAGATTTTGCTTCTTTTGCAAGGAACAGAGATTGGTAAGAGCACCCTTTCGCCATCCCAAAGAGTATCTGCAATTCAGAAAGGTAAGGAAAAGACATTAAAAGGCAGAAAGCAAAGAGGATAGAGAATACTTCAGCTGCGCAGATTAACAGACTCAATAAAGACATCTATTGTTACCAACAAATACTCTACAGACCACAGGCTGAAAACCACCATCTTAAACTAAGCAATCCATGAAAAATAGCTGAGAGCAGCAGGATTAAATTCATCTATGCTCCCATATCTCCGCTGGAAGATTTGTAAAGGTCTGCAGATCAAAAGAGGGCGAGAGCTGCTGCTCTATGAAATCCAAAGTCTTAATATTTTTGTTGCTGTCTCCTTTGTTACCCGATTAGCTGAATCATCTTTGCATCGTCTTGCAGTTTTCACTATTAGCCAGCCGTTACTCCGGGGATCTCAGGACTTCAGCAAGCACACAGCCTCTAAGCGCTGCACCTCGAAGGAGTAATCTGCTGTGCTCTTCTTCACAGTGTCAGCCCCACCTGAGCAGAAGGCCAACTGAGCAGCCCCAGATCGCAGCTTTCAAAGACATCTGCTTCACAACAGGGACCGAACTGGTACTGAACTTCAAACTAAGCAGGAAAGTAACCCACTAAGCTGTAGCTTTCCTAACTGCTGGCAGCTTCAAAATTGCCAACAGATAACGACAGTTGGCAGCTACAGCCTGATTTTTTTTTCTCATTTTAACTCGCCCATTCTCCTCAATTCAGCCTGGGCAGCAGCACACGGCTTTCCCTGCTGTTTTGCATAAGATCTTGGAATTCCCTCACAAACCACCTCTTTTTATTAAGGACAAATGTTGTCAGTGGGGAACATCTTATACTGCGGCAATCCTCTACTCCATGCTTGCAGTCTTCTCTATACCAGTCTCTTCTGCCCCACTCCCCTGACAAATCAGCACCTTTCTGGCAGGGATTTTCAGTTCAACTCTCCTACCTATGGGAGAGGAAAGCTTGCTTTGGGACAAGCTACCAGAGTCTAACCCCTTGTCAGTCTGTCCCCTAGGAGACTCCACATCCTCAGAGTAAGCTTTCAGCAGCAGTTTTTAAAATAACATTTGGTTACACAGTTTTACCGGCAGAAAGATACCTACACCGCTGGAAAAATTCCCCGCTTTTCCCCTTCCTTTCAGGCCAGCTGTGCAAATCTTTCCAGAGTAAGGTTTCAAGTTCAACATGTTGTTTACTGGAAACCTACATGTGAATAAACAACTCATTTGTGACAAATTTCTCTGTGAAATATAAAGACCTAAATAAGCATGGCAACCTCTCAATTTTTTTTGTTTGTCTTCTAAAAAAACAGTATGCTGCGCCAATCCTGCTTCCACCGATATCCAAACCAGTTTTCAGTTTTGTCTGTCCTGAAGGGCAATCATGACCAGTGTCCAAAAGCAAGTTCTCAACTGATGCATCTAGACTAAAGTACCCTAAATGGAAGAAAAGCTCCTTTAAGAACAGTCTCCAGCAAAGCACATAGACTTGTGAAGCAGAGGAGCAGAAAAGCATCCAAGAAGTCAGTGATTGAGCAAGGAAGCATGGGAAATCAAGAAATTTATCTCTAACAGTAGCTACACAATAGGATCATGTTTCCTGGTCCACTTCCCAAGTCCCATTTCTTTCACAGATGTTCCAAACAAATTACTACTGCAGAACTGTAAGAATAGAGTAACTTGACAAACCAATATAATCAAGAAAAGGTCAAGAAATCAAGAAAGATTAGGCAAATGCCTGCAGAGTTCTCATGTCTTCAGGACTTCTGTTTTGATGCTGAAGGTGAACCTTTATAGATGTATCTGTGTGTTTGTCCATGCAAGCTGTATGAAGTGTACACATATTTTAGCATTGTTATAAGGGATGCTTTTCATAAATATGTACAGTGAAATTAAGCCAAGCACTCCTATTAAGCCACAGAACAAAGTTTATTCGATCTTCTCAAATTCTGTGTACAGTTTTGCTGCTAAGTGGGCACAACACATTGGCATATTACCTTTAATCTTCATTTCAATTTTAAATCCAACTTGAAAGATTTCGTAACATTTAATGGCATCTTCAATAAATAAAAGGACAAAAATATCTAGTCTTTGTACAGACACATTACAATCCACTCCAAATTCAGTATTGCCAAAACATTGTCTTTAAAAAAAGAACAAAAAAACAACTTGCTCTAAAGGGTTTTTTGTTTGTTTTAGCACTTAAATACATAGAAAAGTATATGATGAGAGAAAACAGATACTCTATCCTCAGCAGAACTTTTAAGAGCCAGTAACTTAGAAACAAAAGATAACTAAATCTCTAAGGAGATTAAAGAATCCTGCTTGAAGTCTTGAAAAAAGTCCTGATTTTAGCCTTCATATCAGAAGTGTAGTTTCACTGGTTCCTATCCTATGTCAGCATACTTATACAATAAGGATTACATTCCATGATTTACTTACTTATTTTAAAGGAAAATTCATAAAGCAAAAGCATTAGCCTCCCATACTAACAAAAGTAATCGTGGTCCATATATTCTGCAATAGTAAACAGGTATTTGTGCTCAGTCCTTTGTTTGAACTACCACCATACTGGAAGAGATCCTGTAGTTTACCCTCTATTTCTGTATCCACCTCTTGCCCAGTCCAACAGCAGCAAGAACCTCAGTAAAATGAGCATTCATGCAAATACAAACCTGCCTGCACACATCAGATCACAGGATGAGGACCAACAAAACTGATTCTAATTAGAAGCTAGGCTTAATTTAAAGCTTTCTTTAAATATAGAAAGTCATCAGTAAAGAAAAGCTGAATCCCCAGATTTTCAAACTGCAATTCCCTGTAATTTGCAGCACATCACAAACCAATGACAATGTCAGTTAATGTAGCAAGAAGAATCCTATCACTAAAATTAGTTAAATCACCCATCCTCAAGCCTTCTTGGGGCTTCTTCAGTGAAAGCTTAGGGTGTGCAAGGAATGCATGGTTGGGCCCCTATGCATGCTAGTCTTATGGGGGGAGGTTACTTTAAACAAAAGGTAGAATTACACCACATCTGTACAAACACTTAAAATACCGTTTTTTCAGCTAGTTATCTGCTTCTCCCAACTATTATTGCTGCTGACTATACTAATGCAAGAGAATGTAATAAAGCAGGACCCAATCTGTTTAAGAGAATGGGACTTTTTCTGCAGATATTTTCCCTTCAGCTGACCATGTAATAACAAAAGTGCAATCATTTACAATCTTTTCAAAACAACAACTATTAAAATTATATAATTTTAGGGAAACAAATTCATAAGTTTAACCATAAAAATATTTCCCCAAGTAATAAACCTTAAAGCATTCAGTAACACAGTATTTCAGTAATTATAATACAGGAAATCCCTTCCACTTGTTACAAAAGACAGAACTATTGGAAGATTTTGCTTAATGTACACTATTTAAGAGTTTTGCACCTTGTGAAGGTCATGCCATAATTAAGAACTAAACTATCATTCAAAATAAATGAGAATGGAAAACTGATCTGACTTTGAAATGATATTCTCAACTTTTTGGAAACGAAGACAAGGCAAAGCCCAGGGCCGTGTCATCCAGACAGTCAAGAACTTACAAGACAGTTTACACCCAGAATCATAAGACAGCACCACTTTCCATAAACTACTCTGTATGTCTATTGCTGAACAGCATATTAAATAGTTTGGTGAGAACTGCTAAAACAGATTCTCATAACAACTGTAGTTTTACTTACAGAATACACGTTTGGGGGCAACAGGGAACTCTGTGACAAAAATCATACTCTGAAAAAATGTCTCCTCAAATTGGTCCAAGCATCCGAAATAAACAAGGGCACACAGGTCCCTCATTGCTAAATACTGCTGTTTAGTTGATCCTTAACAAAAATAGGTGCATGACAATAAGGAATAAGAAGGGCCGCCCATGACAGGCACAGAACTGTGACAGAATAGTCTCTTCAGAGATGTTTTAACTATGATTTTGCCACATGAGCAACTGAACTTATACTAATGGAGAACCCTGAAACTGATATACTATAGCCACAAGAAATTACTTCCTATTAAAAAAACAGATCCATTTGTAATTAACTGCTTCTTCAATCATCATTCAATATGTGAAAAACAATAAAAAACCTTTTAAAACAATTACAAAGAGTGGACTGCAGTAGCAGCTATTCAAGCAAGATTCAAGCACAAGTTTAAATGAACTTTCAAGCTGGGAATTAGCCTTCTTTGTCAAAAATTTGTACAACTTTCTCAAAAACCTAAAAAGAGAGAGATTAAAACATTATTAAGTTTATGAAGTGTTAGGTAAACAGTCACTTCAAGTTAATCCAGCACACAATAATTGATAGTATTTAAAGATGTTTTTCTTAGAATTTTCAGTGATTCTTCAATAGAAAAATTGGCATCAACTCCAGGAAAGTGGGACATAAGAACAATAATAAATAGTTCAGAAAAGCAAAATCTCATGAAAGTGCTAAAGACAAGAAACTGTTGAACACAGAAACAATGAAAATCATTTTAGTCCAGCTCATGTTCAAGCAGAACAAATTGATTTCTTAGTTATTCCTATCTCAATCAGTTCTTTACAAGTCAAAACGAAAGTTCCACAACCTCCTTCAGTAATAAACATCACTGCCTAATTAGCTTCACTAACCATACATACATCCAAGAAGAATGCCATAAATATGTAGCCTGCCACTGCCATCCCCATGTTTTCAGGCTTATATACTTACTTCATCAACAGATTTAGAGGCATCCACTTTTCTGACTTTTCCCATTCTCTCATATAAGTCTATTATAGGCTTAGTAGACTGCAGATATGTATGAATTCTAGGAGAAAGCAAAGAATGTATTTATTTACATAATAAAATTAAAACAGAAGAAAACTGAAAAGTTTGAATATAGTACCTTTTTTCCAGACTCTCCCGATTATCATCACTTCTACCACTGCTCTTGCCTCTTTCAAGACAGCGACCAATACATATCTACAAAAGATATCAAAAGGATGATCATAACTGTGAACACAATGTGCTTACCTGAAAAGTAGGAGCAAAAAAATAAATAAATAAATCATGAATTAGTAACAAATCTAGATAGTCCAGACACAAAACACTGTCCAGATCTGATTATGTAAGCCAGACTTCACATAGGGAAGTAAGATTATTCCATAGAAAAAGGATGACAGCTTTACGCTTCACCAGTTTAAGATGGGAGTTCTTAAAATGGAATTAGGGTCAGTGGAAGCAAAAGCAACATCAAGTTCTGTGGTGTGACTAAGCCTCCAACTTGAGGCATTTAAAGAAAGTGATCTGATTTTCAAGGATGTGTTCTGATCTGAAAAGCAGAGTGTCAAACTAGACTATGGATATACGCTTGTACTGAAAACTGTGTATTCTCTCAAGAATTTATGTAAGATGACACATTAATTTATTCAAAGTTATACTATTCTTATTTGGTATTTCCATAATAAGTTTTTTTAAAAAGCAATGTCTAAGTAAAAATTATAAAACTATACTTAAAAGCTGCCCGTTGAACTGTAAGTTTTGAAGCCTAAAGTTAAGTAAGCAATGCTGACACGTGTACCCCTCATGAGTATATTTACCTTACGCATGCAAGAGGACAACAGTTAAGTGATTTTTTTTTCCCCTACAAAGTACATCTATAGTAAAAATTAGAACCTCAAAATTAACACACCCCCAGTGAAAGTTTTCACTTAACCTTTTATTTTCTTTATTAAGCAGAAAAATAGACCCACACTTGTTGAGACTAAAAAACTTTGCAACTAAGAAAAAAATTAATAACATTTCTCAGAAAACTGGAGAAAAGGTGGGAAGCCAGATTAAGATGTTATTTTACTATCAGTTTTTATCCCTCAAGGGCACTGTCATATTAAAAAGACAGCATATCATGGCATTTGTTAAATTAATATAATGTATCATTGTCAAAATGCCCTTATAATCTAATGACTTGCTGAATAAAATTTTGATTATGAGGTATCCTACAGCACAGCTCACAACTATGAAAATTAAGACTTACGCTGTCGGCACTTTAGAATTAAAGCAAACATTGCTACCAAACAAGTAGTCTGAAATCTTTAAGAGTAAACAGAGCAATGTTTTCAGAACATGAATCAAATGATTGTTTAATATATTTAAAGCTTTTATAAACTCTCAAGAATGCAATTCTTTGAAGCGCTTCTTCAATAAAATTTATTTGCACACAATTATACCAAGTGTAATTATTCACTTGCTATTGCAAAAGCCTGCAGCTCGTCATCTGCAGAAAAAAGTTGCCAAAAAATGCTTGAAACTCACAAATCAAGTTTTCCTTCTACTCCAACACTAGTCCCTTAGTACTGACAGATTCACTACCCAACTGAGTTTTATCGTTCTTCTTCAGCGAACCTCGCAATATAGCAAGAAAAGAAGTTAGGCTAACACACTTCATTACCTCGTTGTCGCAATCAAAAAACAGAACAAAAGAAACATCCGCCTTTCCATCCATAGTCTTATTCCAGCCTTGAAGATTATCTTCATTTCTGGGAAACCCATCAATCAAGAACTTGTTCTTCTGGGAATTAGCAGCCATTGTTTGATCCATAGCCTGCCAGAAGAGAATTCAATTCAAGATCCCTCGCATGTGCAATTATTTTATCAACTTGCTCAACCATCCCCAAAGTGTTCATATGGCAAATTAATAAGTATTTCTCTTAGAATTATTGTAGATTTACAGAGTATGTTTTTTGTTCCACCTTCAATATGTTCTATTTATTTTGCTGATGCAACAATAGAGCCTCCTTTCAAACTGAATACACCAGTTCATAAAGCTCAAAATCTCAAACTTTTAAAGCTGGGCTTGTTTGTTATATTCTGCAATATTGTGTAACAGCACATACCAGTGTAAGATGCCAAACTGTCCCTGGTCTAGAATTAAGTCTAATGGAAAAACCTCCAGAGAAATTTAGTTGCATGAGCAACAGAAGCTTTTTCTGTCACAAAGGAGATACTCTGATTATTTTCCTGGACATCTAACAAGGATGAACACTGGAGCTTTTCCTTACACAGGAACACTAGCAGGTGCTCTTCTCCTTTCCTTCACCTGGCTGTCTATTTTGGTAAAACTTACAGAAACTTAATACCTTTAATGCCTTCACCCTACACTCTCATATGACTGATCTGACCAGTAAGTCCTAAAGCGTGCTAAGGGAAGTGAGAAATACAGATCTTCATTCGTTTCCCTAGAAGAACCCAAAAAGAAAATTTAAACTCTCACAGATCCCTAGGTATCAGAGGCTATCACCTCCTGCCGTCCAGCCAGCCAGCAGCACGAGTAATTGCTGAGAGAAGCACAGCACGCAATGGGCACCTGCATGTCTGCTATTCCATACTGCTCATACTACGCTGGAGAATGGGCAATTCTTTAAGAATACTGCCACTGCTTTGTCACTTAGCCTGCAAGAGCGAGCTAGAAAGGAAATAGCCCTTTCCTTACCCTCTTCAACAAGCTGATTGTTATTTCAACCGGTACGATTTCCCCCTCCTTAATGTAGTTCTCAATGAGTTCTCCATACTGTGAGCCCGGCCTTTTTCGTTCGTCTCGAAGGAGGTCGCCAGCAGAAAGGTGCGTGTAGCCGTATTTCTGAAACATGCAGAAAACAGGCAGGTTCCCTTGAATTAGTACACACGCAAAGTTACATCAGTCAACAGTATCAGCCACATTTATCCTTGTATTACAACAGAAAAATATCGGAAATAGCAGCTTGCTAGTGGCAGATCTATTCCGTCTTCAGGATGCACTGAAAGCACAGCAAGAGAGATTCTTGGGCTAAACGGTCAAGAGGGCCTTGGTCAGATATTCACATCCTGTTTTCAAAGGTAACGTCCCGTTTGGAAACGAGAAAGACTCAAAGTGCCCGAGGCACTTCTTGAAACATTACACTGTGCATGAGACATTTAACAAGCATGAGACTTGATAGAAGCTACACCCCATCCTACACAATTCCAGTACCTCACTTCTCCACTCAGTAAAGCCAGATCTGACCTACTGACTGATAGCCTCTTCAAAATTTTAGGACAGTGTCTTCCATTGCTAGGTTCACACAACAGGTAAAACAAAAAACAAACACATGAACCAATTCCTGCCTCTCTGCAGCTGCAGGCATGCTTTAAGCACAGCAGTGTCCTTATTTTCTAGCTGCAATTCTGACAGCAACTTCCTCTGCCTTGGTTGGACCACTTAGAAGTAACAGCGCAGGTGCACAGATCCCTTGAACCAACAGAAACCACTGCTGCAAGCAAACAGTCCTACCCACACGCTGCTCCAAACCCAGCCCTGCACACCTGCCCCGTGTTCATCTTTCCCCAGGAAGGAGGTGACCAAAACTCAGAGGGCTGCCCTTGGGGGAGGCTCAGACGCGGGCTGTGAGCAGATTCATCAATCCATGGGAGATCTTAGCAAAGAGAAACATGTTGTTATAAGGGAAAATTCATATCACAAAACAGTCATTTGCTCAGCTCATTTAACATCACAAGAAAACTAACCAAGTGTACTCCTTGAACAAATATCGTCCTTAAAAACAGATGTAAAGACATCTCCTTAATGAATACTTAAGCTAAACAGGCAATAAAGGCACCTCCTTGGCGATTACCTAAGCTATCTATACACCCAAGACAGAGTACACCTATACATACTTGCCCTGAAGTTTTTGCTACGAAACAAAAGCAGCAGCAAATTACTTCAGGGTTATCAGCTCGGCTGCAGCAACATCTGAAGCAAATTTCAAAAATGGTGCCTGAGCAGCATAATAATGTGACTAAATGCTTTCTCAGGCTGTGAACTTGGGATTTAAAAACTTGGCTACTGGACTAAGTACAACAGAAATATTACACAACCCACTAAGTGGCTTTAAAAACATTTCAGTTGCTTTCCAATTTCACCCACAAAAGCGTGGAAAGTTAGTTCTGCATAGTCATAATTTAAGAAGGGATATAATTACCTAAATCTCCAAAACTCTACACATCTGGAAAGAAAAGGAAACAAGATTTCGCTTTAAGTAACTGTGAAGAAAAACCTCCACAAATATCTTCTGTAAGCTCTCTGTACTCCTGCTTTCATGTGCATTGCATTTGGACATGCCTATTTAACTGCAAATCTACATATTAACTATGGACTACAGAAGCCGTAAACCCGAGTAAATCTTTTCTCTTAAGCAAGAAACCTTACTCTGCTGAACCCCAAATTAACATGCAGTTCCTGGTAAAGTTAAAGAAAGATGATGTTTTTCACATTAAATTTCTACGAAGAAGAAAACAGGAGGAAAAATATAATCCCTTCTGTTTTAGAGGATTACCAAACCATTTAATTTTCCTTGGCATGTCCCTTTTCATGCATGAAAAGAAACTCGAGTCAGACAATTTTTGGAATTCTCCGTCCTTTGCAGCAGCAAACTAAATTATTTTTTAACGGCTGAACAGGAAAGTAAAAGATAGAAGTGTTTTAAAGTGCTGTTGTATAAATAGAGTTGTTTTAGATAATGGTAAATTGTATTCTGGAGTAACCTTCAGAACGGATTAACCAGGCAATAAGGAAAACAAACTTCTCCTTCAGTGGCAAAACATCTATTTGTTAACTGCACCGAGAGCAAGAGCCAAAGACAACATGTCAGTTTAAACAACGCAAACAGGAACAGAGGAAGGCCTGACTGCGAGTCTATACACAGCAGGCTTCGGGGACGTGGTGCTCATGCTGCTCTTGCCAGTTTTAATTAAGCCATGTGCCCAGGACACAAAGTTTTCTTTCATCTTCGGCGAGACAAACCCTCAGCAAGCGTCCTGAAGCAGACAAAACCTGAACTTCCCCAAGAGCTCGCAAAAGAGGCTGTAATGTTACTGCACCACCGGGCTAAACGCTCTCACGCCTTGCAAGTTTGCCTTGTGCCAGCAGGACTTTCCAGCAGCGCCGAGTCCATCACGATGCAATCCCCAGGATGGAACCTGTTGCAACCACTTCTCTGAAATCAGAAAGAGGACTGTGACTTCCAAACAATGAAAAAGCAGTTCCTCCAATTCTCCCAAAAGAATGCATACATTCTTTGAGAATAGATCCATAACATTAGCTGATGGCTGAAAGGTCAACTTAAAATGTCAAACAGGTTAAACAAACAAAAAAAATAAATACCTGGATGCCATGCATCTAAGATCCAGACAGATTTCTAGACCGTGGAGTGCAAAAAAGAAGATATACAATTAACTATTCTAAAACATATTTCACAGATAGTTTTCCACCATGCTAGCTGACAGGCACGCTTTTCTAGAAGAAAATCAGCAAACAGCTACCGTACAAGTTGCTCTCATTGTTTTCAAAACTGTTTTCACATTTGGAGAACCACAATCCCAGTATCTTAACAGAAAATCTGTTCTCAGTGTAGATATCTTCCTCCTTTGCTTTCAAAAAGCAAAGTGAAGTGGAAAGGCAAGTTCAAGTTTCTAGCAATCCCACGTGAGAGGTGTTACTTAGAACAGCTCTGGCTGTGCCACATCTCCGAATTAAACCCCAAGCCTGCCGCCTCTCCAGAACGCCCTTTTCTTCCCTGTACCACTGCCACTTGATCGTCCGTCTGCCAGCCAGGATCCGCAACTTCCGCCTGCAGACAGCACAAGCCTTACGTATTGTGTTTGCTGAAAGTAGATTCGCATGAACTGCAAACGAGAGCAGAGAACTCATATCCGTGCCACGCCTGAATACGGCCAAGTTCAGCCTGGCCGTTCCCTCAGCGCAGTAGGAAAGGACTGGCAGCGTGCATCAGCTGCTGCTGGGGCACGAGATTTGCTTCCGATTCAGCCCCGTGTGGTCCAGCAACACACCTCTCCGCTACGCAGTTTGAAAGTTCCTTGAGTACGCAGAAGCCAAGAAAAAAAGCAAGAGCAACACAACTTACTGCTTTGGCCTTGAATCCTATCTCAGCTTATCGTTGCTAATCTGCAAATGAAAGTCAAAGGGCTGAACAAATAAAATACAAGCTTTTATTGCCCTACTTCTGGCCTGTCAGATCTTCTAGCAACTTTCGGTTGCTTCGTAAGGTTGCTCATTTTCTCAGATACACTCTTCAAGAACTAGTAAAGAAATAAAAATAGAACCGCGTGAAGCATGCAGCCTTCATGGTCTGGGGTTTTGTGTTTGTTTTGTTTAAACCTAAAAAAGTTTTGTCTGCCCCGTTGGCAATTTGCACATAGAAACAGAACTTTGAGGTATAAATCATAATGCAGTAGCAGCCCTTCTGTCTGCATATTCCAGTAAAAAAAAAAATTAAAATCCCTAGTTAGAGATATGTTCTTGCTTCTGGGGAAAACAAAACAAAGCACAAGGCAAAACAAAACAAGAAGCACAAAACCCACACTAACAAAACAAAACACACAAAGGAGATCCCACTGATAGCGCCTCCGGGGGAGCGGGGGGCAAACAGAACACCCCAGTGCTTCAGGAACGCAGAGCTTAACAAAAGACACCCAGGATGTCTGGGAAAGTCCTAAGTTCAGTGCCCAGTGAGCGAGCCTGGGTTCTGTAAAATGGAAGCATATAGGGAATAATTTATTATTTTTTTTTTGAGGGGGGTTAAACAATCTCTCACCATGTTTCACAACAGCGCCCCAATTCAGAAATATGAACTGACATTCCAGCAAACAATTATGAGAACTTAGAGCTAACTGGACTACCAGTACTTGGCACTCTTGGAAGAGATTTCAGAAACCGAGTTTAAAGCAAACAACTTTGAAAACACTTTTATTTCAAGAAAGTTAATGCTGTCTCTCAGCGGACTTCCAGAGGACAATTAACACATGACAGCAAAAACTAAATCTGCTGCTTCCAGAGGAGTGTTTATGATACATTGAGTTCTTTGCAGTTTTCTTCTCCCCAGAGAATCCCTACCATATATCCCAAAACAACTTAGCACCTTTTTCCTCTTGGATAGTAATTTAGGATCTTACAAAAAGAAGAGGCTCAGCATCCCACCTTGTGGGCTGAATTTTAAACACAAATATCCAGCTTAGGGCTGCGGTGGAAATTAATTACATTTTGCGCATGCAGGCAGGGATGTCTTGCATACCCCAAATCCCTGCGGAGTCACCTTGCCAAAAAAACAAAGAAACAACAACAAAAACGGCTGACGTCTTGCTTGAAATAAAGCAAGATTATTTAGTTATTCTTTTTTTCCCCCCCTCCCAAAAGATCTTTATGTTTCAGGCAAAGGTTGTAAAGATTTAAAGCTTAAGTTGATGAAATCGTATTCTGTGCAGATTTGAGGATTGGGGTATTTTCCCTTGACTGTACCATAACCATTTCACTAGCAAAGTTCAAAAGTCAGTAATAAAGCATTCATTTTGGCCTATACCCACATAATAACCCCACAAAAGATAAACACTGTGGAAAGCGTGAAGGTTGTATCTCAAGAACGTGCACTCAGATGCCACCATCCAGCTACCTGCTCCAACATCCTGCCCCGCACAGAGAGCTCTGCAACGGCCCAGGCGATGCCAAACGCTACCTCACCCAGCCGTGGAAGGCTGCAGGAGTTAATCCGCACGGCGGGGAGAGAGCAGGAACTTAAGAGGGAATTCTGCTTCATCCCCTCCTACATAGAAGGAATCGGTCCAGAGCAGCATTTCTACCGAATTTACATTTCGGTGACAACTCTGCGAGCCTAGGGAATAGACACGCAACTCTTCCCTCCCTATCGGAGGAAACCAGCCTCGTTCAGCTGTCTCTTCAAACCTTATCTGCAAAGATAAAGAAACCTAATCACTTACCTGCTGTTCCCTTTTGTACACTGTGTCAATACCCATTTTCACTCGTTATTACAAATTCCTCCCTCAAATGACTTCCCCGTTTTAGTCCAAACTTGATACGAATACACGCCTCGTCCATAACGAGGGACTGCAACCTGAGCAGGCATGATTCAGGCTGGTACTTTGGAAATACGCATTTCACCTGCAATGATTGATGGCCATCTCCCTTCTCTGGGAAGGCAAAACAGTCAGCAAAACAATTACGACACTTTTTTGAGAAATCGTTCCCAGGTAGTACATAATGCCAGCTCCACAAACCACCTACAGTTGCTTGTGGTTTTGAATAAAGACATTCGAAGCTAAAATCATACAGGGTCGCGCCTCAGCAAAGCGAGGCTTCTCCACGTGGCGTGCTCCGTCCCAGATCTCCAGCACATATAGCAACTGAGAAGTATTTATAGCTCATACTGACTTTTTGTTGAGCACAAACTTCAGGTTTAGAGCAAGATACGGGATCAGATTCGTTCCTAGTGTAAACTAATATTAATCAGTCCATTTATACAAGGATGAATGAGGTTTATTATTACTTAGCTGCAGCCCCTTTTCTCTGCAGCAAGCTGCCAACGGGGTTTAAAATCCAAACAAAAACACACTTTCAACCTAAAGGCAGCACTGAGTGCATAAAGGCCATTCAACTGCCTGCGTTAGGGCTCTCTGGGGGGCTGTGAGGGCCAGGCCAAGGGTATGAGCTTAAAAAAAATCTGGTGCTCAACAGTACCTCGATTGCGTTTCATCCATACTTCCCTGTTCACGCTCTCTCTTTCTGAAGTTTTCCAGCAGGCTCCCCCGAGCCCAGCCCTCACCGGAGCCACCTCAGACCTTCCCTCCCTCAAGGCTTAGCCAGCGACAGCCACAAAGTTGCTCAAGGGAGCGGGAGAGCCAGACACCGCTGTCAGCAGCCCCTCATGCTTCCTGCAGTCAGCCCACTGCAAGGCCGTCAGTAACTTCTTTCCATGCAGCAAACAGGACTAGCAGAATTAAAGCGAGTTCCCATTTATTAGCTTTTGGGCTTCTCTTTCTAGGCTTAGAAAGAAAATAAATACAGCACAATTAAATGTGCTGCAAATGTACAAGCAAAATTAATTTTCCATTTTAGCTGCAACTACAGTTAGAGTAGCAGTGATTCATTTGAATCCTTCCTCCTGAAGTGGTCTTTATCCAATTACGTTAGCCTACCAAGCCGAAGGCATTTATACTTCTGAACACAGGGCAGAAGCCACAGGAGGTTCTTCAGCCCTGAGGCTACGCTAATGGTTTGGCGAAAGCCATTAATGACAGCCTACAAAATTTCCCTACAGTTTAAGCTCATTTGTTTGCTGCGTACCAGGGACTGAATTTGACCTTACCAAAATGGCTTTATGAGCACTACGAACCTTTCATCCCACCACTTAATTTAAGGAATAAGCCAGTTTGAAGGGCCTGTAATTTGAGGTTAAAATCCTTCAGAACTAAAGTCATAATGGCATTTTTCAGTCTGCACCAAATTTGCCTAACCGAGTTATATGCACCAAGGACTGGGATGTGATAGCAGCATGAAGAAACTGCAACAGCACTGCCAGGGCATCGCCAGAACTGAAGACGCATTAAATGTGCCTGCGCCAGGACTTGCGGTTGGGTGCTTTGTCCTTTTTCCCTCCCCAGTCAACAGATTCAGAAACATGGGCATTACTACAGTTCTCAGTCATTTTTTTTTCATTGGGGCACAGACAGACGTTGATCCTTCACGGCTTTCCGTGAAAAAAATAAAATGCAAGTGCTGAGGGAACAAAAATGTCTCACAGCCAACAGGCACACGTCCGGAAGCATTAACTACTTCTGTAATTACCCACCTGAACGCTACGCAATTACAATCTGATTGTTTGTTTTTTAGGAGGAGAATATTGCACTGTGCAAGAGTCACCCTTTCCTCTTCAGTATTTGCCCTACCTCAGAGGACTGTAAAAACCTATTTGGAAAAACAGAAACGTGCAGAGCAGAGCCGAACGCCTTGTCATCCCGTGCCACCAGCTTTGGGCTCTTTGAAATAAAAGGAGAACGAGGTTAACTTCTGGCGAGCCAGGACACGTTCTGACCTCTACCATAGTGTAGCACTGAACAAAATTTCAGCCTAACGCTGTTCCTCGGGCGCTGCCGGAGGTGGCAGAGGGACACAAGGCCAACCCCCAGCCACGTCTCGCCGAGCCCAGCACCACAGCCCCGGCCTCAGCAGCCAGCCCAGCCCGCCCTCAAGAGTTGGGGGGGGCAGCCTACAACCCCCAGCATGCCCCGCGGCCGAACCCGCAGGAGCCCCCCGCTGCCGCGCCCCGGGGCATGCTGGGAAGTGTAGTCCCCCCCTCCCCCAGAGCCCACCGCCCTCACCTCCACGATGCGAGCGCACTGCGTCCCCTTGCCCGCCCCGGGCCCGCCGAGGACGAAGACGACGACGGGCTTCATGAGGAGGAGGAGGCGGCGGCGGCGGAGCAGCAGCAGGACAGCGGCGGCGGGGCAGCGACTGAGCAGAGAGCGGCGGCAGCCGAGACCGGGGGCGGCTGAGGGCGGGCTGCGGGCGGTGTGAGGCTGAGGCGGAGCCGGCGCTGAGGTGGCCCCGCCGCGGGGAAAACGCTTCCGGGCGCCTCACCGCGCCGCAGCACCCGGCGTGCCCCGCGCGGCCCGAGCTGCCGGTAGCCGCCGGTGGGGGCAGCAGGCCGCGCTCCGCTAGGCCCGGCCCCCAACATGGCGCCCGCCTCTCGTCGCCGTGGCAACGCCGCCGCGCCGCACCGCGCATGCGCGCTCGCCCCGACCGTTTCTTAGCCCGTTTTTTAAATCCCCCCCTCCCTGCGCGCGCGCGCTGGCGGTTGGCTCCGCAGGGGGCGCGCCGCGATTGGGAGGGAGACGGCGCCGTCCCATTGGCTCGCTGAGGGCGGCGGGGGCGGGATTGCGACCGGTTCTGCCTCCCGATTGGCTGGCGGCGGGGCGGGGCGGGCGCGGGGCGAGCGGCGGGAGCGGCGGCGTCTCCCCTCAGGCAGCGCCCTCAGGGCCGCCGGCGGACCCCGGCCCCCAGGTACCTCGGGGAGCCCCGCGGGGACGGGCCTCTGCGCCCCGCTCCCCCGGGAAAACAGCGGGGGGCTGCGGGGAAGCGCCCCCGTGGGAGGGCGGGAGGGTGTGTGCTGAGGGGCTGCCCTGGAGTAGGGAAGGTCGCCCCCTGAGGAAGCCCTCGGCCGGGGCTTTTTTTCTGAATAATGCTTTTTTTTTTTTTCAGAAGCCTTCAAAGCTTAAACAGTTCGGGTGCTGACTTTAAACACTGAGCAAAGCAGTGTATTTGGAAGCTGATCTAGTGCTAAGTTTGCTAAAGTGTGCTACGGAAGTTTCTAACAGCTTACCCCTTTCCTTCCCTGCGCTATACCTACAGCAGATTTGTTTCCTGACCTTTATCTGCGAGCTCGTGTTTTGCCTACTTTCTGAGATTACACGAAGGAACTGTCTAACGGGAAACAAAAGTTCTGTGTTGACTTTGTAGTTCACATCCTTGATAACTTCCTAGGGCAAGGTTTGCACTCTGATTTGGGCTTGACAGAGAAAAAAAAAAAAAAGCTTACGTATCCGATTTGTTCTTTTTCTTAACGAGTTACTCATTTGCTCTGTCTGAAAAATACTGTTTGAAAATGGGGTTGAACTTGGTACTTTCCTTTTTGTCTTTGCCATCTTCTCAGCTTTGTCGCAGAAAGGATGGTCCCCTTCAGCTTCCCTCTGTCGAAGTACGCGCTTTGGGACCCGGTCCCCATGGGTGACACCATGGGTTCACATATTGCCTATTACAGGTATGAACAGGCCTTTTTAGGCGTCAGGTGGCTAACATAAGAATTATGTGATTCAAAGCTTCATCTTAGCTTCTGAGTCTAGCGTATAAAAGACACAAAGGAGAAAGAGACAATCAGTGTGTTTGTAATAAGCTTACAGGATTTTTCTTTGAAAAGATTTAAGTGTTTCTCTTTCTGTGGGGTAATTGCAGTCAGGTGGGTTGGAGGTACCTTCGCCTAAACTAACCTACAATTGCTTTCTGTTCGCTTCCTACATGGAAAGGTGTAGAAGTAACTGCATGCTTGTAGCTTTCTTTAACCTGCTTTTCCGTATCTCTAAATATCCAAAGGAAGGTATTTTTTGGCAAACCGAATGCAGATAGCATGCTTCAAGTAAAACTTGAAGCTAAGCGTTTTGCTTGCTTCAGAAATCAGGGTTCAAATACCAAAAGTTTTGATTCTTTTTTTTTTGGCTAAAATGAGTCTGGAGGCAAATCTGAAGCACTTGTGAATTTGTAGGGCAGGGTATTCCAAACCTGACTTTTAAATTTAACAGAGAGCAAAAATTGATCTTTATTACCTAGGATAATTTTCATACAGATATATCTACACTAAGATTTTCAATATTCATGCAAGTATATGAAGATCATTGTGACCGGAGAAGGACATAAAACATTTACTTTATATATGGCTTATCTTGATAAAAAGGTGGGCAGCCCTTACACACAGGTCAGAGCAGCCTCCACATCTCCTTTCCACATAGTGCTTCATGAGTTTAAATTAAAATCCCCAAGTTTTAGCAAATTTTAAAATTAATTACTTTAATTTTTATGAAGGCACTTAACTTAGCTAATCTTGATAAGAGGATGTGAGTCATCTTCACAGTATTCACATAAATCAGTAGCTTCTCTTTGAACTTTCTCCAAGTCAATATCAGATAAGCTATGATAAGTTAGAATAGTGTTGCTGTATTTACTAACCCAGATTCCAAACTTTTTACTGTTTTACCTTTTTTTAATAAATAGTGATTTTATGGTTACCTAATTCTTCTCCTTACATTGCTGTGTCTTCGAGCTCAGGCTGCTACTGCTTTTAGCATCCACGTCAAATACTGGGCTAAAAGGATAGGATGCCCTGTCAAAGTTAGTTAAACTATGTTGTTTATTTACTCTTTAAATTTATGAAACTTGAGTTCTGTGTTTTAGCCTTAATGTTTCTAACTTGTACACCTTATATTAAAATAATTAACTTGCATGCATCTTAGTCCTATAACAGTGTTGCTCTTCAGCTGAAAAGGCTCTTCTCTCTGCTTGTTATTTATTCTCCAGGGGAAAAAATTGTTTCCACTCTGACCTTAGCTTGCAGGATTAATCAAGCCAAAATATTTTTGTTAAGATAATCATATAAAGCATTCTGTGAATCTGCTCCAGTTAAAGTGTATTCTTGAACGTGAATTATTGGAGTGATGCACAGAACAAGAGATAAAATCCCATGAATATTTTATGTAATATTACTAACTTTTATCTTTTTGCTGTTTAGAGCTTTGGGCTGCTTCTGTATATTTCCTTTTTAAAGGAGGATAAAAGATCTGTAAGCTAGTGCAATAAAGCGCGTTAAAATAATTTGTGCCTTAAACTTGCTTGTTGTCTCTCTTTAGAAATCCAAAATTATTTCTGATGGAGAAAACCTTGCGACTTGCCTATCGCCATGCTAAGCAGAGTGAAAAGAAATTATTTGCCTGTTTTTTACTTGGGACTCTTGCAGTAGATGAAGGTAACTTTAAATATCAAGTAGACAGCCAATAGCAGTTGGTTGAATAAGCCTTTATCAAGGAGCCTGAGTTGTTGCTCTTGGACTCTAACTTTTTGTTTATTTTCAAGATGGGGAAGGCATAAAGCTAACAATAGACCGTTTTGACCCTGGCCGAGAAGTTGCTGGTGGATCGGGCAAAGTTCCAACTGCATCTCTTCCTGGAGACTTTTTGATTCGGTGCACAGTTAATGCCTGGGGACCTTCTTCAGACAGCATCATAGTCCATAGCGCTGAAGATATCAGCTTGGCTTTTAAGGTAGGCAGCTGCTGGCAGCTTTTGGATTCCTTAATAAACTGCCATCTAGGCAGGAGATTGGACTATGCACAGGGCTTAATTTCCAACCCCACCAATTTAAAATAAAACTGGAGAAGTATTGCCTGGAGGAAGACTACTTAGTTGGTGATGTGAAAAGAGCTACTTGAGTGTCATTGAAAAGCGCATTGAAAACTACTCAGAATCAGTGGTCTTCACAGAAGTTCAGGGATTATGCTCTCTTAATCTTCAACTAAAATCTTGCTGTCTCACCATAAGTTTTCAGCTGGTCTGACCATGAAAAAGAGCAAGATGACTGTGATAGCAACACACTTGCTTAAACAAGAAAGAACAGCTTTTTCTTTCTAATCTGTCACGAGTGAGTTGCGGTATTTGCATTAAAGTTCATTAAAAGCATTGCTAAGCAAGTGACTTGAAAGAAAATCTGTAAAGTCTGCGTAGGCTGGTAGGTACAGCTGAAATGTGTAAACTATTCTGTATTCTGTGGATAGATAATCCAGCAAATACACCTTCCATTTCTGTAATCATTTGCCTGTAGTTATTGCAGTGATACATACATTCAACTATGTATTTTATCATACAAATAGTACTTTACATCAGTTTTCTCACAGTGATACATCCATGTGTTAAAATACAAATTTCTTGAATGCAAGTAGGAAAGCTTCAATGGTCCAATTTGAGCCTTCTAGTTGCTGTTAATTTATTAATTTTTATACAATTTAAGTAACCCCAGGTTTCTGAATATGTTATAAAGCAATGCTAGCAAATGCATTTAAGATGTGTTTAATTTCAAATATATTTTACATTATTATTCATTACGTTCAATATAGCCATGAGCTTTGGAGGCATGGCTTATCTTTTTTTATATGGTGCCTACTGCAGCACTAGCTGTGGTGAATAATTTGACTTCTTACTGCAGTAAAAATGGAATCATTGAAGTAATATGAAGACAACTTTGTGTACCTTAATTTTTTTTTTCTTTCCCCTACTTGTAGGATCTGCAGCACAGCCTGTGCAGTAAAGATTCACTGGATCTGTCTAAACTGCTCACTATTAGAGCTCACATTGTTTTCACAGAAAACCTGGATAATCTAAATTTTAGTTTTCATTGGGCTTCTATTACTGCAGCAAATATCTTGGAATACACCCCTGTGAAGTCTGTCCCAATTATTCCCACAGCCCTAGCAAGAAATTTGAATGGTCCTATGAATATCGCACAAGTGCAAGGAACTTACAAATGCGGGTAAGTAAAGGATGATGCTCAGACTCCTTAAGTGGCCTGCCTGGTTGTTGTATGCCTTAAAACAGGGAGGTAGGAGACATCTTAGTGCTTTGCTTTTTAATAAAGTAACTGATGTGAAAAGAACATGATTTCTGGTACCTAGAAAAACAGTACATTAAAAACAAGCAGGGAATGGTATCGGGTAAAAACCTTAAGTTGTTCAAGTAGGAGTTCTTGCTTTTGACCTCAGTAGAAGCACCTTCCTGCTGAGGCAGGCTGAGGCATGTCTAGTCAACAAAACAGCTACAAACAGCATCTAGCTTGTGTAACGATGTCAGTGCTGGCCCTAGAACGCACATCAGATGAATGTGAACAAAAGCTCTTTGTGTTAACCATGCTTATAAAGATGGTGTTGGGGAATAGTCATTCTGGCTGGTAACTGCTTTAATAGGATGAATGAAGCACAGAACAGGAAAATAATCTGAAGCAACTGAATGCCATTTTATTTGGTGAGAGACCTTATGAATGCCTTTCTGAAAGTTACTCAGATTTAACATGACTTGCACTTCTAGATTCATTACCAGAATATTAAGCAAATGTGCTTGATAATTTTTTGATTGACACAGGGAATTAGTAAAAAGCAGTACGTATGGAGAATGGTTTATTTATTTATTTTTTTCTCAGACTTCCTTCTTGCAACACTTTCTAAACTTTCATCATTCTTTTCAGGATTTTTCTGAAAGACTGACTTGCAAAATATTAATACTACTAATGGTGATGATAATAAAACAAACAACAACAACAAAAAACACAACTTCTGCTTTGTTTCAGCTACCTTACTATGGACCAGACAAGAAAACTACTTCTGCTGCTTGAGTCTGATCCGAAGGCATACGCTCTGCCATTAGTTGGAGTGTAAGTGTTGATTAATAAACATAGATGTGTATATATCTATTAACACACATCTATTAATATATTAATACACATAATGGTTTGGGAGGTATTTGAGGGAATACATAGCGGAAACTTGCTAGTGTAGCAGTCTCTAATCGGATATTTCTTCTTACTTTTAGTTGGCTGAGTGGAGTTACTCATATCGGTAGTCCTCAAGTTTGGGCATGCTGCCTGCGATATTTATTCAGTTCTTCAATTCAAGAAAGGCAAGTCACTTGTCTGCAAAACATAGAAACTATGGGCTGCCTAAAAATGTATCCCCCAGAAATGTGTGGTAAATCGGTTCAAGGATATTTGGGGGAATTCTGCGATGTGTGTGTTGTGTAGGAGGTGGGTCTGTCTGCTTTAGTTGTTCTTCCTGGTTTTGACTTCTGCCTCAAATCTCTTGAAAGCTATAACTGAAGCGTTAGTGAGCTGGGCCAATATCCCAATGAAAGAAGGTGGTAAATATTTACTGTCATTAAGGTCACTGCATTTTTCAGTTTAAATAAGATCTGGCAAGCAGGAAACACTTACATAAGGAGTGGTGTGTTTAGTTGTTGGGTTTTTTTTTTTGAACTTTTCTTATGGGCGCTTTTTGGCATGTGGTTTCTCCCCGCTTGTATCTCACCGACACATTGAAGCACACAGATTTGCAGCTAGTTCTGTCTTGTAATGACTTCCTGCTAAGTAGTCTATTTTTGTAGTTTTTTGCATTCTGATTTTTTCCAGTGTCAAGTTAGTAAATAATCATCCCTCATTTTCTAAATCTTCTCACCTGTAATATTTGCCAAGTTCTTTATATGGAAGCTGGAAGGAGGGAGTTCAGGTCTTTATAGTTTTAAAATGCTCTTCTGGTAAATAAAATTTTAGAACAAGCAGTATATGTGTAAGAATTTCTTATGCTTTTATTCATAGTTGCTTTTAAATTACAAAATGAAAACACATTTGGTGAACAGATGTTTGTAATTACAGAATAGACTTCTTTTCCTTAAGCAATTTAAATACACACAAATGCAGATAAGACCCCAATTAGATTTGGTAGTCAAGTTAGATACTTGACTCTCATTAACTTTTACTGATTCTATCTTGGAAGTGGATTAGGTTGATTTGATGAACCATGCAAAGAGAATTAACCTCTGTAGGCTAACTGTTCAATCTGTACATCATATATTTTTAACTCTTAAGTTGAAAGAATCGTTTTAAAGTTGTATGTGAATGTGCTTTTTGAGCATCTTGTTCTTACTGCTTTCTCTGTCCCAGATAAAAGTGAAAAAAAAAATTGTTCTGAAAGCAGTAGTTCCTTTTCCTGGAAATGCACGTTGTTTTCTTTATCCTTAATCTTACTTCTGTGCTAATATTGACTGTTGTGTCTCACTGTTCCCTATCTATATAAAAACAAAAAAACACCTTCAGTATACCTTTTCTTCAAAAAATCTGTTTTTAATATTAATGAGCATTTTTGGAATTCTGAGGAATAATGCATGCTACATGTCTTTATAATCTCTTCTATTGAATTATGAAAAAAAATCACTATAATTTTTATGATGTTTTCTTCTATACTATTATTGAAGTCTTCTAGGAGTTTATTTAAAGTACTATGTGATCCTGAAGGGTTGAACTAGAAAGTAGAAAAATTATTCCCACTATTTCTGTACTTTGCTTTAATTCTTGCATATGGCATCAGTCATAAGTCCCTCTGTTCTGTCTGTGGCTCAGTATCACCCAAAATACAGTAAGTCACCACACTGGTTAATTGTTCAATTATTTGCCCAATATATTGAGAAACTAATGGTCGTCTTCCTGTTTTTTTTTTTTTTTTTTACATATGTACTTTTTTCTGTTTTAGGGTTTTCTCAGAATCTGGGAGGTTTCTTGTTGTGCTTTATTCATTGACACACAAAGACCCAGAGTTTTATGAGTGTGTTCCATGCCGCGGACAGACTGAATTAGGGTTTCAGCTCTTGACTTGCAGTGAAACCGTACACCTCTTTAAAGTAAGTGGCTTGGCTTCTTACTGCATCATGGTAGTTTAAAAAAATCAACTTTAGTGTAAGTACTTAAAGGAGGAGTCACTATAATGTGACCCAAATGAAACTGCAGTGTTTAAAAATGATGTAGCTGTTTAAAGTTAGATGTGTTTGTTTTTTTTTTTTCAGTGATTTATTGTAATTTGTGTCTCAGAGTGAAAGCACCACCCAAGTCAGGAACTGCACACTTTTCCAGTGGCATTTAAGAGTCTGTCTTTTAAAACATAGCATGCTGTGTTGGAATTTGCTAGTGTTCTTTCTTATTATGATTCTGATTGGCTATAGCATTTGTTAATCTGGTATACTGTGCTGGATGCTTCCACTGACTGCTATGGGTGATGCATATTTGTATTTCCTTTCTGGAGAGCAAAGCTAGGAATGCAAAATGGAGTTCAGTGGCTGCTAACCTGCAGAGCTCTTCCTGTGATGCAGTAACAAAGCAGAAGCAATTCCATCTTTTTGCAAAGTAACTGTTTGAAAGAATGTGATACAGAGCCTGGGGGATATTTAAAAGGTTTGCAGAAATCCTAGGAATCTCATTTCTTTAAATGTTTTCCTGGGTGCATGCAGAACCTGAAGCCGAGTTGTTCATTTGCTCAGTATGTGCTTCTGGGTTCTGTTAGAGAAGCAGTTAATGTAACGTGTCCTGTGCTGTTCTACTGTGTGCTTTCTCCAGAAAAAGCTTTCTGCAGATGGCAAAGCTTTAGCAACACAGCCTTGCTTCTGTTGTCTCCAGGATTTTCCTAGCTGTATGTGAATAAGCATAGAGCAGTTACTGTTTCTTATGATGGTGAAGACTTGTGGAAGAGCATCTAAGCAGTTACAGCAAGGAAGCATCTGCTCATGGCTATAATTAGGCTAACTACTTTACAGAGTAGCAGGGGGAACAGTGTTAAACAGGAAGGGAAGCTGCCTGCCTCCTTGTAGTGGTAAAAGAATTGAGAAATGAAAGTAAAGGCCGAGCAACAAATAATCAGATATAAACTTCCTTAAAACTATGTCTTTGGGAATAATCAAAAGTTGGAATTTGCACGCTTCACAAATACATAAAATTCCATTTCAGAGTGTTGAACCTTCGGACAAGATCCCTATCCAGTTTGAGTTGAGTGCAGAAAACCAAAATGCAGAAACTGAGTTCTTCAGCAGAATCTGCAAGAAACTTCCTATTAGAAGGTAAATCTTTCAGATGTCAGCTATGCACAAAACTGAGATACTTTTCAGATGAGATTTTTTGATCTCTGCTGTGCAGGATGGCAGGCGAGCTCTGACTACAGTGATGATCTTGCATTAAAATCTGAATAGGCTTGTGTTTATTCCTAGAGTTCATGTTCAAGTAAGATGGTTAAGCTGACCCTATAGCCAGAGAAAAATACTAATAGTGCTACTCTTCTTACTAGTGGTTGTAATTAATACAGTGGATATTTCTACAAATGTTTCTTTACTGATGGAGCTTAGTATTTTCACTGTATTAAGTTTTCTGTGTCCTTTGATCCAAATCTCTAGCTGAAATCTACTTAAGTTGGTAAAAATTTGGTTTTGCTTCTGACTTTTCAGAGCTGAAACCTAGATATGTTGAAACTTAGATTTTTGGGAACCTGACGTATCCATCAAATTTTTGGTTATCTGTGGCTGATTGAAGACAGCCTTCAATCTCCTTTAAACAATCTTTGCTTTAGCACTTTCTATCTTTCTAACATAAATCAGTGCTTCACTGTTAGAATGTCACTTAAATACTGTGGAGAGATGTGGAGAGAGAGGATTAGTACCTTTTTTTATTGCCCAAAAGCAGCAGATGTATTTTCATTGCTTGGTCCCAGAGCTGTTTTCTGTTTTCCATATGAACTCCCTGGCTAACCAGGGAGGCGTAACTATTTCTAGGAAAAAATGTTGCTGATATTTCACTGTAGACTGCACAATGACAAATATGAAGATTCATATTAGTGCTGCCATATCAGACAAGCAAAGGTTTTCTGTTTGACTAATGGTGTTTGTTAGTCCTCCCCACAGTTGTTCACCCAGTAAGCTGTCAGCAAGTGATCATGACTCCGGTGTAGAAGATGAGGATTTATCCCCGAGACCCATTCCAAGTCCACACCCAGTGAGTCAACAGGTAACTAAGTAAACAATTGCTCTAGGCTTCTCAGATTTTAGATGTGATACTTCAAGCACTGAAGCTAGTTGTAAGGGGGTCAGAGAATGTAAAGCTTCTGCCTCAGATTGCTAGCAGGGGGAAAACAGAACTGAAGAAGTGGACTGAGATTCTTAGCTCTGTCTGTAGTCAACCTGCCTTTGTGCCAGGGCTAGAGATGCCAATTCCTGCATATGCTAGCATTTGGGAACGAAGATAGTAGGTTCTACTCAAGGAGTCTCTCTAATATTATATGGAATAGCCATGGTGTCTGAGGTAAAGAAGGGTGCTGCAAACTTCCTTTCTTGTATATTTCTGGGTAAAAAACAAACAAAAAAAATTAACTCGAGTGTGTACAAATATAATGAAATACCTGCAACAGAACATGTCTGGTAATCCACAACTGTCATGTCCTTCTTGACCTCCTAGTGGGGGCTGTTATGTACCGAGTCTAACAATAATAAGAGGGAATATGTAGCCTATCTCTGGAAGGGGAAGGATTTATACTGCAGATTGATACAGAGCTTTTGTTTCATAGACACGGCTGTTATGCCATATGAAAGCAATACTGTTGTATGAAAATGATCCTGGATATCTTTCTTTTTTCTATATCTGGATTCTCTAATCTTTAAAAAGGTATTTCATATATAGTTGATTTGGAGCTAGTAACAGTCAAATACTGGTTCTAAATGGAAACACCATCTTGGAGAAACACTAGGAAAATTCTGCATGCGAAGAGCAGGATGCTCACTTTAAAATGCTGTCTTAAACTTGCCTGTGTAATTGTCCTCAGGTTACCAGGATCTTTCCTTCAGTTCCTGAACTGTCCCTTGTTTTGGATGGGAGCTTCATGGAATCAGGACAGTTGCCTGAGCCTGTGGGGACTTCAAGTGCGAAAAGTCTACCTCGAGCGCTACATCAGCCTATTAAAAAGAAATGGTGCTTGGGATCTATGTATTACCCCACCCAGTACTCTGATGACAAACAAAACTTGCCTGATAATATAGGAGATCCCTCTTCGAGGCAATTACCAAACCATTTAAATCAGAAAATTCCACCTTCAAGGCCTTCCAGGGGAAAGCAAGCTCAGCTACAGCAGCAGTTGCACTGTAAGAATGCCTGTCCTCAATCAAGAAAAAGTTCTGGATCTTCTCCTTCAACCCCTTGTAGTGGGCCTTCCCCAGATGCATCTGAGCACCAACCCAGAAGGCCACCACAAAGGCTTGCGTTAAATGCCGATGGAGTTGCACAACAGGGAGAGCCTCCAGTTCGAAGAACCTCGGTGTCCAATTCCAGGCAACTTCCTGCTGTTACACAGCCAGTCCTCTACAATTCTGCTTTTCCGCCGCAGAGCTGCAGAAGACCACCAGAACTGCAGATGCCAGTTCAAGTTCCACCTTGCTGTCCGACCAGCGCGTGCAACTGTCAGTTTCCTGCTTCCATCCAGTATAATCCAATGAACTCATGGCAAGGAATTGGTAAAATGAGCCCCAAGCATGGAGCAGAAGTCCCGTCGGAGATGGCTCAGCAAAATCCATGTACAGTGCTCCATCAAAATATCATTTGTCCGAATATTTGCTGCAATCCAGGATATACCACAAGTAACCCCATAAGCGTGGGATATCATGGGAAAATGGGCAACTGTTCTCTTGAAAATAGCTTGTCACATGGGATAAGACCGCCTTCAAGTGCAAGCCCCTCTAGTCCACAGTTTTGTGGAGCCCACTCACCATGCCTACACCTGCCTGCTTCTAAAGCAGGATCAGATAATGGGATGATGGGATTATCTCCAGATGCTTACCGGGTTCTTACAGAACAAGACAGACAACTCAAATTACTTCAAGCTCAGGTTTGTTGAAATGGCTGCCTTCTCCTCTGCCCTTTTAGTGGTTATGCTTTGATAGTTCCCCTGCCAGAGGAATTAAACTAAATGTCCTCGTGAGGACGAGAAAGCTTGTCATACCGTGTCCAGTTTGGGGGTGGAATTAGCTCTGCTAATTGATGTCACTTAAAACAATGGAAAATTTTGACTTTGCTAATTAAGCTTTGTATTTATTTTTATCATAATTCCAAAATACGAAGGTTTGTTTTCCTTTCAGCAGACTTCTGTAATGCAAATGGATATGACTTCTATATAAATACTTTTATTTATATATATATATATGCTTTTCTATATTAAAAGTTTGTGTATATATGCGTGTGTGTATCCAGGCTAGAGACAGACTGTAGACTTTGGCATGAATGTAAGCATACAGGTAAAACAGAGAACATTGTCATATGTTACTTTACCCACCTTTCAAGCCTACAGCTTCCTGAGTTGTTGAGGCCCTTGATTAGAAAACTTTAATAGTCTGTTTGCAGCAAACTGGCAGGATTCATCAGGTGTTTGTTGCTGGGCTGGAAAATTGGGTTTTACTGAACTCACTAAATTTTGTTGTGATACCAAGTCAAGTTCCTTGAAAGTACCTACCTCGAGTTACACTTCTGCAGGGTGTGATTTAGGACTGAAGAGCCAATATTTGAATTCTGCTGGTGATGAATGATGGGAATAGTACAATTCTAGGCAATACACATTTTTCCTGCTTAAACTAGAAAATTGAAACTGAAATCTGCTATGGGTATAGTTCCTGCTTGTAAAATCAAGCTCTCAAAGCATGGATTGTGCATGAGGGAGGGAAACCACTCCATATGGTATAAATGCCTTGGAGCTGTGAATTAATCAACAGGGTGGATAGAAATACTAGAGTAAAGATTGCCTGGGCAACCCTAATTTTATCATTTAAGTGCTCATATTTGTGATTTAATACAAAGCTGGTTTAACACAGTATAGGGACAGTTGGCATATTAAAAGCTTGGCTGGTAAGTGAGTAATAGGCTTTATATATGAATGAAGGGGACTGAAAATACTTCCAACAAGTGTGCTGTAAATAAGCTTTCCTCAAGTTTTCTTGGTGTAGGTCTGCCAGCATGCATAAAACCTCTTATTTGCTAGTGCTGCCAGTGTCAAAAATGATGTTTTGATTTATGCTGCACGCACGGCTGAGGACTGGGATGTTAATCAGACTTCTGTGGCAAGGCAGCCTGGATTTGAATCCAGACCTTAGAGGATCCAGGTTTAATAATTCATTTCTGCCACTTTATTATATTTTCCTGTACAAATGATACCATTCTGATAACTGTTACAGATCCAACGCTTATTGGAAGCACAGGCTCGTCAGGCTTGTTCCTCCGAAACAGCCGCGTCTAGCAATGCTCAGCAGCCTGAGAAGCAAGGGGAACTTGTTACTATGGAAACTCAGCCCTCACCAGGTTTGCCCATGAGAAAAAGTGTGAGCATTGCTGTGAGCACAGGTAACACTTTATTCCTTAAGAACAGACTGGCATTGCTTTTTCTGGATGTTTCTGTGATTTTTCTCTGTACAAAGAAGGGAATGTATTGCGGAAATGTTGAACGTTGGCAAACGTACACCTAGATACCAAAACCAGCCGAGTTTGTTTTGTTTTGTTTGTGTTTGTGAGTTTAGGCTGGAGTTACTTTAGTCTTTGGGCTGCAAAGACAGTGATTTCCATCACTGGAGGAGTTATTTTTCCAACAGCTTTAGCAAGGTCTTGTATTTTTAATTATGACTTGTTGTAAGAAAATATCCGCGTCTTTTTTTTTAATATTAATATACTATTCTGAAAAGTAGTAACTATTATCCTATCTGCTGTTCTATTAAATATAGTATTGATACCATGCTTTCTGTAACTCATGCAGGTCTACGCGTGGAGGGGAGACTGCATTCTTTTTAATTTTAGCAAATTACGCAGGTGTAACTGTAAGGTTACATATTAATGTATTGGTTCCAGTTTAATCCATAGAAAAAAAATTTGGTTATTGTGGTAATTTGGTAAATTTTCAAACAGGTTCAAGGGCAGTACATTAAAACACTTTAATACAACCATTTATTTTCTTCAAGTACGCTTTAGGAGCATACTTTGTAATGTAGCACTTGAACAATGCTTTGGCAACTCCTAGCTGTTCTAAACCTTAAATCACTTTTAAAATGGTGAAAAAAAATTCAATGTGAGCAAATGATTCCTCTAGCTTTACAAAACCAAACGGTTTCAAAAGATTGTAATGACTTTCCTAAATGGGTAAAAATCTTATTCTTCTCTTCTAGGTGCTAGCTTATTTTGGGATGCACCCTCAGAAAAACAGGATGACTCCATACCACAAGGAAAGAAAGAGGATGCAGAGATTTCTAAGGAAGACATAAACATTTCAATTAATGCTGAGCAAGATGCAAGTAACACAAGTATTGCTTCTTCTTTAAAGGTGGTTGACATGCCCAGCTTTGTAGACAGTATTCATCTTGTGGAAGAAGGAGCTAATCAGAATACTCTCCAGTAAGTAACCAGAAATATCTCATGTTCACATAAGCTGAACTACCTTGCAGAAGTTACTACTTTTTATATTTTTTCATAATTCTTTTGTGAGAATTATGAAAATGATCACCTGACTTCAGTTGTGTTCTTTACCTTCTTTGTTTTTTTAATTATGCTTTGAATTGTACAGCTTGCCGAAACAGTTGTCTGTAGAGTTTGCATTTATCAGTCATACACATTTAGCTGGCTTACCTATCAGCAAGAGCTGATGGCAAAAGCCTTTAGCTTGGAAAAGCACGTACGGTGCTGGCAGCGTTCCCTTTCTTACCTTAACTCCTGAGCAGAAAGGGGACACTGCTGTAGTTATTTGCTTTCCTACAGTGACTTTTCAGCATTCAGAACCATTTCAGTTCTGAGGGGCTTATATGACTGATTACGATATGTCCTCTGAATTTCTCTACATTTTGCAGCTAATTACATTGCGCATGCAAGTGCCACGTTCATTGATATTAACTACATTATTGTTAAGGTCAGATTCTTCAAGTAGCAATAACTAATCTCAGTCTAATTTGGAAAGAGATTTTAGAAATATTTTTGGTTATCTGTATGGATGTTACTTTTACACAGGGAACAGCTCAACAATTTGACACTTAATAATCTAACGTTCCCTGAGTATAAAAAGTCAAAGGAGGGGGAATATCCTTCCAGTTAAATTAGGTTTCTAAAATAATCCTATTGGGAAAGATGGATGATAATTAGGCCAAAATTTAAATATTCGTAGTCCTTGAATACAATATTATCTACAAATATGTAACACTACCAGTAATGTTACTGATTCGAATTGCTCTTTTGAATATCATATTTTAAAGAAATGCCATCTGAAGTTTCTCTTCAACTTGGATACATAAACCTGGGAAATTGTTGTGTAAGTGTCTTATAGTAAGAACACAGAGTGTCACTCAGATTTCTCTGAAGAGGAGGGGGACATTTTGGGGACTGACAAATAATTGTTAGTATAAGAGTAACTGATAACCTACATTGACTATCTAGTATGTCACGTGATTTAAATCTTATCGCTTTCAGCACAGGCAATGGATCGTTCGGGTTCTGAAATTCCATTATCTTACACCCGTCTCTTGAGGAGGGACGGGTAGGGGAAGGAGGGTCACTTAACGATCTCTTTGGGATGATAGTACTGTTGAAGTGTCTGGTCTCAAACGGTTTGTGCAACGTACACACAGATAGCAGAGGATGCAGAGCATCGTTTAACTCATTTTAGAATATTTACCCTTTTTATCTGAAAACTTCAGGGCAGATTATGATTTCTTTCACATTTGTTATAGAGAAACATTTCAACTAGGGGGTTGTTTTCAGTTTGTGATATTTGGTCTGCATTCTGTATGTGTGTACTTGTAACCGTCTTTGAGAAATTCTTCCAGTGTGGTCTTCAAATTTCAACAGGACTTCTTTCTAAAACCAAGGTGAGTAAATGGTAACAAAAGATACCTTCTGAATAAGTCATATTTCAGAACATATGGAAAATATGACTCATAACGGCCTTAAGTGTCCACAAAGATATTGAAAATGTAAGACTAACTCCAAAATTTTAGTGACTTATTTTATCTGCTTTAAGGTCAAGTCAGTGTCATTGAGTTTTACCAAATCCAGAGAAGCCAATGCTGTTTGCAAAATCATCATTTGAAAAGCTATTGAGGCTGTTGTAGTCTTACCCTGCAGGCTGTGTTTCTTCGGTCCTCAAAAGGCTTCTGCTCCTTTCTGCAGTCATTTTATTTCAAAGTCTCAGGCAGAAGACAACCAAGAAATGTTAGACTCGCTCTCCAGTGGTCTGTTTTCTCCTTTTCTGGTATTCATGGATAGGCACCAGTAGCGATGACTTTTGTTTTCCATTTCAAATAAATATATCTACTTATGTCAATGGTCTCTTTCAGAAATGAAAATGTTTCCCAAGCACTTGTTCACAATTCATCCTTACAAGAAAGCGCTAGCATGTGCTTACAGGAAGAGCCAACAGAGGGAGCCAGCAACCATGTGGTGGTAACAAGTGAGCAAAACCTAGAGCCACCCACCTCCTTGTTGCCCCTGCATCCATCAGAGGATCAGAAGCTCTACCAGGACTTGCTGGTAATTCATTTAAATTTCATATTCAGATCTGAATGCAACAGTTGCAACAACACACTGCTGAAGTCATGACGTGGTATTGGCATGACTGAAAACCACATGCAATTTTCAAGTTCAAATGATATGCTCTACAGAAAAGTTCCAAGTTTGCAGGTCTTCCTTTTAAGACCTAAATGGCTATTCCTCATTCTTCTGTGCATACATGGAGTACTGTCTACTGCCTAATATATAATTCTGTAGTTATAAGATGGTATCAGTTAACTTTCCCCAATTAGCACCCTTTAAAATAGCATAGCACTTTACCTTCAAGTCTCTTAAAGGATGGAGGCTTTAATCTTGAAGCAGAATGTCGTGTTTAAATTCAGTACAGACTCTCACAGAAAGCTTGAAATGTAAGGTAGCACAGTGTTCCTGTACACCGATGTGACTTTACGTGATTGCATCTGAACTGAATCTGAGTTTGGCTTGTCTGTCAGAACAAGCTGTTAACCCATCTAGTTGTATGGTAAGTTACAAAAGAACAAAACAATTTTCTTTCACGACAGCTCCAGCATGTCATGATAATTTTGGCAATGTGGTCCCTTCCCTGCTCCCTTTTTTCTCTAGGGCCAAGTCAACCATCTCTTAAAGTCCTCAGAAGAGCAAGGTCACTTGCCAGTAAAAACAGGATTTGTTAGCGATGGTCCTAAGTATCAGAGTGTTGATGATGCAACAGAACAGGACTCCGAGGCTGACATGGGAGCGGTGGATAAAGAGAGCGTGATTAGTGCTACGCTCAAGCAACTGAGGAGTCTTGGAGTGACAATTGAATCGCCCAGCAAAATGAAGAAAAACACACACAAAGTGGAGAATGCCAGGTAAAATACCAGTTATTTTGAGTAGTAGCTTCTAGATCCAACCACAAATGAAGATTGGCTTAGTGAGTGAAGAAGGGACTGTGTTCACTGCCAGTGGGGATTTGTTTGCAAGCTTGATCTGCATTTCCTGCACAAAGATGAAACACTAACCCATGCTATGGGTATTTCAGATAGCTTTAAGAGGTCTGTTAGCAAATTCAGTTTAGCTACGTGTAACTCAAGTAGCTCTAGTGCATGCAGTATGTGCATGCAGTAGCACACAATAGAGTATTACAGAGAGGCATTGGTTAAACTTGGGAGGCGGAATGGTTAGCAGCTATAGTTATTTTTTTGTCACTACTTCTTAACCCTTGTCTTGAATTTCACCATTATAAGTTATGATAGCAATTTCACTTCCTTATATAATCAAAACTGGTTCTGTCCTAATCACTTCTGTAAGCACTTTGAATTGAAACAGAGGGAGGCTGCAGTGGCTGGCCAGGGAAGCAGCCTTCGTGGAAACAGAAGGAGGAACAAAATGGAACAGAACAGAATAGTTTCAGTTACAACAGACCTTCCAAGATTGAATCCAACTGTCAGGTTACGTCAGGGCTGACCCAAAGTTAAAACGTCATTAAGAACATTATTTCTGAAGAAGTGGGTTTGAGGCATGGATCTTGTTCATGTAGCTGGGATAGGGCTGACTGCCTGATACGCCTTCAGTTTCATCCTTATTGTCTTCTTGATACTAGTATACAAGTGTTAGGTAAACCAAAACTGTCTCCTAATTAATCTTCTCTTCAGCTGTGTATCAAAAGCTATTTCCAGTCATAGAGTTTCTGAGTGCTTTTCTCTCATTATCACTTGAATTTCATCAGATGCTTCGCCAGAATTTCTGTGCTACCTTCTTGGCTGCAGAGTCTGTTGGTGTCCTTTTAATGTCAACAATATGCTGATAAGTGAACCTGTAAGACAAAATGAGAATTCTTGAATTTTTTTCTTCAAAGTTGGGTCAGGGAGTGGGGTTCTTCTTTCTGCCATGTTGATGGCTGATAAGTAATTCTGAGGAAAGGTCTCCAGCTCAGCAGAGAGAGAAACAACAGTGAAGCTCCATAGCCTGATTTGTGGTGGTGCATTTGGGTCAAGAATTTACTCTCCCTAAGCAAACTTCATAATTAGTGCTCAGTGAAATAGCAAGATTCTTTATGTGAGAAAAGTGGATATATTAACTTCCTCTATGAAGCATGTACTAAATGGAGTAGTTTATAACCACTACCAGTGTGCTAGAGCCTGTCCTGTCTTTAAACTAAACACTTAATGTGTATAAAGAATTATTGAAGCAAGTGGATGAATGAACGTGTCTCTTACTGAAGGATGTCTTCAAAAGCTAGAACCTTGTCGTGCTTTGGAAAAGACAAGATGTCCTTGGTGTCTCTGGTACTGGGCTTATCTTATATTGAGATAAAAATTTGGGGTTGGATGGGAACATGTAGTCTTAGGGTCAGAGGCTTGTAATTTCTCATTCACTGGTGAAAGTTGACAATAGCTCAAATCTGCTTTAAAAAACAAAATCAGCTCTGAAATCAGCTAGAGGTTGGTTCTTCCTGGTAGCAGGGTTGTGGTCGGTATTGAATCAGAAGGGAATATCATCAGTTCTCCGAGACAGTGGCTGAACGCTGTCAGCGTGACTGGATGGAGAGCTGCTCTGCAGGACGTGCAGAATGTCTGGCCTCAGCACTGAGCAGTCTGCTCAAGCTGTGTTGCCCAGGAGGAAGGAGAAATCAACGCAGGGAGCAAAATGAAATTATCAGGTTATACTGTGAAATGCATACTTCTTTCCCTGTAAAGCTAAACTAACTTTTTGCTGCTTTATTTCAGCATCCTAGCATGCATAAATCCTGAAGCGGTGATTCCTGGACTAAATTACATGTCATTTGCCAACGTCAGCATGTATGGCTTAACTCCTAACGTGGTCGATCTGAGCATGGAAGCAAACGCTATAGCACTCAAGTATCTCAGTGAAAATCAGTTGTCTAGACTTTCTCTCAGTCGCTCAGGCCCAAATCCTCCTGCTGATTTCTCTTTCCAAGACGGCTCGCATTCAAATATGGACAAGAGCATGGTGGGCCTTAGCCTAATTTCACCAAACAACATGTCCTTTGCGACCAAGAAGTACATGAAACGATACGGACTGATACAGGGCAATGACAGTAGTGAAGATGAAGAGGAATTGCACGTTCAAGGTGGCAGCTGTGGCGCTGACAAAAGTGAAAACGTGCTGCACAACAACTGTACCCCTGTGTTGGATGGCTTCAACCACTGGACTGAATTATCCAAAAGAATAGATGAAGGACTCCCTGCTCATCTGAGAAGTCGCAGCAGAGAGTTAACTGCTAATGCTCCTCTGCCAGAATTAAACAGTCCTATGTTAAGAAACATTACAAACGATTTTTTTCCTCCCAGAGCAGAACAAGCAAATGAAAACTCAGTTGAGATTTTGAAGGATTTAAAATCAAACCACAAATTGTTACCTGGGAAGGTTGAATTCACTGAACGACCTGGCAGGAAATATGAAGGAGATATTAAAGTTTTCCCTGGAAATCTGCATACTTCAGCCCTTGGAACATTAAACCAGTCACACAGCATGAACTCTGTTGGCACCATTCTTGATGTAAAACAACTCAGGCAACTGCCAAAGTTGTTCTGAACATCTCCAGAGATAACTGGCAGATGCTGTTTCAAATCTTAAGTGGGAACCCTCTGTAAAAGACTACAGGAAACCAAGGATTAAGCTATCTTTTATGAGGTCGCTTTGTTGTAGCAACATTAAAATGTGCAGAACTGAGCTTTTGGTCCAGTTTGAGAGCCACCTCTAGATGCCTGGTCGAGTCAGTGCTGGTCAGCGTTGAAGTATGTTTGCACTCGTGTTTACAGTTAAGCATAATTTTAAAGTATCCAGGAGGTGAATTGACTTGAAGCCTTAATGAAGCTTTAATAATGATGCTTATCTAAATGCTCTATTGTCGAATTTTTTAAATACTGACTTTTACCTGTTTGTGCTGACTGTGAGCCATCGCTATGGTATGGCGGAGCAGGGGCAGCAGAGCTAAAGCACTAACTTCTAGAAGTCTGCTGAAACGTTCGGATTACTGTGTGGGGGTTGCGCTGGGTGGGAAGGGAAATATAACCATGGTTTTACTTTGCATAAAGTTCTTTTGAATTCAGGCAGGGAGGCACATGTAACAGACTCTGTATCATGAAATCTTATAAGGAAATTGGGGAGAAACTAGCACTTTCATAACTTTTGTGATTTTTTTTTTCTGAATGAATGTTTTCTATTTATTTAATAACTACGTATTGTTCATAAAGGTCAAAGATTTCATTAAAAAAATAAAAAATCTCCCGTTGTTTGGTGTAGCCTTCATTTAAGACGTTTGCTAATTCTTAGTCACTGTTCAGAATGACTAACAAAGTATGAGGATGTCACCTGGTAATAACTCTTCAGGAATCCCAATATTAGATGGGAGGGTAAGCAAATAAATAAATTGTTCCTCATTAACACACAGATTAGTCTGAAAGCTTTACAGTGTATTATTGGGATTGCTATTATGGGACGATGGAAATTGAGGAGTTCAGCTATTGGTTTTCTGTTCAGACTTGGACTTTTGTACAAATTTTTAGGTGTAGTAGATGCTTCTGGGCTTGTGGTGTCGGTTGTGTTCCTACTGGTGCAGGAAGCCCCAGGTGCCCAGCGCTGGCTTTGACAGCTCCGCTTCCTCTGGCAAGTCCTAAGGACGTGGCTCCACCAGCGTCACTGCAGCGAAACGCGGCTCCCTTCTGACCTCCTGGTCTTGGAAATGAGGCCCTGGCGGTGGAAGTTGCAATTTATTCCAGTTCCCACCATCCGTAACGGGGAGGACGGAGCCGAATGACATAGTGCCATCTGTTTTCTCCCTGGCTGCGGTGCATCAACACACTTCGGGCTTAATGGGAGTCTGAACAAACTTTGTTTTAATGATGGCATTGTCTCAACACAAGTTCAGCCCACGGTGCTGACCTCGTCTTTCCTGCTCAAAGGGTGTTAAAGCAGAAATTAAAGCAACCCCTGCCAAAGTCCCAGGCTTTTCCCTTTCAGAGCTGAAGGACTGGGGTGGCTCTGTTAGCTTACGGTATGTTTGATTATAGACTAACTGCTAATTAATTTATTACAGTAAGAGTTCCAGCATCTACCACCTCATGGGCCTTTGTGGGCTAAGAATCAGGCTTGAATAAAGCTACTATTTTTTTTTTGGAGCAAAGCTGAGCTGCCTGGACCTAAAGAGGAAGGCGGCAGCTTCATGCTGTGTCAGAGTTTCTCTCCTCGCAGCAGCCTCTTCCATCACCAAGAATATTTGCTTCCTTTCAGGAAAGCTGCTACTACTTTTCCGTGCCGGGAAGAAGAGAGGCTTTCCCACTCCGAAGTGCTAGCGGGTCGGGCACGAGCTTACAATCTGGCAGCCTGGTTTCTGCTGAAGTAGCCAAAAAATAGTTAATGTTTTTGGACATTCCACTGGGATGAATGAGGCAATTCATACCTCTGAGCTATTGTTGTAGGGTTTTGTTCTTTGTTTCCTATTGTAAAATGTCTGGAAACACAGGAAGATGACAGTTGTATTGGTTAATATTTTGAAGACTTTCTTCAAATGCTTGCGGGCTAGGAGCAATTTGAAAACAAAAGCCTAACTGCTTGCACGCAGCTCGGGACGAGGGTGTGGTATTAGATGAAGTTACGCAAATCATGCGTGATCCTGGACAGCGAGCCGAGCTATTGAAACGTTCAGTTACTGACCGAAAAAAAGAAACCACCTTTCCCTAAAACCGCTTTTCCTTTCGTGGTGTAGGGCTGGGAGATTTGGGGATGCCTGATGCCTTCTTCCCAAAGCACCCGCTGCGGCTCCGGGGGTAAACGCCTGGAGAGTCGGGTCTGGGTTTGCTCTGAGCCTGGGGAGGTGCAGCGGGGAGGGGGCAGCCCCTCAGAGCTGCCTCGCTGGCCTTTCCCCTGTTGTTTCCAGCTCCCCTTCATCACAACGAAAGCAAAACCTCTCCAGCTCTTGCTCCGCGGCTCCCGGCCCTGCTCGGAGCTCGGCAGGTGCCGGGGGGCTCGGGGAAGGGGGGGGGGGGGGACCGGGGGGGGGCTCCGCTCGCAGCCGGGCCGGGGGAGGGGATGGCCCCCCGGGTCTGGGGGCCCAGAAGATGCTCGGCTTCCTAATCTGCGCGGCCCAGCCCCGGCTGTTCTATCTTTAACACTTCCTGTTGGTTAGAGGAGCCGGCTTGCAAATGCTCGTGTTTCCTGGCTGGAGGCACGGCGGGCTCCCCGGCTGTCGTGACCGACCCTGCCCGGCCGCCTCACGCACCGTGCCGGCAGCGTGGCGGCTCCCCGTATCGTGACGGCTCCCCCGTATATCGTGACAGCTCCCCCCCACACACACACACACATATCGTGACGGCTGCCCCCGGGGGCCGCTACCCGAGCTCTTCCCGGGGGGGGGCTGGGGGGGGAGCCGGGGCGAAACCTCTCCCACGGCCGCATCCAGAGCGGGAGGCTGAGGGGAAGGAGTGAAAGGAAGAAAAACAGCCCCGCGATTTCCCGCACCCCCCCGGCCGGGGCCGTGCAGGTGGCGGGCACACAATAGCGACCCCGCCGCCCCCGGCCCCGCCGCCCCCTTCGCCGGCCGCCGGCAGGTGCGGCCGCTGCGGGCTCCGGCCCCGGGGTCCCCGCAGAAGGGATCGGGGCCCTTCCCGTTACGCCTCAGTCCCCGGTCCCGGCCCCCCCGTTCCTCATTTTCAGCGATTTCGTTGATTTTCCGCCGCCCGCCTCCCCCAGCGCACCGAGAGCCGCCCGTCCCCGACGGGGCGCGCTGCCGGTGCCGAGCCCCGCGCACCCCCAGGGCTCCTTTCCCCCTTCCCCGAGCCCTTCTCCTCCGGGCTTGGCACAACTCCCCGCCGCTCACATCCCAAATTTCCCAAGGCCGGGCTCCCCCCGGCTTCCCCGTCCCCTCCTCCCCAGCATTAAGAAGGAGCCGGCCCCAATTTTCGCGAAGACACCGAGGGGAGGAAGGTGGGGACGGGGCCACTGCTCTCCGAAACATCTCCTCTCCGCGTGCTTTATTTACCTCCTCTCGTCCCAGAGCAGCCCACACCCCTTCCCTCTCTCTCTCAGCATCTCCAACAATTTATTTTGGCTCATTAAATTTAATTAAGAACGGAGTAGGTGTTCCATATTTAATCAAAAAAAAAAATATGCAGGGGCATAATAACCTCCAAGAGGACTAAAATAAAGAATTGCTATTCAGATGCGGGCAGGCACAGCGCAATTTTTTATTACTCCTCTTTTTTTTTTTTTTTTTTCCCAGTGTCTTTTTAAGAGCATCTAAGCACACACACATAAAAAGCTAGAAGGCATGCATTCCGGAGTTATTCCTATGCATATCCCTGCAATAATTTTCCGCTTTCCTTCGATAAAATTGCCAAATAATAATGAATCATTTCATAAATAATGGGTTTAGAAGCTTATCAGGGCAGGCGGGCCACTGCTGGGGTTTTATCTCTCTCGGCCACATTGCAGTAGTGTTCCGCTCTCCATACTAAATAGGAAACTGGACGTGATGTGGAATTAGAGCCTACCCAGCTGAAGCCACCCAACACTTACTACAAATATAGCCGCGACGCGTAGGCCACAAAATGGCTCCACTCACTTTTCCCAATGAAAAGCAAATGGTGAGTGGGGAGGGATCCGGCCCTACAGCGGGGCCGGGGCCGCTTGGGAAGGGTTGGGGTTTTGGGGGGGTTTATTTTTTGGGGTGCTTGGGGGCTTCTGCGCCGTGCCAAGGACGGGCGAGGGGGGAGGAAAAAAAAAAAAAAAGAAAAGCTCGGCTTTTCCGCGGTTGTGTGTAATTTTTTTTATCGTTTTGTTCTTCTTTGATGCGGGTGGGTGAGGAGAGCAGCACGCCGTCCCTGTGAAATTGGGGTGCCAGCCCCCCGCGCCCCCCCGGCTGCCGCAGCAGGGAGCGGGGGCTCCGCACCCCCCGGGCCCGCCGCCCCCGGCCTCTCGGGGGGGGCCCGGCCGACGGATGGGGCCTTTCCCCTTCTCCCCCCCAGCCCGTTCCCTTTTCCCCCTCCGTTTTGGGGTGATTTCCCCCAAAGGGCAGAGGGAGAGGTGCGTCGCGGGGCTGGAAATTTCCTGCCGATCCGCGGCTGGAAAACAAAAGGAGTTTGAAGAGCAGAAACGAGCGGGCGGGGAATTAATGCCCCCCCCCCCCGCCCGGCTCCATTTTCTCGATGCAATTCCACCCAAACGAACGCAAAACACCGGATTTTTTTTACCGTTATTTTTATTTTTTATTTATTTATTGCTTTTTTTCCGATTTCGTTGTTAACGAAAACGGGAGGAGAGGCCACCGGGCTGGTTTTATTTCGTTGCTTAACGAAAGGAAAAGCTCCCTGCTCGCCATCCCGGTGCCGGGGCGGGGGGGGGGAACGGCGCTCGCCTTCCTGTTGATCCGCAGCGGGGAACGGGGCCGGGCCGGGCGGGGAGCGCGGCCGCTCCCGGTCCCTATCCCGGTCCTTGTCCCCGTCCCGGTCCCTGTCCCTGTCCCCCCGCACCTGCCACCCGCCGCTCCTTGCGAGCCCACCGGCATAAAACCACCCCCGGCCCCCTTTGGGATTTCCTCCTGGGGAAAGCGGGCTCTCAACGTGTCCGAAAACCCACCCAATTCATCCCAAATATCGTGCTTATTTTTCCTCCCTTTTTATATTACATGTATTTTATTTCTTTTTAATTTTATTTCTTATTTTTCCCCGCCGAGGCCGGGTGCGGGTGCCCGCCCGGGGGTGCCGTCCCCTCCCTGCACCCCTCTCCCCGCCGGGCTCCGGCGCTCCCCCGACGCCACGAGATCCACCCTCTCCTCTTTTTCTCCCCCCCCCCTTCCTTTCTCTTCCTCCCAGGATTTAGCAGTTTTATCCCGATGCGGGTGTCCTTCCTCTCTGTAAAGTCGTAAGTACCTTGAGGTGGGAGGAGTAAATTCAGCCTGACACCGAGAGCGCTTTTGTTGAAACAGGAGAGACTTGCGGTGTCCCTACTTAAATATGACACATGTGAGTAATCTCTTCCCATACAATATCGGAATAGGCAATTAGATTTTCTTTCGAGAGGGCTGGCGGGGAGGGGGCTGGAGGGAAGGCAGAAAGCTCGTGCTTTGCGTTGGTATTTATTTTTTTTATTTTTTTGGAGATGGAGAGATAGGGAGGGGAAAAAAAAAAATGTTTTCTCTCTCAATTGGGGTTGAATCAGCCCAAAAGAAACGAAAAAATAATAATGCCCCACGCCAAAGCTGCAGGGAGGTCGGGGACGGGACGCGCGGTGCCGCAGCCCGGCGAAACCCGTTATTTATGGGGGAAAAAACCCAACGAGGAGGGTGGGGGGGGGGGAAGCAGCGCGGAACCGGTCGCGATATGGCTCCCCGCCCTCGGCTCGGGGTGCCCTGTCGCGACAGGAGTCGTTGGAGGGGCGGCAGCAGACAATGCCGGGGGGGGGGGGGGGGGAAGGCAGCTCCTCGCAGGGCGCCTGGCCCCTTCCTCCTTCCTGCCTCCCCGGCCAGGGGGGATTCGCTCCCCGCTGCCTGCCCTTAACCCGCTCCCCCCAAAAATCGCCACGCCAGCTTTGTTTCCGTCTTCAAAATGAACGATTATTTAAAAAAAAATAAAAAGAGACGGGGAAAAAAAATAAATAAATAAGGAGATGCCGCCGCGCAGGCCGGGCCGCGGTGTGTCCGGCCCTAGGGGCAGAGCCTGCGGGCAGAAATCCCCCCAAAAGGCAAAAATCCCCCCAGAAGGCAAAAATCCCCCCAAAATGGAGGGGCCGAGTCTCCCACCGCCCGGCTTGGCCGCGCAGCTCCCCAGCCCTGTGCCCCCCCCCCGGGCGGGGCCCCCTCGGCGCGGGGCGGCGCGGATCTGGGAGGCGGGGGGGGGGTGGTGGTGATGGGACCCGATTATGGGGTTTTTGGGGGGCAAAGGGGGGGTCCTGGGGTGCGTGCGGGGCCGGGGCGCTCCGTGACGTCAGAGCCGTGCATCGCTGCGTGGGGCCGGGGCGCTCCGTGACGTCAGAGCACAGCATCCTTGCGCGCCGTCGGGGCGGGATTGGGGTACCCCCCCTTTTCCCCTCGCCCCCCCCTTTTTCCCCTGTCCTCCCCCCTTTTCCCTTCCCTTTTCCCCTTGTGCTCCCCTTTCCCCTTGCCCTCCTCCATTTTTCCCTTGACCCTCCTTTTTTTTCCCTTGACTCCCCCTTTCCCCTTGCCCCTCCTTTTTCCCCAAGTCCCCCCCTATTTTCCTTTACCCCCCCGCCCCCCGGGGCCGCTCTCACCGCCGCCTCTCCCCGCAGGACGATGGACAGGCCGCCCGCCCCGCCGCCCCCCAGTGACCCCCGCGATGCCCGCCCCCCCCGGCGGCACGACTCGGAAGCGGAGCCCACGAGCGAGCCCGACGGCAGCCGGGGGGGCATGGAGGCGCCGCCGGAGCCCCAGCTGCTGCTCAACGGGGCGGCCAAGGAGGCGGGCCGGCCCTCCCCCGGGCCCCCCGCCGCCGCCGCCGTGCCCGTCATCGAGCTGGTGCGCCGGGGGGGCTCCCTGGACATAAAAAGCCGGGAGGCGGCGGGGGAGGCGATGCAGAGAGCGCCGGGCTCCGAGCCGTGCCGAGCCGCCGAAGCCGCCTGCGAAGCCCGCATGGTGCAGCTGAGCCCCCCCGCGCTCCCGCTGCAGCCCCCCGGCAGGGCCATGCTCTACAACCTGGGGCAGCCGCTGGGAGCCATCGGCAGGTCCGTGCCCCCCCCTGCTTGCACCCCTATTTCCCCTCCGGGGGGGTCCCACGCAGCGGTTCCCCGAGGGGAGCCCCCCCCCCAGGGCCGTGGGGCTGGGGAGGGAGGGAGGGAGGGAGGGATGGAGAAAGGGAAGGGGGGGGGCTCGGCTTAGTCATCGCGGGTTTGCATGTTGGTAACTTCGCAAGAAAGGGGGGAAAAAAAAATCTAAACGAAAAACTGTCGTTCCTAGAAAAGGAAAAAAAAAAAAAAATCCACGGCAGAAATACCGCAGGCAGAGCAGATATTCGGGGGGGGGAGGAAAGGGGTCTGCCGCTGCTTTCAAGAGCTGGGGTGCCCCCCGGGGATAAATGCGGGGCACAGAGACCTGTCCCAGGGGTAGGGGGTCACGGGGGAACCCCCTTCCCCCCCCCGCCACCCGGCGACACGCGGGTGCGCCCCGACGGGGCGTACGGCCCCGGCTGCTGGGGGGCTCCGAGCAGCGAGCCCCCTGCCCGGCTGCGTGTCCCGGGGCCGTGCGGCTCCGTGCAGCCCCCTCCTGGCTCCTCACGCCCCGGGCTGGGCTTCGTGAGCCCCGGGCATCCCCCGGGGACAGGGAGCTGCTGGTTTTCTCCACCGCCTTCTCTGCCTCTCGTTTGCAGCGGGTTTTTCGGCGAGCCGGACTCCTTCTCCATGTACGGCAGCAACCGGGTGAAGAGGAGGCCCTCGCCCTACGAGATGGAGATCACCGACGGTGAGCACCGGGGGGGCCGCTCCTGGCTGGGGGGAGCAGCGGCTGGACGGGGGGGGTCCCCGCAGGGTGCCCCCTGCCCCGGGTAAGGCTCCGCGCAGAGCCCGGGGCTGGCGACCCGGCAGCAGCGTGTGCCGCGGGGGTTTCATTCAGCAGAGAGTTCCAGCCTGTGGTTAATTACCCTGGTTAATTACCCCCCCTGCCCCGCAGGATCGCTTTGAGGCTCAATCCGAAGGGCGCCGCTGCGCTTGTCTTTGTGCGGGGGCTGGATCGGGCCATCGCAGTGCCGGGCTCTGCTCGCAAAGCCTTTCAGACACCAGCCTTCAAAAGGCAGAGCTCAGCGAGGTCTGAGCTGCCCCCAGACTGCCGGGGAGCAGAGGGGTAAGGGGCGCAGGGTCAGCACCGCATTTGTCCCGTAGCTGCCGGCACCGCGCTGCAGCCCGCTGCGGTCCCCTGCCCGGTCCTGGGTGGTCCCAAGGAGTGGGGATCCCCTTTGTGCTGGGGGGAAGGCAGCAGGGGAAAGGCAGGGCAGGATCTGGCCACCTGGGCTGGGCAGCCAGCGGGGCTTGCAGTAGCTCACGCGGAGCAGGAGGACACATGCACACAAGGATGCTTGCACAAACGGGCTGAGCGTGGGAGGCTGACACGTCCACCTGCCTGCGGGTCGCCTTCTCTCTAGCAAATGTAAATGCTGCGTGCCAGCAGCCAGACAACTCCCTGTCCTTCCCTCCAGCTCCCTGTCCCCTTCTTCCCAATCCAAAATTAGATGTATAATCCACACCGCTCTGAAATAACACGGTGTGGAACGATGGGTTCGCTGCGTTATCTGCATTCGTCACTGTTTCTGTCCCCTTCCCACTTTCCTCTTCCATCTGTTCAGCACATTCAATCCGTCTGTCCAGGGACAGGGGCTGTGTCCCCAGGTGGGCGCTTGGCCCCGCACCACAACCTCGTTTTGTCGGGGTTTGGGCAGAGGCTGAGTGCTTGCGGTGAGGTCCCTCAAATCCTGGTGCCTGCTTCGCCCTTCGGTGCCGTTATTAAATTAGGTGTTAAGGGACTGCAGAGATGTTTGGTTGTAACCGAGCTGTGGGCTCTGTGCTCACCAGGTAACTCAGCTCTATAGTTTGGGCCCGATCCTGCAGGTTCTGGCTCGTTGATTTGCAGCGAGGAGCTTTTGGTGCTGAGCATGTGGGGAATGGGGACAGCAGTGTGCAGTGACCGTGCCACTCTTACAAAATAGATCTACGCAGAGGCATAAATGTAAAAAAAACCCTATCTGCAAGAATATTCTGTAGCTTTGGAAGCTCATCTTTATGCTATTTTTTCTCAGATTTGTAATTGCAATTAAAAAAAGCATCGATCGATCAATCAATTGGAACAAAATCCAAGCAGAAATTCTCAGCCAACTGCTTGGATTAATTACGAGGCAAGCTCCTTTATGATAAATGAATCTCTTCCTTATTATTACAGCTATGAGGCATTTTAAATTTCTGCACTGCTTGACACGCTTTGACCAAAGTCTGCGCTCTTTTTAAAATACGTGTTTAATTCAGTTACTGGCCTTGATGTGGGATCAAAAATTGTGGTGGTGTCAGGATTTCTGTTAGAGTCTCGAGCTTGTTCCGAGTGCCCCCGGATGAAAATGAACAGGTCTTCTGCCTCACTTCAAAATTTTATGAACAGAAGCCTCTTAGCAGGCAGCTTTCAGTGAATGAGATGCAGGTTTGATGCCTGTGAAGACTGAGATTTTTAGAAAATTAACAATACCATATTTTTTTTTCTTATATTCTATGTGCCTAAAAATATTTTAAGCTGCATCTCCTTCTAGATCCAAGGCTGTTTGCTTGGTTTTGTCTGGGAAGAGCGTTGAAGTGTAGGCGTTGTTGCGTCACGGTAGGAGATGGCAGCAAGTCGAGCTGGGTGCTGCAGGTGGTCAAGGTCCCCTCGCTCCCCACCACCTTCCCCATCACCCTGGGGCACAGAGGGCAAGAGACTTCTCCCTTCCCTGAGCTCTTGCATGTTAATTCATTTGAAAATCATTTATGTGCTGCTTGAGAGGGGAAAATTGGCTTTACTAAGGCATGAGACCAGGATCTGAGTGGCTGGAGACGAGTTTCTCCCTGCCGCCTGCCTCTGCAGTCTGTGGGGACTTCCCTGCTCCTCCTGAGCAGGCAGCAAGGAGAAGGGAGTCCTTTGGGTGCCTGCACGTTGGAGAAGCTGACAGATTTAGCCTCCTTGGATGAGTGTCCCCATGCAAACCCTATGGCCAGGAGCATTTCATGTGACTGGAGGGGAGCAGCTGGACAAATGTCTCAAAGGGCTACGGGGCAGAGACCTTAGGGCACGGCCATCGATGGGTTGTTTGCAAGCCTTTGCTTCATACTTTGGGATGATTTTCTTTGTCTGTCATGCTTCCTACTCCGACAGTGGCTTCTGCCATGGTCTTTCTTCCATAGTTTGTAGAGATTGCTGTGTCCTTCCGCTGTCAGCGTGCCCTGGAGGTGAGGATGGAGATGGATTATGGTAGTTTATCTTACATGTGCTGGTTTATGTGGACCCAAGGATCTGCAGTCCCGAGTTATGGCGTTGCTACTCCTGTAGCACCGTACTGTTGGGCTGATTTTTGCTTTGGGTTTCCCCTAGCGTGGAGGCAATGCCTAGGTCATGCCAGCAGGAATTACCCTGATGAGCTGAAAGGAGAATTGACGTTTTGTGCATCCATCCTGTGTTACATGTTCCCTCAGCAATATTGCAGTGAAATTCACATGTAACTGAGCCAAATTGAGACCCCTGGCAATCGAGGGTCCCTTCTCCAATTAGTGTCTGATAGGGAGCCCTCGCCCTGCGGTGCAGCTGTACAGAGACAGCAGGTGGTCCTTGGGTCAGCTGTAAAACTCTTCGTCTTCCACCGTTGCATCATCCTTGCAGCAAGGGCACTGCTTTCACTGTGTGACATTGGGTCGAATCCTGCCACCCCACCGCACGAACCAGCCGGAGGGCTGGTGGCATCTCCATGGTCTCTGCCAGCCCTGGGTCCTGGTGGCATCAGGGGCAGGAGGGGAATCTCTGGATCTTAGTCCCGTTAAAGCTTCTGCTCCTGCTGATCCCTCTGTCCCACCAGCATGTCCTTAAGAGACTTTTGAGATGGAAAATAAAACCATATGGTGACTTAGCCTTTTAATAGGGCTTTTGTTGCTGAAATACCCTGAAAATATGCCAGCTTTCTGCGCAGGTCATGGCCTGAGCCTTTCTCCTTGGAGAGCTAAATTTAGGCTTCTCAGAAGGCATCTAAAAAGATGCGACTCAACTTTTCCCTTCCACTGGACTGAACAAAGTTATGGCTATTGTGCCTCCTCAGGTAGCTGCCAGTTAGCTGGAAACTCCCACCTTGCTGCCTTGCTGATGTGACTAAAATAAATTGGTTAATTTGGGAAACAGCAACTTATTCACTGAAGTATTTAATGACTTGGTAAGGGTCAATCCTAATTCTGCACCGTTGCGATTGCAGGTCCTCACACGAAAGTGGTTCGCCGCATCTTTACCAACAGCAGGGAGAGGTGGAGACAGCAGAACGTGAACGGAGCCTTCGCCGAGCTTCGCAAGCTCATCCCCACTCACCCGCCTGACAAAAAACTGAGCAAGAACGAAATTCTGCGCCTGGCCATGAAATACATCAACTTCCTGGCCAAGCTGCTCAACGACCAGGAGGAAGAAGGAAACCAAAGGGGCAAAGGGAACAAAGACTCGGGGATAGTCCAGGAAGACCTCCTGCAGGATATGTTGTCTCCTAACTCCAGCTGTGGAAGTTCTTTAGATGGCGCGGCGAGCCCGGACAGCTTCACGGAAGAGCACGAGGCGCTGGACTCGAAGCACACGCGGGGCCTGCACCACGCCATCCTCCCCGTAGAAGGCAACGCGCAGCGGTGATGACCCCCACGGCGCTCCCCGAGCGCGAAGGGGGAGGCGAGACCCGGGCGGGTGGGATTCGGGATGCTCTGCCCCGGGGCTCGGGCTCCCCGTCGTCCCGGCCCAGGACGGGGTGGGCGGCGCGTTGGCCGAGAGCAAGACCCAACGGGACGGACGCTCGGCGTTTAGGTACGGGACCGTACGAAGAAGCAAAGCATTGAAGTCGTCTTCGTTGTACATATCGCTCGTGGCGTGACTCTGAGGAGGGGAGGGCGACGCGGCCAGTGCCTCTCCAGCACTTCGAGGGTTTTTCAGATCGCTTGATGGCCACTTAAGCAGTCACCCAGCTGGGACAGGAGACACCGAACTCCTCTTTCTCTCCAGCCGAGGCCACGGACGTGACTCCGGAGGCCACAGGGAGCTGCGGGCACTGCCGCCTTTCCCCAGGAGCGCATGCGGCTTCTCGGAGCCGGGGCCACGGGGGCCTCTTGTCCGAGAGCTTTGACTGTACCTTTTTAAAGAGGTGAAAAATGCCCTCAGCAAAAGAACTATTAAAAGGATTGAGACTTTTTATTTTTCTCCTCTTCTTCTTTTTATTTTTTTTTCTCTTCCTTTCCCTTCTGCCCAACTCTGGATTGTTTGGGGTGTTGTATTTATGACGTGGGATTACTTCTGTTTAATGCCGCCACGCAGTATCCACTGAACAAAAGGTACATAGGTGTTCTCTGCTCTCCACCGCCCTCCACGTCCCCGATCCCTGTGCTGGTAACGCAGCAGGCGAGGTCCCGAGGTGGTCTCCTTGAGCTTCCCTGGCGCTTTTTGTAGGGCAGAGCTCCTCTTGAGGAAGATGAATTTCAGGACTGGTAAGGAGAGAAAACATCCCATTGAACCAGGGACTTTTTTGAATTGAAAAAAGCCGAGGGAATCAACGATGCACCAGCAGCGTGCATGTACATAGGGTTGTAAAAGGGTTTTGGTGGTATGGTATGCTTTGAATTTTTTGGTTTTGTTGTGTGAAAGTGATGGTCATGCACCCGTGCCGGTGCCCGCAGGCTGGGCGCAAGGAGGCATTAGGAGGCCCTTGCCTGGGTGAGGCTGTTAGGAGGCCGCAGCCTCCCCGAATTTCCTTGCATAGGGTGAGTGCTAACAGCACCGTTGGGGTTAGGCTACATCCCAAGAGCTTAGGTGGCTGCAGAACTGAGGGTCGTGATGGACCCGATCCTCTGATCCCTGCCCCGGGTGGGTACTTGGGAAGCAGAGGCCAGGCACCGGTGCTGCGGGGTGCCCCCCTCTCAGCCCAATCTCTCCCTGTGCTCCAAGGCCCAGAAATTGCCACGTTACAGTAAAACAAACACACACATCCTCTGTAAGGGAAACAGCCCTTTGAGCAGGGATGCTTTCCATCACACTAATTCCTTCTCAGAGGCGCTGAGGTACAAGGGAACACAGGATTTGTGCGTGTGCCTGCCAGCATGCTCACATCGTAGCCTGGTTGTTTCTATCCCTGCTTGTTTTTAGGGTTTCTTTGTAAATAATAAGCATCGGGCTGACTTTTCCCAGCGTGGGGCAAGCACGTTAGTTGGGATGTGTTCCCCACCAAGGGCTCCAAGCTCAAAAAGAGGTTTCCAGCATAGCCCCAAATCCTCAGAAACTGGCAGTTTCCCACCTCTTATATTGGGGGAAAAGGAGGAAAATGCCCTCCTGTGTCCAGACCACCCATGCCAGGGGGTGCTGGAGCGATGCTGAGCAGTTACCGGTGTCCCTGGTACTGGGGCAGGAGAGGAGGGCAGCGGGGATGGACAGGGGACCCAGGGGCTGGCAAAGGTGCCCTGGGGCACCGCCACCAGCACCGGCCCCCTGGGAAGGGAGAGGGATGCTGTCACACGGGTCAAGCAGTTGTTCTCAGTTTTCAGCCTTTAAAATAACCCTGGGTCTTACTTTTTCTTGAACTGTTACAAGAAAAATCACCGACGCACCGAAATTCTTCATTCCCCACAATTTTATTTTATTTTTTTCTCCCTTTTCGGTAGCCGAACAGTTGACAAAATGGTACAACCTCCTCGACACCCGCACGCACACCCACCCGCACGCACGCCTGCCTCCAACCTCGTAGCAGGGCGCGCCGTAGTCCTCCCGGGGTATGTACAGTCGTACTTTAATTGTGATTTGAATGGTACATTTCCTCCACCCATCTCCCCTCCTGCCTGCTTCATGTCTTGGTGTGTGGAACATCGCCACGTTTCTGTTTGAGACGGCACTTTCGGTCAATGTCGTACCGTGTGATTGAATTCTCTCCTTACCATGATTTTTCTTCCAGCCCCGTCCCTCTCTCTGCCGCCCTCCCCTTGGGTTTCTGCATTTTTTCTGCAGAAACGAAGTGACCAGACCTGGTACCCTGATTCTCAACCCACTGTGGATGTGCTATTTAGAAAACACATTTGTTGTAATGTGTCTGTATATATAAATATATATATATAATGAATATATCGAGAATATTTCTAAATAAAGTTTTACAAAGCAGCCTCCACTCGCTCTCCTCTCTCCCCGCTCCTTGCTCTCACCCACCGGTATTTCAGCTCCGTGCGTTACAGGACAGCCCATGCCCGGCCACCAAAAGCCATCTGTGGCCAGCAAAGCCCTTGCAAAACAATTTACCCGTCCCAACAGGGCAGGAGGCCGGGGCGGGCGGCAGGAAGGAAGACGCGCTGTGGAGCAATCCCCTGCCGCGGGCCGAGCGGGCACACTGGGACTGCTGCGAGTTATTTGCAGGTCCCCGAAAGTCCCCAGCTGGTGGCCTTGTCCCTCTTTTGGGGCTGGGGCTGCTGGGGGCAACGCTGATTTTTCAGCCCCCAGCAGTGTTTGGCCATGTCTTAATAGGTGGTGACAGCAATTCCTCTTTTTCAAAGAAACAAACAAAAACAAAACAGAAAACAAGAAGTGCTTGTCACAGCCATGTGCAGAAATGCTAAAAAACTGGTGAGCTGGTGACATTAATCATATGTATATATATAATATTTATAGGGCTACCTGGTGCATTGAAGATGCATGTGCAGCTGCAGCACGCCGTGACCAGCACAGCTCCTGTGACAAGGAGCAGGTGAACAAAACCAGTTCTGGTATTTCTTGGCTTTAATTTCCATGACTTCTGGAGTCACAAACTATTTCCACGTGCTCTTTTAGAGCATCCCTCACGTTTTCAAAGCATCCCCCGGAGCCGAGCTGCTACAAAGCCCGGCAGGCTCAGCACAGCCCCTTGGTGGGCGCGGGGCCGGGCGTTGGGCTGCAGCAGGGTGCTTATCTGCTGTCGTCCCATCACCGCTGCACACATGCATTAACCCCCATCCTGAAAGGAGCCGATAGCCCTCACACCGTTTATCTCTCCCTCCCACGTCCCAGCCTGCTCCCTCCCTCCTGCCGCCAGGACAGGTCTCCCTCCACCTCCGCCTTCTGCTTATTTTTTTTAATGAAAACAGCCCGCTGGGTCACGCAGCCCTCGCCGGCAGCACACTGTTTAGCTCGGGATGCACACACTCAAGGTGAGGGTTTAAAACCACCCCTTGCACACATACATTTAATATAGGGCTCTACAAAAAGGGCTGGGGGGGGCCGATGCCGCCCACTCACCAACGTGTGTTGCTCCTGACGGATCCCCCTCTGAAAGCCGCTTTTGCTCCTGTCTTCTGATGGAAAATGTAATTCTTTTTCCATCAATCGGTAATTTTTGTTTTACAAAGGTGTTGCTTTGCAAGTGGTGATGAGCACTGCCCTGCCTCCAATATTTTCCAAAATGACCGGGGTCTCCCCACCTCCTGCGTGAATTTGGTGTTGGAACCCCACTGTCCTTCTTGTTCAGATATAAGGAAGAAGAAAACAACCTGGTTTTATCCTTTTTTTATTATTATTTGTTTGTTTGTTTGTTTTTTTAGGGCCAAGTCTTGCACAAAAATGATGTCTGCAGAGATGGGGGCGATTTTGTGGGTGACTTTGCCCCCGGCCGGTTGGGGCATGTGGACGAGCCTGGGGCTCATTGCTTTGGCCACCAGATGCAGCTAGCTGGTTACACACCGCTTCAGAAGTGATGGGGATTTTGGTCTGCCTCGTGCCGTGGGGAATTTTCAGGCAAAAAGTGGTTTCCTCATAAACCAGAAGCGAGTGCATTTAAAGGCATTGTGCTCAGGCACATTTCTAATGTGATGTGTGAGCTCCCAGTGGCAGAAAATCCCCCTGACACTGCGCTCGTGAGGTGGCTGGGGCACAGATGAAACTGGGGAGAGAGAGAGGATGGGAAAGTGGCACCAGTTAGATAAAATCGAATTAAAATTGAGAGAAAGAGAGAGAGAAGGTGGGAGAGTCATGCTTTTTACAGCCAGTGAGACATGAAAATTTGTGCCTTTTGTCACCAAAAATTTGAGCTTTTATTTTCCAGCCTCGTTATCTGGTCTTAATTACAGCCTTTTTGGAAAAGCCATGCACCAGGGCAGCCCGAAAAGGGAACAGCACCGCCAAAAAAAAGAGCAAGCACCTGCTTTATAAAGCGGCTTCCCACGTTAGTCGATTAAAATATGCTCACAGGAACGCCGGGACCCACATGTTCCCACCCGTGCAGGCGATGAGAATGCTTCGCCCCCTTCATCACCGCGGGCATCGACAAGAGGAGGCAGTAATTTATGGCCGGCGGGGCTGCTCAATGCGCTGCTCCTCCCGTGGGGCTGCCAGGGCTCGGCCCCACCGGCGACGGGCTCGGCCCCGGCGTTCCCACCACCACACAAAGGCTGCAGGTGCCCAGGGGACACGGTGCTGTCACGGGTGGCTCGGAGATGAGCCCGGCATACGCAGCGAGGATGTTCGTCCTCCTCCCGTCCCTTTTCTGCATCCCCGGTTGTCCTGCCTCTCCTCCTGCTGCTTGCTTCCCAGTTTTTCCACTTTTACACCTAAATATTGCTTTGGGTTTGCTGAGTTTCCCCCCCCACAGGACAAGGCTCAGGGTGACGGCCAACCCCAAAAGGGCTGGAGGCGGCTGGGGAAAGATGGGGATGCTCCAAGACGCACAGTGGGACCTTGCAGCACGGGTCCAGCCGTCACCTTCAGATTCATCCCCCCTTGCACACGTTCATTTTCCCCTGCTCCCGGAGCTATTCTGAGACGCCCCAGTGACCTTTCCGGGGAACAATTTACTATTGTGTTTGGGTGAAGCCCGGCCTCTATTTTTACACTCTGTTTTGCTGATGCGGGCGAAGGGAGCGAGACGGGAATCCAGCAGGAAATGGGAGGGAGCGTCTGGAGCGCAGGGAAATCTGCTCGGGCCCTTTGAAGTGCCGGGACCAGGGTTAGGGCCGAGCCGGGGCGGCGAGACCCCAAGAGGTTTTTGCTCCCCTCCCTCCGTCCAGCCCCGCACGGCGTTGGGAGCAGTGGCAGCGCTACGGGAGATGGGAGCAGGCCGCGCCACGGAGGGGTTTTGGCAGAAAGAGGCCGGAGAAGTGGCGGTGGGCTGACAGCGCGTGAGCGGTGGAAAGCGAAAGGAGCGTGGCATCGCCTCGCGAGGTGGCTGCTGGAACAATGGGAGGAGGTGGCTTCCAGACGGGCCGGCGAGAGGCGCGGGGATTTGCCGGGAAGGCCACGGCAGAGGCACGAGGCACGGGGACGGGGCTGCCGGTGCTGAGCATCCCTGATGGTGCTGTGTGAGACGCGGAGGCGACGAGGCCTCGTGCACGGTGCAGCCGAGCTGGGAGCCACCAAAACGCAGCACCCTGAGGCGGGCTGGGCGCCTGGGGGCCCCAAAACTGCCCCGGCTGCCCCGTGTCAGGGGCGCAGAGGGGCTGGGGGGCACCAAGCTGCTCGGGGCTGGCCTGAAGGCCCCCGAAACCAGATCTAGAGCCTCTGGGATTAACCAGAGGGAGCCGCCAAGCCCTCCCCACGTCCCACCACGCGAGCACGGGGACGGACCCGGCCGCCCGCCGGCAGGGGGCGCTGCGGGGCCGGCACGGGGCTGCCGGGCTCCTCCCGCGGGCTGCCCCCCCCCGGCCCCTGCCCCTTCCCCTTTTGCCATTGCCGCCTTCTTTCCCCCTTTTCTTTTCCTTTTTTTTTTTCCCTTGTTTTTTTTCCCTATTTTCCCTTTCCCCATTTCCCCATTATTTTCCCATTTCCTATATGTCCTCATCCCTTTCCCCCATTTTCCATTTTCCCTATTATCCCCTTTACCTTTTTCCTATTTACCCTATTTTCCCTTTTCCCTTTTCCCTATTTACCTTATTTTCCATTTTTCTTTTTCCCTTTTCCCCGTTTTCCCTTTTCCCTATTTAACCTATTTTCCCTTTTTCCTATTTCCACTGTTCTCCCTTTTTCCTGTTTCCCCTATTCTCCCCTTTCCCATTTCCATTCCCTTTTTCCCTTCCTTTTTTTCCCCCCGTTTTCCCTTCCCTTCCATTCCCTTTTCCTTTCCCTTTTCCTTTCCCTTTTCCCTTCCCTTTCCCTTTTCCATTTTCCCTTCCCTTTTCCCTTCCCTTTTTCCTTCCCTATTCTCTCTTCCCTTCCCTTTCCCTCCTCTCCTCTCCGCTGTGCTTTTGGCAGCACCCTGGGAAGGCTTGTCGTGCTTCCAGGTGGAAGCTGCAGTGGCTGTGTCAATGCCCTGCTATTAACCCACTTTAATTAATCGCCCTCCCAGCCGTGGAAATGGCCTCTTCTCCTCCATCCCAGGCGAAGGCATCTCCCAGGAGCCTTCACCTTTTGTCCTTGAGCCTTTCTGGGGCTGCGTTAGAGGGCAGGGCTGTTCCCAGCACCGGGAGCAGGAGGTGACGTGGTTTTCCCCATCTCCACTACCTGCACCTGTTTGCTTGGGTCGCAGCCAGAAAACTGACTTCATATGTTTGATTTTTTTTTTTTTTTTGCTTGATTTTGCAGCCAGCCAAATGCTCCTGCCTGCTGCAGAACCCAGGGTGGATCAGCCGGGCCAAATCCTGCCCCTGTGTTATGGTAATCGCGGCTTGCCACCCAGCAGATGCGGGCTGCTGAAATAATAAGGCTGTTCAGCAGACACGGAGGAGGAGAGGGGAGCTTTTGTCTGGCACTTGCCGGGGTTGGAGTACACTTGTCGAGCAACAACTGGAGCTCGTTGAAAAGAAGTGGAGGTTATTAGATGCGTTTCGCTCGCTGCCGATGGCCCCGTTATTTTTTCCCTTCGGATGCCAGGAGGAGGCTCTGGTGGTGGGAAGGAGGAGGAGAGAGATGCCACCTGAAAACGTGCTTCTTTTGAAGATAATGAGGGAAATAAATTGGGCTGGTGGCAGCTGGCAGGGCTCTGGCAGCTCAGACCCCATGTTTCAAGGATGCTCTATCTTCCCCAGGGTAACTGGGGACAGGAAAATGATCGGATGGGTTGTGTGTCTGTCCATCCATCCCACTATCTGCCCCACTATCTCCCTCTCTGTCTCGATGCACATCTCTCCAGCCCCCTCCCTCTGGTCTGAAAAAAAGGCAGCGATCCCCTTCAGAAGCCAGGAATAAAACAAATATCTTCTCTCCCCAATTCAGGTAGCTCCTCATAAATCTTCCCAGATTCAGCCCGGTCTCCTAGGACTCCTGGGGCAGTCGGGAACCTATTTAATCAGCCTGGACGATCAGCGCGGTTTGTCGCTCTCCGATTGCCGAAAGGCCCTTTGAACCCTTTGTGTCTTTATTGAATTATCCCCGCATCCCCTGGCGATTTAACCAGGCTGGCCTATTCTGTACGCTGCCTCCCGGGTTAATAACCCACCGAAGTCTCACTGCAAGCGCAGAGGGACGGGGAGCATCGCTGCCCCTCTGCCAAGCCGCTTATCGCCGCATCTTCCCATGCCTCCTGGCTGGGCGCTCCCACGCGCTGCGCATCTCCATGAAAAGACACAAAATGGCACGGCCAGCGAGGAGGGCTTGGAGCCAGCACGAAGGGCATCCCGGGGAAAGGCCTGCCTGGTGCCGGGAGAAGAAAAGTAAAGCTTCTGGGGACCCTCAAAGGGAGCTGCGGTGGGAAAAATCACAAGTCCCCTTGGGTGCAGGGATCATCTTTAGCACATTTTAGTGCATTGTCATTTTTAGCTGAAAAGGACCCAGACGTCCTGGGTAGCCAGGTGGTATCTCTGCTGAGGGATGCTGGCTTCTGGCAGAGGTTTCCTGTGCTGGCCCAGCCCTTGGGAGCGTGGGGCTCAGTGCTGCTCAGGATCTGGCCTCCTGGAAGCAAACTGAGCTCTGTCCAAATCCAGGAGCACTCCTTCCACCAGCTTGGACTGGTTCTCAACCAGAGAAATGCTGAAGTGTCCCCTTCAACAGACAGGTCTCTCTCTTAGGCTGCACTGAAGATTTGCTGGGGATGGTTTCTGCCTGCCCCAGTGTCCCCAGCAGCCTCCCAGCCACCGATCGTGGTGAGGAGCAGCCAGACCTTCACCTTGTCTCCTCCCAGCTCTGGCCACGGGGGCCGGTGATCTCCTTCCGAAGGGTGCTGCTCGCCAGGCACCACAACTTAGTATGGACCACCATCAAAACAGGAGAAGCAACCTAATCTACGAGTGCATTAGGGTGTCAGAAAACAATAATCCAAGAAGGAAACACATTATCTGGCCTTGTTACTTTACAAAGTAATTTAAATTAATTTTTCCCTAGAGTGGTTAGGGAGCACTGCAACTTGCCCTTGTCTATTCTCTCCGGCTAATGAAGCTTTACCAGAGACTGCTCGTGAATTCCTATTAAGACCTCATCTTAGAGGTTACAGGGCAAAGCAATTTCTGCTCCCGGGAAAGATGCCTATGAATTCGTAATTGTAAGTCCGTGTTTGATAGGGATTAGCATCTGAAAGGGGTAGAGTGGTGGGTAGCAGAGAAAACATTATTTCAATTAGCAGAAGAAAAGCAACTTAACATCTGATTATAGTTTACACTTCTAATTTTCTCCCAGTCTGGCATCTGGGATAATTATTTCCTGAAGCCATCCGCACCCACCAAGCCAGCCAACTCTTTCCTTCTTCTCCTCGTGGTCATCTTGGTTGCGAGTGACATGGGAATGGCTGAGGAGTTGGGTCTTTTCTTTCTGCTCTTCTCCCAGTCAATGGCCGGACTCCTGGCATTTGGGGATGGAGGGGAGGCCCCTGTGCAAGCCAGGCTGAAAGGAGATGCGGTGTTCCTCTTCACACTGAGGAGGTGCAGGACACGGAGGATGGGGCTTTGCTCAATGGCCATGCTCACGGGCAGGGTGGTGGCCAGCAGCATGGCGTGGGGCTGGGGCCTGGCACTCCCGGCTGCAAAACCACGCGACTTGGAAAGCTTATGGGGAGCCCTGGGGAGGGAGCGCAGGTTCACACCCTTCCCTCTTCATCTGGCAAATAAAGAGGGAAGGTGTCCTTTGAGGGATACATTTCTGCACTCAGAAAATGCCTCTGATCATCCAATTTCTCCCCAGCTTACAAAGGCGGGTGCCAGTTGGTCTGCGGGACCTGGCCCTTGCAATAACCCATGGTCCTGCTCCTTTTTTCTGGCCGATTGGCCTCCTGTTTCCTAATGATGATGCAATCAGCTTTCAGATGGGAGATTCCTCGTGAGGAGGCTTGTTATTTAAGGAAGATCATGAAATCCATCCTTAACGAAAGGACAGGAGAAAACCCTTCCACCAAGTTACACTGGAGGCCGAGATTATCATTTTTATGGGTTTCCAATCTTTCCTGCCTCATGCCTTATCAGCCAATGCAGCTGGAGGCTTCAAAAACCCTCCCAGCTTGCTGCTGATTTTATGGGACGAAGATTAGAGATGATCAGATAGTGAATTATTCATTCCACTTGATATCGCTGGGCAGGAGGGAATATCCAAGCACGACCCAGCTCCCTTCTCCCTCCCTGAGCACCTCGTGGCGGGATCCCGGCTATCTGCCGCCCCGGCAGCGCGGCAGCCGCGCTCTGAAATTATCAGGGGTGCACAAAGATGAGGGGGAATCGATAATGTGGGCCCTTCCAGCAGCAGTGTGGGAGACCAGAGGCACGGTGGGGTGGATCGGGCGGTTGTTTTCTTAGCCTAAAGTCTCCAGCTTGAAGGGATGAGGTTATTGGGGATGTTTTCAGCTGGCACTGAGCCTCCTTTACTCTGTGGGTCCAGGAGCTCTCAGAGGGCAAATCCTGGCAGCTGTGTGCAAACGGGCAGCTGGGGAGAGGAGGGAGCCAGATTTGTATTGGATATAAGGGAGAAATTTTTCGTGATGGGGGTGGCGAGGCACTGGAACAGCTGCCCAGAGAAGCTGCGGATGCCCCATCACTAGAAGTGTTCAGCGCTGGGTTGGATGGGGCTTGGAGCAACCTGGTCTGGTGGGAGACATCCCTGCCCATGGCAGCGGGGAGGAGTGGGTGGGCTTTAAGGGCAGACATCGGGGTCTGCCTGGCTCTGCTTGCACAAGCTGGCCGCCAGGTTGGTCCGCCACCGAGTAACCGGCCGATGAAATAGCTCACTCATTGCGGGAGGCGAGTCCTGCCGACAGCGCCTTGCCTGACCCTGCCCAGGAGGCCAGGCAGCACAGAAGGAGGGGGGAAATCCACAAAACCCCCCTGCAAGGGTCGGTCTCGCCCCCCCCCCGACTGAAGGCTTGCACTTGGAGCCATGCTGTCTGCAGCGGGGTTTGCACCAGGTGCTCCACCTGAGATCTGGAAGTCAGTGGCGATGGGAAATGGGCGAGTTCTGGGGCAGGCTGGGAATATTTTTTGATGGAAAATGTCAAAAAATTACCAAACAATTAAAAAATTTGGGGTTTGTTTGTTTGCTTGTTTTCCTTTTGTTTTTGGAGCAACCACTTAAGCATAAATTCATCGTTTTGTTTTTTAAAGGAAAAAAGGGGTCTTTTCTAAAGAAAAGGGGCTGTTCAGGCTTGCTCTTACCTATTTTGTTTCTTAATTTGTTTGTCTCTTTCTGATGAAGTGGGAGGAGATGGGGAGGATGAAGGAGGGAAGGAAGGAGGGAGGGAGGAAGGAAGTGAAGGAGAAAGACAAATAACCTCCATCCAAACACGGAGCCCCACAAACGTTTTTGAAGAGGAACTGGCATCTGCGCTCTGAGCCATATCACCCAGGAACACATTTTAGGCTCAGGAATGCGCTCAGAGCAAATGTTAATTTTGGCTTAAAAAAAAGACGTTATTTCTTTGGGGAAAAAAAAAAAAGTCAAATTTTGGAGGAGATCAGCATAAATCCCGAAATACCAAGACCTGGCTTTGCGGGAGGCTTGTTGTATGGGCAGCGGCTCACAGGAGGCCCTCGGAGAGAGCTGGGCTGGGGCTGGCTCCAGCCAGGCTTTGGCTGAGCACTGCCGGAGGGATTGCTCCTTCTGTGCCTCAGTTTCCCCCATCTGTAAAATGGGCCCATAGGGGTTTGACCAACCACATCTATGTGCTGTTGAGAGCATACATGCGAGGGCTGGTGAGATTCCCAAAGCGCTGCCGTGGGAACTTGCAGCTCCTTGTCTCTGCACATCGTGTGCTTCCGCTGCCAGAATCATAAAGGGACAAAGCAGGAGGAAAATTATTTGCTGAGATTTCTGACTTGGCCCCTGCACTAAGCCCACCGCCACTAAAGCTGCTGGCAGTTTCTCATCCCCCCGGGGCAGACTCAGCGATATGCAACCCTGCAGGTGCCACGGTGCTTTGAGCCACAATCGTGCACCTCTGGCCACAACAGTGCATACCTCCCTAATGGCTGCCATGCGTTAAGCAGATGCCTTGGAGCACAGGTAAGCTTTGAGATAAGCAGAGGAATGATTCCCTGGCCTCACGACCAAGGACAGAACAAGAACACTTCCTTAAGTTTCTTATAAATGGGGGAACGCGTGACGGTAAAGTGGTTTTTGCTCCTAAGGAGGGAGCTGATAGCAAGACCCCTGCCTAGCAGCCCTGCCTTCATCTCCTGGCCTGCCATGCCCCCCAGCTTAGGAGACATCCCTACCCTTGGAAAATCCCCCTGCAATCCCTGGGGCTGGGCTGGGCAGGGATGATGAGAAGATGTCGTGGAGTAAGGGTGGAGGAGAAACCACCACCATAGGGAAACCCCACCAGCTCTGTTGTGACTGCAGGGTGGGTAGCAATTAGCAGGGGGTGTCTCAGGCACTGAATTTTCTCAAGGCAGCGGCAGGACTGGGTGCTCTAGGGCTTCTGCTGGTAAGGGCTTCTGCTCCAGACAGAAGCCTGGAGAAGCCCTTTTTTTTTTTTTTTTTTTTTTTTCCCCAGGGTTTTGCTAAGAGACAAGCGACAAGCAGTCAGCAGTGATCACAATCTCTGCACGTTTCCCCGGAATGGGAGACACACCAGCAAGTCCTTGGGAAACCAAAGTTCACTCTCATTATTATTTCTTCGTAAGCCAACTCATCCCTTTTGATTCACAGCAGGATTGCTTTCACGGGACCTCGCTATGGGCAGGTCCCGGTTATCCCACGTCCTTCCCAGGTGCGCGGGGACAGCCCCCGCCTCGGAGAGTCCCTCCCTTGCTTGTTGCAAGAAAAGTCAGCAGGGTGAGGAGGAGGCTTACCCGCGCTGCGCGTGGGGATCGGGGCATGGCAAGGTGCCCAAAGGAACGGTGAGAGAGCTGGGAGCTGGCCTGCGAGCCAGCTCCAGCCCATTTCCAGCATAAATAACGTTGGTTTTAGGTCCAGGGGGAAGAGGAGGAATGGAGAGGGGAAATCCTGCACGGGGAGGCGTGCAGGCACGGAGCGGGATGCTCACACCCTGCTCGTGGGAGGGCTGGGAGATGCGGCGAGAGGAACGACGACGACACCGCTGGCTCCCAGTTCCAAAATTCCCTTGGGGTGTAACCGAGGTTGAGCAGCCACGAAGCCAAGCAGCTTCAGCTCTTCCTGCAGGCTGACCTGTCAGCTGCCCAAGGCCTGGTGTGCTGGGGAGCTGCTGGGCTCCTGCGCCAGCCCCAGCCCCAGCCCCAGCCCCAGCCCCGCGCCTTCCCACCCGCAGCAGCAGCCATGCCGCGCTTCATCGTGTGTTTCTCTCTCTTCTGGTGTCGGAAGAAATTTGGGAAGAGTCCCAAAGGCTCAATAAAACGAGCGCTGCGTTCGTGGTGCTTGACAGCCTCCCCATTTAACAAGGCGTGGGATAGGGGAGGCAGCAATCAGCTGCTTTAATAAAGGGAGGCTTCTAAACCGCAGATGTGTTTTCCTAGGTTGTTTATGGCACTTGATGAAAAGAACAGAAGCGTTTCTCTCTCTTTGCACCCCTCTTTCCCGGGCTGAGCAGCAAAACGAGGGGGTCCACGTCGGGACGCGGCGGCTCCCCTGGCCCCCCAGCCCCAGGAGGGTGGTTGGGGGTCCCGGGCAGGGCCCTGCTCGGTGGCAGGGTGGGAAGGGGGCACTGGGGGAGAGGGGAGCCGGGTGTGGGGGGGGTCTCAGCTCCCAGCTTGCAGCTCTCAGCCCGCATGCCCCAGGCGTGATCGGCAGAGATTTGCGCGGCTCGGGGCGGTGCTGCTTCCTCCTGCGCCCATGCAAATGTCAGCGGGGAGGCTCGGCTCCCTTCCAAGCCCCGAGGGGAACGTCAGGTTCAAGTCGCCTTGCCCCCAAATTCCCCGGCAGCCTTGGCTCTTGGGCGGCAAAAAAAAAAAAAAAAAAGATAAAAAAAAAAAAAGCCACCACCTCCGCCCCCCCCCCCCCTCCTCCCAGCCCTCCCCTTCCCGGGGCAGGGGATTGAATAGCCAGGTGTGAGCATCAGCCTCCCTGTTAATGAGTTTGATAATTTACCCGGCTCATTCCTGCGGGAGGGAGGGCGCCGAGCGCAGCGCGGCTCTTCCCCGGCGAGCAGGGGCCGCTCCGCACCGCCCCGCACCGCAGCCCCGCACCGTCCCCGCACCGTCTCCGCACCATGCCGGCCCTGGGGCTCGTCGCCCTCGGGCTCCTCCTGGCGCTGGAGCCCGCAAGCTGCCAGGAAGGTAAGAGCCGGCAGCCCCCGCTGCTGCCCCGCGCCCGGGGAAACTGAGGCACGGGGAGCGGGGGGCGCGCCGGGGAGGCTGCGGGGGCAGGGGTCAGCCCCCGGAGAGCTTCCCGGGGATGGGAAAAGCGCCTCAGGAATAGGAAAAATCCCTTTAGGGGGTTCATGGGCTCGCTGCTCGCTTCACCTGGCTCTGGAGGTGCCTGCTCGCAGGGTTAGGCGGCGATAGAGCGGCTCTGATTTATCCCCGCAGCACCGTGCGCTCGGAGGCGAGCAGTGTGTCGTCTTAAGGCTTTTATTTATCTATTTATTTATTTATTTATTTTTTACTTTCTTCTCGCTCTCGGCCCCGGGAAAGCGTTGCGCTGGGTTGCTTTTCCTTCTCATTCCGAGGGCTCGCAGGTTTTCCTGTACTTCTGATCGCTGGTGAGGTGGCAGGGGGGAGACATTTCCCTCTGCAAACTGGGCTTCCGTTCCCTTCCTGGAGGCTTCAGAGAGAAACTTCCTATTGCTATGACATTATTTTCATGAAAGGCAGGGAAGGACTTGTCTGACACTACAAATAATCAGGAGTAATTAAAACCAATCTGGCCCTGCCAAAGCGCTGGAAAATTCCCTCCCCCTTTCTCCTCCTGATGCCCCAGCCTTGACCGCTCTTCCTGTATTTGTTTACCAACTTGCGAAGGATTTAACAGCGTGGGGTCTCCACCGTCAGCAGGATTGAAAGTTTTGCTGTTGCTTTGAGAGGAAAAAAAGCCTTTAATGAGGACTCAGAGCCTGGCACAACTTTCTCAGTCACAGCAAAACTCAGAGAACAGCCGATGCTTTCCGAGCACTCAGGGAAGATGCACCAGAAGTTGTCTGTGTGCCTAAAGACAAGACTTTGAGAATGGAAATGGAGTTACAGTGTGCACCAGGGCTTATTTTGGCATCGATGCTTTCCTCGATCTCAGCTGGAGCTGCAGAGGGATGGGCACACGCCTGTCAGGGAGCGCAGAGGCTGCGCCCCACGTTGGTTATTTGGCTGGGGAGCTCTTGCTCACTGCGGGACAACCCACCATTGCCACGGGGCAGAAGAGAGAGGAGGCGGTGGGGCTGTCCAGGGAGGGATGTCCCTCTTAAAAAATTGTCAGGGAAGGCAAGTGAGAGTCATCCGCCCTGCCTGCCATCCCTCCCAGGCCAAAGTGTGTGCTCCAGCCCGCGGCGGTGCCAGGCAGGGCTGCCATCTATGCGCTCACTCCCTGATAAGATCTCACCAACCCCTGGGCGCAGACACTTGTCTCTGCCTGATTCCCAGCCCTTCTTCTGTATGGATGCGTGCAGCCCCTGTCCCACGGGGATATTTCAGCCTGCAGCAGCGGTGCCTGCCCTTCCCGCTGCCAGCCCTGCTTGGTTTTGGTCCCCTTGGAGGGGCCACAGGCGAGCAGCACGTGCTGCTTGGCCCCAGGGCTCACCCGCATTGCCGGGCTCTCTGCCTCTGCTTTGGTTTAGGCTCAAGAAGGAGCAAGGTCAGGGGCCCGTCCCAGCCCTTGTTGCCCCAGCTCTGTGCATCCCCTGCTCAGGTTTACGTCCTGGCTCCTCACCTCCCCTGACAGCCGGGCTCCACCAGGCTGCTCGAAGCCACAATAGTTTGATTTTGGTTTGCCGTTTGTCCCTTCAGCTTTGGATGCTCTGAAGTCTCATGGAAACAGCTGTCTGAGTGAGATTTCACTTGCAAAAGCTCTAATTCCTGAACATAGCTGATTGGAAGATGTTTCCGATGTTTTATCTCCTCACCTTCTCTGCTAGAAGACTATGAGAAGGAAACTTGGAGATCTGGGTCACTGCTGAATTCACAAAATCTCAGAATAGCTGAGGTGGGAAGAGGCCTCTGGGGGTCACCTGCTCCAACCCCTGCTCAGGCAGGGCCACCCAGAGCAGGGTGCCCAGGACCAGGTCCAGATTTGAAGATCTCCGAGGAGACCCCACAACCTCTCTGGGCAGCCTCACCTGCCCAGCACAGAAGAGTTTCGTGATGGTCAGATAGAAATTCAAACCCAGGCTGACCTTGAACTTCCTTAACCCCAGCAGCAAACTCATCCTGGGCTGGACCTGGACCTCCCTTCCTGGGCTCGGACTGGAAACCATGGCCTCAGCAGGAAAAATAAAACACAAATAATAAATAAATCTGGCCGAGAAAACAGACAAGGACAGAGCGAGGGAGGAAACAAAGCCGGTCAGGCCTCGGGGTGGGGGTAAAAGGTATCTTTGGGGCTGTTTGACAGGGCAGGAGCATCTCCTGCCCACCAGACTGTGCAGGTGAGGACTGAGCCCTGCTCTTCCCCCCGCCACCATCCCCACGCCACGGGCACCAGCAGCCCAGGGATTTGAGGGGGCTGCAGGCAAAGCACGCTGCTGACACAAGAGGGAATTTCCGCCTGAATTCCTCCCAGCTGAGTTTTGGCCCCGGGACCTTGCAGTAAACACGCTGCGGTGCCTGTGCGGGGAGGGAGGCGGCCGAGAGCCGCTGCTGGGGCTGCTGTCACCCCCTGCTCCGCCGCGGGGTCACCGCTCCCCAAAACCTGCAGGCGGTGAGCCAGCGGCCTCCCGAAACACAGTACGGGTGGGAGAGTTTGGGTCTGTATTTATATTTTTTTAAATAAAAGCCCCTTGTGATAAGTATTCAAGGAGCTGGGGGTCTTTGTCACCGTCTCCCCCAGAGCGGAGCCGGGAGGTGAGATGGCAGCCGGCAGCAGAGGCGGCGTGTAGCTGCCTGGATGATTGGTTTGCAAACACAGGTTGCACAGCGCGCCTTTATTGCCCCCGGTGAGGGCTGTTTGCAGCTTAGAGCAGAGATTTGCCTGGACAAAGTGTTCAGCCAGCACGAGGCTCCGGTGTCAGGCTGAAGCGGCCGTGCTGGGGCTGGGGACGCGGTGGCAGAGGCTGTGACGTGGGGGGAGCGCTTGGGGCTGGCTGCCTCCAGCGGCCCCATCCACGCGTGCCAGGGCTTCCTTCATGGGCAAGGAGCTGAGGAAGAAGGAAAGCCTTGCTTGATTGAAGCAGTAATTAAGTCCTGAAGGGATGTGTCTGCGCTGACCAGCTCTGCTTTTGGTGCTGGTGCTGATACCCAGGACGGGTTCGGGAACGTCTGGGTGCTCCGCTGTGGAGAAGCAAGGAGCAGCCGCCCCAGGCAGCACTGAGACAAGGGCTCCTCCTCTTTCTGTCCTGCCCCGGAGTTTCTCCTGTTTGCAGGAACACGTCTCATCACAGCCGTCCCACCCGCGGCCAGGTCACCGCTCGGGCATGGCTACAGAAAAATGAGGCCTTGTTCTCCCGACGCTCCTGCGGGCGCACGTGTTGAGCCAGACTCCACGTGAGCAGCACCAGCGTGAGACGAGGCGCTGCAGGTCAGCACTGCAGCTGCTCCTGGTCCTCCTCCAGGAGCTCCACGTGCCCGCAGGCAGCTCGGCCAAAGGCAGCGTTACCCCATGAAAGAGGCTGGAGGCAGGGGGGCTCGGCCATGTCCCCCAGGGTGACGGGGATGCCGCAGCTCCCCGCCGCCAGCCCCGCCTGGCTTCTGTGCCGTTGGCTGTTGCTCTGAACCGCTCGGCCTTCAATTTCCCGTCGTAAATCAGTTTGCTGCTCTGGAAACTTGCTGAAGGGCGGATTTTACCCAAATCCACGGTGGCAGCGGTTTGCTGCGAGAGTGACAGCGGAATTTTACAACCTCCCTGCTGTCACTTATCACCCCGGGCGGCGCTTGGAAAACAAGCCGGGAGCAATGCCTGCGGCGTGTGTGCTCTGAGCTGTTTGTTGGAACCCCTCTGCCCGCTTTCCCCCACTATTTTGGGCAAATACCCTCCTGCTGCGCTGTGCCACCAGTCCCAGGGGCATCTGCATCCCCCCTTTGCTCTCTGTACATGCATGGGCATACACAAGAGCTCCCAGGTCTGTGTGCCTCATGTCAGCACAGGCAGACACGTAGGCAGCAACGTGCTCTGCTCAGCTTCGTAGGGCTGAACTCGTGGCTGGACATTGATGGAGAAGCTCAGCTCGGCAGGCAAAGCACACGATTACATTTCATATCACTTCTGTCCTTTTTTTTTTTTCTTTTCCCTGCAGCCAGGGGTAAACTCCAGCCGTGGTCGCAAGGTGTCATCGCAGTGGTGGTGTTCCTGGTCCTGGTGGCGATCGTCTTTGTGGTCAACAGGTTCTGGTGTAACAAGAAGAAGTGAGTGCTGGGGCCAGGGATGCTCGGGCTGGCAGGGGATGCACCCAGCGCCTCTGTCACTGTGCTGGTGCTGGCAGCACTGTGATCATGGCACAAAACCAAGCATTTTGGGGGGTGAAAACAAGCCCAATACATTTTAATTGGTGAAGCAGACTGAGCCAAGGCAGGAGAGGAGCCGGCAGCAGAGCGAGGCGGCCGAGCAGCCCCAGCCCCGGGGCAGCGATGTGGACTTGACCCGTGGCGGAGGCGGCGCGGGGCTGGCACCTCTTGCTCGCTGCATGCTGAGCTCGCTCAGCTGACCCGTGTGCCTTGCTCGGTTGCAGGAACTCGATCTTGAACCCGAGCCCAAAGTCGACAAGGGACAAGGACTGAACGTGCCCTGCAGCCTGCGTCCCGGTGGGCTTGGCACCAGTCCCTGCCGCCCTGCGTCCCCCCTGTGCCCGTCAGCCCACGCCAGGCTGCTCCTTCCCAGCCTGGAGGGCCCAGCGGCAGGGCTGGGGACAGCTGGGGCTGGCAGATTCACGAATCCGGCCTCTCTTCCGAAGGGACAGCAGCAGCGCAGTGGCTGGGTGCGCTGCCAGCTCTGCACTGCCGCCTTGGCAGCAGCTACGGGCTCGAGCTACCGCCTGCTCAAGGCTGTTCCTTGGGAAAGGCTGGGGAATCGCCCGTGGGCAGGCACCAGGGAGGCAGCAAGGGGTGAACCCGCAGGCTCCAGGCTGGGGCTGAGCACCCATTTGCTGTGGGACGGCTCCTTGGGGGAGCCGTGCAGCCTCACAGCCAGGAGGAAGATGCTCAGCCCTGCACTCACGGGGACGTGCACTCACGGGGACGTGCACTCACGGGGACGTGCACTCACGGGGACGTGCACTCACGGGGACGTGCACTCACGCATGCACACGCCCTTCTGCGCCAGGGCTCGGGCGGAGGCACAGCCCCCGCTTATCTGCCTGTGTCGCTTCTGACTGCGGGTGATTATTTTGCAACGGATTACACAGAAGGCAACTGGAAAAACCAGTCGGCGGGAGAAAACAACCCCGCGTGTGACAGATACTGTGACCCCGGTGCTGGGAGCACCCAGTGGGGCTTGTGGCTGGGGTTCCCCGGCAGTGCTTCCACCCCGAGAGGCAAACGTGAGCAGCATCTCTTGGCACTCAGGGTATGGGTGCAGCCCTGCAAATCCACCCGGGTGGCTCAGCCTCTGCTGTCCCACATCCTTCTGGGATGCCGTCAGGGCCACCCAGGGCCATGGGTTTGGCTGAAGGTCCCACATCATCCCCATGGCCTCTGAGCTGCAAGAGAAAGGGGGTCACAGTTGTGCCCTCCTCTCTGCCGTCGCCACCAGGAGCCGCTCTCCCCTTGCCCTGCGCTAACAGGCTCTTTCCTCTCCCCCTGCAGGGATAACGTTGAGTCAGGGGTGACCACAGCGGGCAAGGAGGAGGCTGTCACATACAACAGCCACGAAGGGAGATACGTGAGCACCGCAAACGACTTCAGGTGAGGGACGCGCTCAGGACCCCTCCCTGTGGCTCGTGGGCTCACGCAGAGCCATGGCCTCTGTCCTGCTCCGGGTCTCCCGCCCCATGCACCTGGTTGTTGGGGCTTTTACCCTCCGCAGGAGGAAGCAGAAGGTGGTGAAGGACAGCAGGGCATGTCCTGCGCACCATCTCCTGGGGCTGCTGCAGCACAGCCTCACCCAGCCGTGGTTTTGGAGGTGCTGGCCATAGCCCTGGGGCGAGCTAACAGCCTGTGCTTCTCCCCCCAACCCAGGTCCAAGGAGAGCAAGCACGCCTACGAGAACACGCTGGAGCCGGAGGAGAGGGTGGTGACCACCGCCATGTAGCACCGGCTGTCCCTCTGTCCTCTCCTTTCTCCACCCCTCGCCCTGCCTCCCGCTGGTGTGACGGGACCCTCCGCCCCGACGTCCCCCCGCACGGAGCCTGCCCCAGCCCCGCCATCTCCAGCCCTTTCTCGTCCCCACGTCCCGGCTGCAGGACCTGCTGCTCTGCCCCCCTGCCAGCCCCACCGGAGCGCTGCGGGGCTGTCACCTCCCCAGCCCTGCTTGGCCAGGCTGATGTCCCCCATCCCCTGGACCACGGGGACGCTGACCTGATCCGGACATGCATGGGGGTCCTTGTGGGGTGTGTGGGACCCCCCTTTTTCCCCCCCCCCACATCCCCAGCTGCCCTCTGGGAAGCTGCGGATCGAAAACCCGCTCTCGTCTCACCATGTCGCCCTCCTTTATACGAGCAAAGGCCCTACAGCACGCGTTTTCATTTCAGAACAAATCTCCTCCCCTGTACATATCTTCCCTGCCAGCAATAAAGAGGATTGCTGTGCATGCGGGGTCATTTCCCTGATCACCCGGAGGCCTTTCTGGCATCTCGCAGTGCTCCCAGCCTTCGGGCAGTTTGGGGAAGGAGGTGCAGGGTGGGAAGGGTGCTCAGACAGGGGCCAGCACCCCTGTGATCCCCCAGGTAGGATCTGTTCCTTATTTCCTAGCTGAGATGAAGCCAAAAACACTTTTTTCCTGTGCTGATGTGTCAACAGAGGAGAGAAAAAGGAGATGGACTTTTATTTTGCTGGGTGTTTGTGCCACCCCAAGTGGAGAAGGGCTGCAGGGGAGGCAAGCATCACCCCCTGTTATTCCCTAGGTGGGGAAACTGAGGCACGGATCCAGCCCCGCGCTTCCCAGCGCTGCTTGGCAGGAGGAGGGCAGCACCCCCTGAATCCCACCGTCCACAGGGTGCAGACCTGCAGCAAACTGGGAACCATTTCCAGGGCTGAAGGCTGCGCACAAAGCAATCGCTCCCCCCGCGTTGCCAGGCAGTGGCTGTGGGGCTGCTCCGGGCTGTCCAGCCTCTCCCCCCGGGGGCTGTTTGTTCATTAACCCGGCTCCCTCCTGCCGAAGGGATGGGGTTTTCTGCAGAAGGGATGGCGTCTGGGAAGCGCTCACAGGGGTGCCATCGCTTCCAAGCGGCGGCATTTTACAGATTGACGCCGGGACCCGTTAACATCTTGGCCTTCAATGGGCAATCACTTGTGCTAGCAGCTTGCAGGATGCTCCCTCTGATCAACGGGGAAAGGGTTAAGAGGCTCTGTCCTTAAGGCCAGCCAGGCTGTCCCCTGCTCCTCCACACCTGCAGGTGACCTTAACAGCCCCAAACCCTCCCGGTGCGGGCGCCCTTCAGCGCAGGCAGGTTTCCCTGCTAGGCAGGGGCTTGCAAAACGCCCTGTTTTCCTGCAGCACCAAAACCTGCTGGCTCTTCCCCAGAGTGAACCTGAAGAGTCCCAATGGGGAGCTCAGCCCGGAAAGGTCCCCTGGGAGCGCCGTGGGATGGAGCAGGGCTGGAGCTGGTGATGCCACGCGTGTGCTGCTGAGCACTGCAAGCTCCTGCCCCGTGGCCGAGGCCTCCCACAGGTGACACTCGATGTCCCTGCAGGGTGGGGACGCAGAAATCCAGGCATGGTACAAACCGGGAGCGTCCTCGTGACAGGCCCACCCTGAGAGGAATCTCCCTGCAGAACATCACGCAGAGAAACCTTTCGAAAAATGCCCTCCGGAGCCGGCGTTGAGAAATCACAGCTCGCATGAAGAAACCACGCGGGGTGGAAAATCGGCCAGAGGAGCTGGGGGGGGGGCAAACCCCACGGTGCAGCCTTCTGGTGGCAGCTAGGGGCTGGGTCCTGGGATTTTGGGGTGTGACAGACCTGCTGCTTTCATGTCCCAGGGGCTGGGGAAGGCTCTGGGCATTGAAAAACCAGGCACTGCCCCGTGCCTGGGGACTTGCCTGGGGGTACAGACACGGGGCTGGAAGTGAGCCCCCCCCCCAGCTCGCCCCCTAGTCAAGGCTGCTCCCCTGGCTTTTCTTTCATGGGTGCCAAACTGCGTGGCTTTGACAAACAAGATCCCCAGGGTTCACCGGTAATGATTTGCTCAGCAGAATTTGCCAAGGATTAGTCATTTTGCCTGCCCGCTGCGTCAGCACTCCGGCTTGCGGCTGGGGGGGTGTGGCGAGAGGATGGGCACCCATTAATTTTTACCTCCCGGTTGCAAAAGAAGTTATAAACAGCATCCTTATAATGAGTAACGAGCTCGTTCCCTGCCTCGTGCACACCCCGAATGAGCCATCCCCGGGTTTGGGGCAGGTGATGCGGGGCCGGTGCTCAGCTGCTCAGAATCCCCTGCCCCTCGTGGCCGTGGGTGCTCCAGGAGAGGGATGGGGCTTTCGGACAAGGCCGAGCAGCCTCAAAAGAACAAAAAGGGAAGGAGCAGAAATGAAATTTATTGTTGGAAAAATCTTAATTAGATTTTAAGCCCCAAAGGGAGAAAAGTGAGGTATTATCTGACACTGCTAATGAGTGTTAAGGGTCTATTGTTGGATTTCTTGTTTACCTTTCTGTGCTGGCTGATACGGCCTGGATCCTCGCCTGTACTGCCATAATTAGGATATCTCATCTCTCGCTGATAGGGCTGGGGATGCTGCTTAAAGCACAACGCTGCCTCATCCCTCCCTGGCAGAAGAGCATGGTTGGGAAGACAACTTCTCCAGGTGTCCCAGCACCCACCCCATCGACCCCGTGAGCTGAGGCTGCCCTCCGGGGCCACCAGCAGCACCTGATGTGCCCCAGGTGATTCCCTGATCTCCCTGAGGTTAGCGAGGCTCTCCACCTGCACAGGTTTAAGATGTTTCTGCTCCAGCAGTGACCACAACCCTGGAGCAGCGTGGGCAGGGGGAGACCCACCCCGTCCCTTGGTGCCCACGCACAGCCCGATGGGGAGAGCTGCACGAAACCACCAGCAGAGGAAGGTCAGTTTTGCTTAATCCGGAGGACATGCGAATTATTGCAAGGTGGTTTCATTAAGGACTTGCTGTGTGCAGGTGAACGGCTGCTGGAAGGAAGGTCAGCTCCGGCCTTGACCCCATGCAGCACAGCCTGGGGCTTACATGCTGCTATCGGGCTCCCCAGCACCCAGGCGACGGGATTTGGACCTGCAGAGGCAAAAAGGGAGCCTGGCACCCCCGAGGGGAGTGGGGGGATGCTGGCAGAGGCTGTGGGCATGCGGAGGGGACTGTCACGGCCCCTTGGGATGGAGCCCAGTGGCACCAGAGCGGCCGGTCCAGGTGGAGCTGGGAGAGCAGGATGGATGTGTGTGGGCAAGGGGGCTGCGAAGTTTTTGGTCTCGATTCAAGCCCCTGAAAGCCAGAAGTAAAATACCATCCATTGTTGGTTTATACACCCGTAGTAGCCAAACAAACATCCCCGGAGCCGGTCCTTATCACTTTATTACACCTGCTAGAGTGAATAGATTAAAGAGGACGGGGGAGGGGGGAGAAAGCAGAAGAATCCAGCAGAAAAACCGGGTTTTGGGATTGTTAATTATTCTCTGGGGTCTCTAATCTTTAACTGGCAAACAGCATCACTAACTGTCTTAAAGCCCCTCCTGGAACATCCTGATAATAAGCCATCTGCATGAAGGCACCCCGTTATCTGCCCTCCTCCAGCCGTCTGTGACATGGCTGGAGTGGGAGATAATGAATGTGCGGCGTGTAATAACGACACGTCATTCATGATTATCGGCCTGATACCCAACCTTTTAGCTCCATTGTTTGTGCTTCAAGAAAAAAAAAAAAAAAAAAAAAAAGGGAAAGAAAGAAAAAGGGAAAGAAGAAAAGGGGGATTTTAGGTGCTGCGTGCGCAGCCTGGGGTCTCCGAAGCGTCTCCGTGCCAAAGGGGCTGGCTCTGGAGGCATCTCCCCAAGGGTTTGTGGTACCCTGCAAGGAATCGCCCGGCCATTGGCAGCTGCTGTAGCTATGGTGATGGAGGGAGCGAGATGAGGCAGTGCAGAAATGTCACCGCCCGGCAGGGAGGCGTTTTGGGGCCAAGGCTTGGCGATGAGGTCCCCGTCACCCGGCGCTGCCGGCTCCTCGTGGTGCTTTTGGTGCCCTCGGAGCCGTTCAGGCTCCTCAGTGGAGGTTATCTCACACTGCTTGACACGCTGCTGTCCAGATGCTGCGAGCATTTAAAGGCAGGAGGGACGTTTGAGTCACCTCGTTTGATCGGGATAAGCTGAAATTTAGGATTTTCTGCTGGTTGTGACAGCCCCGTGATGCGGTGGCAGGGTGACACCTTCCCCCAGAGCCTGGGTCCTCGTGCAGACAAATAGCACACCTGGGTTAAGTGTGCTTCTGTCCAGGCTGGGACTCTGAAATGTGTGGTTCTGGCTCCTTCAGTTATTGTCAGCACCGCCTGGAGCAATGACTTGGGTTTTGCATCAAAAGTTGAATTAATTCTGCCTCTTTCCTGAGCAGATTTCCTACCGCTTTTCTTCCAGGGAAGGTGTCTGATGGACGTGGTTGGGGTTCAGCTGTTCAGAAGAGCCAGAAGGAGCCTGGCAAGCCAAACAGGCGGTCAGGGGGGTGATCCTGGGCAGCTCATCACCTCTGTGGGGGTGCTGCAGGGACATCCTGGAGTGCCAGCTAGTTTCCTTCCCAACCAAGGAGCCTGGGCCGGGTCTCTCTGGCCGGCTGCTCCCCAGGCTCACTGCCTGGATGGCCAGCAGGCCAGCAGGGCTGCGAGGCACATTTCTTGTTCCCTCACCCGTGACTGAATTGTCTGACGTGCAAGGAAGGTGGCAGAGCAAAAACCAGCAAATTGTTCCCGTGCAAACAAACCATGTGTGCCCTGCAAACAACCGCCCAGCCCCAGCAGTCAGACCCTCGGGGATCGGGGATTTTATCCTTTCAAACAGCTGCTTAGTGGGGCGTCTAGTAGAGAAGAGGAACCCTGCCTCCAGCTGCCTTGCACAATAAACACCAGCCACTCCTTGCGAGGGGATGCGCAGCATCCCAGCCCTTTAGACGATGTCCCAACGAAGGTCCGGATCCTGCCCTTGAGCCCCCCCGTGCCTCAGTTTCCCCCACTGCCCGCTGAGTGTGGGGCAGTGGCAGCTCTCCCTGACCCCCAGCCCTAATCCTCCGCCAACCCCGCCCCGAGCCCCCAGAGGGCACAGGCGGCGCATCCGAAGCCAAGGTGGAGGAAAAAAGGAGGATTTGGGGTTTCCGCATCTCCCACTGCCACCTAGCGATGCAGCGCGGCCCCGCGGCTCCCCAGGAGCTGGGCACGGCCCCTGTCCCCACGGCGGGGACACCCTTCTGTCCCCGTGCTCCAGCTCGCCACCACCTCCACCCCTCCGGGCCCAGCAGCACGGCTCCCCGGTGCCGGCTTTTTGTCTTTCACTCGTGCGCTGAGCCGCCAGTTCTCAGCCTCTGCAGGGAAGGCTTTGGGACCGACCCTTCTCCCACCTGGGATGGATTTTGCAAGCCCATTTGGCCATCGCCGTCACTGCTTGGGGGGGGATTTTCGTTCCGCTGCATTCAAAGCCGGGTTGTTGCGGTTATTGCCTTGCCGCGAGACACTGACATGCTCCAGGGCGAGGGCTTGGTGACCCGTGGTGTGGGATGGGTGTGAGCGGCCTTCTCGGGGACTAAAAACCTCCTCGGCAGCCTTTGTGGCTTGGGAAAACACAATGGCAGGGCTGCACCCTCCTGGGCTGTGGGGCAGGGGCAGAGCAAGGGGCACAGCCCTGCCTCTGCCTGCCGGCCTCGTCCTGCCCCCATGTGTGAAGGGAGCACCTCGGCACGGCTTTCTTCTCGTCTGGGGGAGGACAAGGCTAAGCACACACAGATTTGAGTGTTTTCTCCAGGTTATCCGGCTCCTGAGCACCCTCAGCTCCAGGAAGTTCAGCGTGCGGTCAGAAAAACCTGCTGGCCCGCGTGTCTGCGGTGCCCGGCACGAGGCCAGCCCGCAGCCCGTCAGGGGATGGTTTCTCCCTGAGCTTCATCTGGAGTGATCCTGGGCTGCAGGGAGGAGCTCTGCTTCCCAGCACACCCAGGCTGGGGGGGACACGGTGCTGGGGCGGCAGGCAGGCTTTAGGGACGTGAGCATCCGCCCCGTTCCAGCGGGTAGCAGGCAACAGTGCAGACACATGGGTGGGTGATGGAAACCCCAAGGAGAAGGCAAGGAAATGAGGAGGACACAGAGGATCCTTGGGGAGATGAAGGCTAACTCAGCCATGATGCAAAACCCCCCTCAGCAGCGCTGTTCCCCGTGCAAAGAGAGGACCTGAACCCGCTGGGTGCAAGGGGTTAAGTGTTGGGGTCGGTGTGGGTGAGGAACACGGTGGCCAGGGAGGGTCTGTGGGGGGGGACCCTGGGGGTCAGGAAGGCCGCAGGGCGGCTTGGTCGGCCAGGGGACGTCTCCAGGTGGAGGGCGGTCCTTGAGAAACTGCTGGTGGTACCCCAGAGGGTCAGCGAATCTTCTTCAGGTGCAGGTGGATGCTGCTGCTGGACTTGAGGACGAGCTGTGCTTTCAGTACAGGAGGCCTGGACAGGTTGGGGAGCAGTTCAAAGCGGAGCAGGGTCAGGGCCACGGCCACCTTCATCTCGCTCATGGCAAACTGCTGCCCGATGCAGTTCCTGGGGAGAGGATGACAAAGGCTCCGGGTGAGGCCTTCATCCCTGACCAGCCCCGAGCTGGGCTCAGCCCCGGTGTGAGGTTTTTGGGGTGGTGCCTTTGGGGTATCCATCTGCTGAGGGTTCCAGTGACACATCTTATCTAGGAACCCCCTTGTGCCACCCCAAAATGCATCCAGCTCTGGGGTGGGGTATTGCTGGTTTTTATTAATAAGCATTGAAAAAGTTATGAGATTAGAGAATTGGGGCTTTCTCCACTAGAAAGAGCTGTACGGATCCAGCTCAAAACCCAGAGACCTCAGACAGGTCATTTCTGGCTCTGTGTGAAGTATCTCCTCTTGCAAGTTACTGAGACCTATCTCTTGAAATGGCAGGGGAACCACAACGACTTGGAGATCCAGCTTGGCTTTGATGTGTGCTGGGTATTTACCCCTAAACCTCTAAAAGCCCCTCTTCCCAGTGCAGACAACAGAAACTGTAAATACCTCCACAAATCCACAGAAGTGTGTGAAGCCCTACAGTGACCACAGAGCCTCGGGTGCGGGAAATGCTCTGGAGCTGATGGAGCTTGGTGGAGATACTGTTAAGGAGCTGGCCAAGCTGACCTGGCTCATGGGCGCTGGGGGATTAGCCTGAGGGGCAGAGCTCTGGGTGAGGTGTCCCACACAAAGCAGCCTGTGGGGAAGGAGCGGGATGGAGGTTGAGGTTTTCACACCTGTATCCAGCAGAGAAGGGCAGGAAGGCGTGGGAGTGCCTCTGTGCTGAGTTCTCAGGAGAAAACCTCAGGGGATCGTACACCTGCGGGAGCAACAAGGGCCGCGTGGTCGGCATTGGCCCTAGCACGAGCAGCGCCAAGTTCTCCCTGGTCCCCAACTTTGCATTTAGATATGGACTGTTGGAATGAGAGGCAAACAAAACAAAACAAAAACCCCAACAAAACAACTACAATTGGCAGGAAGGCACAGGCTGCCTTGTTCAAGAGGAGTGGATGTCTGGGCTCAGAGATCACCTCCTCTTCCTGCTATAAAGGTAACATACCTCAGGGTCTTCCCACACGTCCTGGTTCCTGTGAATAGCAAATACGTCCAACACAACTTGGCAGCCTGGAAGCGATAAAAAAACTCTCGCCACCTCAGAGCAAAGACACAGGGAAGTGTTTGTGAGATTCCCTCCCTTCCCGGACTCTGCAGGGGCTGTGGCAGGAGATCTGGCAGAGACATTTCCCAGCCCGTTCAGGTGGATCAAACCCTGAAACCCTCCCATGGAAGAAATAATGGCCTCAAAGCTGAGCCCCACTCTGGTACCAGTGGATTTACTTTTACTCTTGGCCAGGATCAGCACTCTGCACATCCCCTGGGGCTCTGTGAACTCCCTGGAGCAGGTGCTGGGACCTTTTCCAGCCACCCTTCCAGGCACACTGTGGCAGTGAGCTGTGGTGGCCCTGCAAGGCCTCCTGGAGAGAGAAGACAGGCTGGAAGCCTCTTGTGATGGACAGCAGCATGAAGGATGAACAAACCCAACGGACCTGCAGGTAAGCTGCGCCCATCAGAGAATGTGACAGGTGTAGAGAGCTGTCGGGACAAGAGAGGAACCGGTGGGAAGAGGCGCAGGCTCTCCTTGATGCACATCGTGGTGTATGTCATCTTCCCCAGGTCCTCCCTGAAAGCAAACCACGGGGTCAGGCTGCGTTTGGGTGGCACCACTGGGGACACCAGCGGCCGTGGCTTGTCCTGCACACCGGGTGGTCTGGACTTTTGTGTCTTCCATCTCCCACTGGAATTTCTCCTTTCCCTATTCCTCCATTTGCTGCCAGCTTTGCTACGTGAGAAACAGAATGCACCAGTGCAGATACAGTATAACGTGGATGTTAGTGAGATTTCTTCTCAGAATAAGTGGAATGAGCTCAGAGCAAAGAAACCAGGAGTACTAGCTCACCACTCAATGGTGTCTCGGTCCCCCAGGATCCCCTGGATCTCCTCCCGGCACTGTTGCTGGTACTGCGGATGCAACGCCAGGCAGTACAAGAGCCAGGAGATCCCACTGGCTGTGGTGTCATGACCCTCAAACATGAACGTGTCCACCTCAGCACGCAGGTCCTCATCGGATAGCCCAACGCCATTCACGTCCTAACAAAGAGAAGAATATATCATCCTCAAGCTCTCATTAATTGGACTTGCCCATTTGGATATAGAAACAACCCTGGATGTTGATGAAGAAGGGCCTGATTTGGCTTCTCCTGTATCTCCCTGTACATCAGGAACTAAAGCAGCAGAAAATATATCCCATAAATGTGAGAACAGAGATGCTGGCTGCCAACTCTGCAATCATCAGAACAACAGAGTTGGGCTTTGGTGGGATACCAGATCCCAGCCCTTCAGGATGCCCTATTTGTTCTCCTGCCGGGGTCCCTGCTACATTTTTCAGTAATTTGCTTTGTTCAACTTTAGTTTAAGCACAAAAGAAAGCAGTAGCTCCAGAAAGAAGAGTGAGCACAGAGTGGGTCTCCTGGACACCAAATGGCAGCTCCCGTCCAGAGCATCTGAAGACATCTGTGGAGGCATAACTACAGAAGGCAAGAAACAAAACCTCTTGAGAGGACTACAGCCAAGGTGGCCTTCCTGTGACCTTTCCAAAGATCTCTCTTCTCAGGTTTCTGACAGCTCACATCATTTAAAATGTTAATGTGCTCAATGACAATGAAGAAGGAAGATGAAATTCTGAGCTGTTTATGCTCAGTCACTGCACCTCACACCTTGGTGTTACCTTTCCTTTCAATCTGCCTTTCCCCAAGCTAGGAAATGGGGAGCGGGGGAGCTGTTGCCAGTAACTCCAGCCCAAACTGGTGAGCTCCCTGCTGATGCATCGCTGGTGCCGCAGAAATGAGGTCCTTGGTGTCTGACAGGATTATTTCAAACATTCACCTTGGTACAAAAAAGAATGTCCAGAAAATCCAGGTGTCTCTTCTTCTGGATGTTGTGAAGTTCCTTGTCACTGGTGAGCAATAACTTTCTTTCTTTTATTACTTTATCTGCACAGAAGAATGAGCAATCCATTAGATGCGTCCTGCTGTCCAGAGAGAGCATATACCATACTGGGTCAGTGGCTTAGACCCTGTTTAATGCCTAACCCTCTGGTCAGTGCCTGCCTAAGGCCCCCTCTGAGCTCCAGCTGCAAGTGGGTGAGAAGTTTACCTGGGAGAGAAAGAGGGAGAAATACCTGTGTGGGCATAGGCCAGCTTGCAGGCATGCTGAAACTTGCGGCCTTGGCGAGTCCAGCCGTAGAAGGCATCTCTGTAAGGTAAAGCCTGTATTCTCTTGCTTATGAGGCAGCTCAGTTCATAAACAGCTCTGATGTAATAGTCTGAGTTGCTGTGAGAGACCAAGGTTAAAGTTGGTGTTGGCAATTGAGTGGGGCAAACAGGAGCGCTTGTTCTCCCAGAATTTGGAGGTTCATGCACTGACCTCTGAGTCTGGCAGTCGGTGTTAGAGCTGAAGGCACACTTCATGATGTTGTCTAGCGTCATCAAGCTGATGTCTTGAAAGAGCTCCACTGACTTCGTCTGTGTGCTGGTCTTTTCCCATTTATCCTAGTGGTGGAGAAAGCACACAGAGGGACGGACTTCCACAGCGGACTCAGCCACAGTACAATCAGGTCATATTTCACTATCCCTGCTTCTTCCCAGATCCACACTGCTAAGCTAATTACTTTATTTTCTCCAACAAAGGGCCTAGTTCAATGCATATTCTGTGAATTTAATCAAGCTATTCTGTGCGTTTCTTTTTCCAAGTTTACTGTTCCTGGGCTAGGAAGGGATATTCTAGCACTTGATTTTACTGGAAAGCAGATGAAAGAGAGAATAAGTGCAACAGCCAGAGGAAGGTGGAGGGAGAAATTTCAGAACTTCAAAAATCCCCCCAAAATTCAATGAAATTCTAGGAACAATCTAAGTCCAGTCTCTTTCCTTCCTTCATCCCCACACCTAATTATTTTCACTGGTGTACAGTTAGAAGCTAAAAGTGTCAGGAATGATGATTCTCACCAGCATCACGTTGACTGAGTCGGACATCAGGGCCACGTAAGATTTCAGCAAGTCATAATGAAACGCAGGAGTGAGCAGCTTCCGATGCTGAGACCACTTGGTTCCATTCAGGGTCAACAGCCCCTGCCCTGGAGACACCAAAAGTAGCAGTCAGCTACTCCAGACTTCGAAGACTACAGGCTCTTTTGGTTGAGGAGCAGGCTAACATGAAAAGTCTGAAAGGAGAAGGATTTGGTGGTGGAACCTTTTCTCCAGCCTCCCTGAGGCTGTGAGCTCTTTGGATGGAGGAGAAGCATGTCCGTGTGTCCTGCACCAACAGCTGTGCACGCCCAATTTGCTCTGAAACCGGCTCTCTGCCAAAGCCGTGGTAGCGAAGGCACAGGGCTTGCTCGCTTGGTTTTTCTGCCCCAAATTTTGCTGGACACACTGGCTTGCACAGGCCAGGGTGTGTGATCTGAGGCAAAGCCAGACAATATGCAATGCGGGCAACTCCGGTGCTAGTGCTTGCACAAACCAACCCTCCCGTTTGGGAGCTCTGGTTTTAGGATGGAAGAAAGTGAAATGAAGGCAGATGAAGGAGAATAATGAAAGGAGCAGCTTGGTTGAAAGGGATAATGGAAGAAAATTACTTACCAATCCAGGGAGCTAAGTATTTATAGGGTATATTAGACTTTGGATCTGTGAAACAAAATAAAGACCAGAGCAGTATAAGCATCTAATGAATGCATTATAACAAAAATAAATTCAGGATAAATTGCCGCTAGAGTCCCTCCTCTTAGTCACAATGTAGAAACCTGGGATGGGCCGGTGGTTTGAGAAGGTGAGCAAAGAAGGAATTCCAATAGCTGTGAAGGAAGCCAGCAGAAGGGATGGCTCCCGGCAAGTTTCCCATGATTTTGTTGGTAGGGAAGTGTGGAGGACGGGACAGGACTTCTCCAAACCAGGTGAAGACACTTACCACCTCGGACGAGTATGTTCTTGGCATATTCAGGATGGTGGATTACCAGGATAGGCAGCACCATTCCAAACCATCTGGGAAAGGCGTAGGGGTATTGTTGTCTCCATGACACCATCAAAGGTAACAATTTTTTGCCATTTATCTGCAATGACAGTTAATTAGGCAGAAAAAGAGGGGCATGCCTGGGAGGGCAGAGGCAAAACCTGCCCTCCCACAGAAAGCACATGCCAGGTGTCCTCTCCTGGGAAGCAGAGAGTGGTGGACGTGACATGGGGGCTTTCTACGCTGCAGGTGGAGGAGAGGTTGGCTGTGGCAAGGGGAAGTGTTGAGATGGCCACGCTCCATGGTGCCAAAGTGGGACCCAGCTGTAGCCGAGCTGTGTTAGGACAGCCTGGTGTTGGAGTGACTTGGTGTCACGCTGGGGAGCTACAGCTGGCATGGGCAATGCGAGGGTGCCCAGTGTCTGCTCAGGGGGACCAACGCTGCTACTGCTACAGACCTGTTCCTCAGTCTGGCTGTACAAGCTGGGCGTGCAAGGTGAAAGCAGAAACATCCTCAGAAGGATGAAAGTGGCTGTGACAAAATGCCCTGCTCACATGGCCATTTCCTCTTAAGTGGGTATGGGGGGAGAAACTCTTGTTGGTAGAAGATTTAATGCAGAAGAGAGACGTGGTTGCTCACTCTTAAGTAACTTCTTGGAAGTCCCAGACATCATCTAATGGCATGTTTAAATACACGATCAAAACCAACATGTCTCTCTCTTTTTTTTTTTTTTTTTTTTTAATAATAATAAGGCATATTTCACATCTAGTCACATTTTCTGCCTGCCCTGCAAAAGTCTTGTCACTCCCTGTACAAGGAGATCTTCTCCTTAGGAAGGGGTGTGAGTAGGGGACATGGCACACGCCACCTTCACCCCCACTCGCATCCTAACGGATGCCTTGTGCAGTTTTTGGGACAAAGCCACCCCGGCTGAGCCCAGCTCTGTCCTTACCAGATGGTTGTGGCCGTAGAGCCAGTGTCTGGGGGGACCAGGGAATGCCTCCAGGGCTTTGATGAGCTTCTTCCTCTCCCGGTAGATCCTGAGCACCTTCGGTAGCACGAAGATGACACCTAACACCACAAGCAGCTGCAAAACAACAGCAGAAGGTCTGGCTATGCTGTCCAGCAGAGACACCAAGCTGGCTCAGCATCCAATGTGCTGACACTGCCCTCCTCTCCCTATTCTTCTGCTCCTCCTGTGCCCGGGCCTAATGGGGGGCTAGGTGCAGGAAAAGCCCTCTCCCTCTGCCTCTGCTGGAGCTGAGCCTGGCAAAGTGCTGCTGGTGTGAAGTCTGGGTGAGATTTATAGCATCAGAAGTGTCCTGGTAAGCGATGCGTCATCTTGGCCCATAACCAAATTTCCTGCTTTTCCTATTCACCCTTTTACCTGCTTCCAACAACCTGTGGATGGAGGCAGCTTGCTAGCAAACAGCCCATAAATATTTACTTTGTCTGAAGTCTGTTACATCCCAGCAGTGAGTGAAAGTGCTTGCAGCCAGCACAGGGCTCCACCTCTGCTGCGTTTGCCCGTGCCCAGCTGGCCAAAGCCACGTTCAGGTCTGATAGCCCTTCCTCTGACTACATGAAGTGAGGAGCAAACAGGCCACTTCTGTCCGACACACACGTGCTGGACTGATCCAGCCACACTCAGCTGTAAAAACAGTGCCCTTAGTGACTGTAACATCACACAGCACTGCTGGACTATAGGCAGGGGAATGGGCAAAACCCGACCAGCACACAAGGCTTCGTGGCCCTGTTCTCCAAGGGGCCCAGTCACAGACAAGCCAGGATACAAAATTATTGCTCAGAAGAATTATCACTCAATAGGTAAGCCGAGGAGTTAGAGAGCAGCAGAGCAGTAAAAAGGGCTGCAGCGAGACTGAGGGACATCTAACCTGGTAGGAAGGGGTGATGGTATGGTGATCTTCACTCCTGTCCTGGTGGGTCCTCCTTCTGTCTGCAGGGCAGGTGGGGGACTTGGGCTGGAAGCCCACCACGTTTGGCTGGTTTTCAGGCATATTGCAAAGAGAAGGATCCCAAGATGGGCTGAAATCATTTCCTGCTTGGGTGCCTGGATCTCTACGACCAGGGTCTTCTGAAGCGTGGACACTTTCCTTTAGCTTTCAGTCTAAATTAGACCACAGCCAATTGAAGCCCGTGTTTTCTGCTGGTAGAGTGTTTTTACTGCAAAAAAACTCCTGTTTGTCTGGTGTTCATTGTCCAGACGTGTCCTTTTTATAGTGGCAGAGACCTGGAGATCATTGGCTGAAATGAATCTGCACAACTCCAGTGAAAACATTTAAACTCTGTAGACGGAAAGTTTATATGGAAATACCTTACAAGACCCATGAATTACCTGACTCTGTGACAGTGACTGAAGGTTAGTGAACTGAGAAACTTTTCCCTCAGCTGGCTTGTGGCATATTTGTTAATTAATGATTGCAAAGACAGAGCCCTGGGTACAGGCTTTTATATTACAGTCCTAGGCAGATTTGAAGTGTCCAGCAGCTGTGAACCCACGCGAGGGCTGGTGGGTATGTTGCTCGGCTGTTGCACATGAAAGCAGGCTGAAGTTCACCATGTGCTGGTTTGGGTGTAGCATGGGAAAGTGCCCGGCCATGAAAGCTGGACTCATCCTATGTGATGATCCTTTTTTTTTTTTCTTTCTTCTTTTCTTTTCATGGACGGGTAAACTAGTGCACAGAGCAGGAAGACTCAGCCTAACTCCCTGCTGGTCTTCGTAGAAAAAGTGATTGCGTGAGTTCCTCAGCTGGGATAGGATGACCAAGCCAACATTACAGCTCTCCACATGGCACTGGGCTTTTGTTAGCATGGCAGGAAGATGCGTTGCAAAGAGATGATGATAACAGCTGATAATCTTTTGTATCTCCACAGACTTGGGTGCTTCTACTGCTTGAGCACTGTCCTACCACATTGCTTCAGCCCCCCACTGTGACCGTCCCCCTGAACTGGACCCCCATAACCCACACTAAGATGGTGCCTCTGGTTGTTCAGGCTAGGAGGAAGAGGAAGATGGGGGTATATCCCCCATCTGGCTTTTGTCACCCTGACTTCTTCCCCACACCATTGCTAACATGCTGCATCGTTTGGCCCAGAGCCTAGTAAATCATTAGAACCACATCAGCCAACAATTTTGAAATTTAAAGAAGACACAGGGACTCCTTGTAAGGCAAAGATGTGGATTAAGCTATTGTCTTGGAGAACTCCCCTGGCAGGCACAGAACAGAGTTAATTTTTCACACACTTGGCCAGCTTCCTGATGCTGAGTGCATCTTGTTATGCCAAGCTGGCTGAATCCATGCAAAAGTTCAGAGCAGAGTGAAAAGTTGTTCAGGAGGCAGGAGATTGGAGTCTGTCAGACCAAGCATTAGGGAAGGATTCCTTAGGGAATGATTTGTCTGCAGCCCTAGCAGGAGAGACCCAGTTTGCCTTGACAACTTTACACTCCTGAGCAGGAGTTCTCGACTCCAGGGACCTCATGGCTATGGAAGATGTAGGAGACACATCTCCTTCCCTTTTCTGCACAGCACCCACTATGATCATCCTCCACCATCTGCAGTGGTGTGATTAACAGGCAATTAGGTGAGGAGGCAGCATGGGCTGGTTGTCCAGCTGGCTGGGAAGCAGGCAGGTTGCTTCGGGGCTCCTGCTGATGCTTCTTGACTACCAAGGAGGTGAAAAAGGAGGAAGAGGCAGCACGTGGAGCCACTTTTGGGATGTCTGAGCCACATCAATGGCTCTGCAAGCTGCCTTCAAATGTGGGTCTGAAGGATGTGAGGAGAGTAATGTTACCATGAGCTTCTCTCATCAGATGGGATCACAGAGAGGTGAAGACAGGTCTGTCATCATGCTTGGGATTAACCTTGAAGTTCAAGTGGTGCATGCTGCAAGAGACCCCATTGCCAATCTACATGGTGTTATGCCCTCTGTTCGACAGCTGTCCTTCTTTCCTCCAGATGTTTTAAACTCTCACCGAGCCCTAAAAAGGTTTTCATATTTGTTCAGAGAGCCCCTCTAGGGAACAGTCCGCCACCAACGAGCCTCTCCTCTGGCCTTGCCTGTGACTGTGGAGGGGAGGGAGGAGAAGGAGAGCTCCATGGGGCTGAGGACTTGGGGACAGTGGCTTCTGTGGGTCATTTGTACTGAAAACCTCAACACGCTCATATATTGCTCATATAAGCTGGGTGCCTTGCCAGGGCCACATAAAGGACAGAGGGAGGGATGGGAGCTGAGCTTTTGGCTGGCACCAATGGAGCTGTTTTGGGGTGCCCTACCGCATTACCAGACTGACAGATCTGGACCTGCCCGGCAGATTTCAGCAATCACCCACAAAATGGAGCAGAAATCCCCCAAGACCCACAGGTGGAGGGGCCTGGCTGGAGAGTCTCTACACTTGTATAACTACACAGACATTCTCATTGCTGACAAAGTCCCCGGACAATAGGTTTCATTATGGGTTACCAGGCAGGGTGGATTTTTACCCATCTGGCTCCCCGGTAGTTATTTAATAACCAGTATCAACTTCTGGGCATGGAGTCAAGGATATATGGGTTGGTCAAGTGAGATGTAGTGCTTTGAGCCGATAGGGAAGGAAGAAAGGGCCTGGAAGAAGAGTGTCTAAAGCCACATTTAGGGGGATTAGGAAGAAGAATCTGAGCTTGGGTGACAGCAAAAGCCTCCCTCTGCAGGGGGCTGGCCTAACCCAGCCTCCAGCCTCTGCATTTTTTGTTTCACCAGTGGAGGGGTGTAAAACACTTTTATCACAGACTCCAGAGGTTTGGGGCCTGCTTTGAATGTTTGGTCTGATACTCTTCAGCACATCCTGGGGAAGATAACACAGGGAGTTTTTGCAGGGTAAGAAACTGTGGAAGTTCAAAAGCGAAAGTGAGGTGGCCAAGGAGCAACAGGCAGAGAGAAGTGAAAGGGGACAGCACAGGCCTGGTCATCGTCAAGGACTGAGGCAAGGCCAGCCATGGCCTGCTGAACACCAGCAAGGCCTACGGCCCTGCTGCTCCCACACGTCCCAGCTGAGGGACCTCGGAAAGAAAATCTCAGCTGGAAAAGCACCTGCAGGTGCCTCCTGATAGCCCGAGAGGTCTGGGTGGGTTGGCAAGGTGAACAGGGGCTTGGCTTCACCTTCTGGGCATCTGAGGCTAGCAAAGCTACAGCTGGTTGCTAAAGGGTGCTTGGGAGGTTGTCAAGCATTTGCAAAGAGCCTCTCTACTTTTAGCTTTGTGCTGTGTATGCCTGCTTAATGGCAGTGTATACCAAGAGAGGTCATGCCATAAACTTAAAAAAAATAATGTTACACCAAGGATCTACCATCCTGTACCACAGCCATCGACACATACAATAGTTGTTTTCAGGGTCTTGGGAGTCTCCCCACTTAATTTAGACACCTAAAGAGAAGAAAGGGAGGTTCTTTCTCAATGGCTGGACACATACTGTTAGCAGTCATTGCAGAAGGACTGGTTTGCCAAGCAGATGAAATTTAGGTGGCAAATTGGTACTTTGCCCCAGAGCTCGACCTTGCAGCAGCTGCTTTCCTGGGTGTGCCTGTGTTTATTTGGATAGGAAGAAGAGTCCAAGCCATCTGTCCCTGTGTGTTCCTGCAACGCTTAGTGCTGAGAGATGAAATGTGGTTGTAATGCCAAGAAAAATAATGTTTCAGGCTTCCTAACACATGATATATGAGGAAATCATGGCAAGAGCCCAGCAAGTGTCGCAGAGTAATGTGAGCTGCCTGGATCCCATCTGACCACACACATCTCCAGAGTGAATTTATATCTGGAAGCATTTAATGCAGCTGTCTTACCAGTATGTTGCAATACTTATTTAATTTACAGGTTGCTCCCAGTGCAATATCCCGGTGGGGTTTAGATGTCGATTGCTGGTAGCACCTGATAATGGGTTTGCCCAGTGAGCAGCATGTGTCCTGTGCAGGGATTGTGTTCCCCAGGGATGTGAGCAAGCCACTGTCACTGCTGGATCTGCCAGCCCTGGTGTGCTTGGCAGGGAGCGAGAAGGTGACACCACCAGGCCGCTGTGAGTTATTGAAAAGCTGGGGCTGCTGCTGTTTAGCTGTGGCAATGAAAGAAATCCAAGATCTTTTTAACCAAAATGAATACTTACCCTGCTGCACCCAGCAGAGCCTCTTTATGAACTCTTGATAAATTAGTTATCTGATGGCCTGAATCAGGCGGCCCAAGGTCAGCTCATCATCTTTGCAATTACCCTTTTGGCAGCAAGTAGAGAAGGATTAAAAAATGAAGTAACCTCTCTGCATCTAGTACTTAACTGTCTTTATCGGTCTGGGTTGCACATCCCATGTGACCAGGTCTTTTCTTTACTCTGAAGTGTCTTAATACCTAGCAGAGGAAAGGTAACTGGGAGGAGAGACACCCTCAGAAATGGCATTCGGGAAAGATCTGGCACTAGGACCGAGTTGTCCCAGCAGCCTCAACCCGAGTCTCCAGTTCCAAAGCAGGGCAGCCACTGAAGATGTGGGATGCAGGATATGGGATGTGGGATGAGGGATGTGGGATGCAGGGCAGTGTGAGAAGCTGGAAAGGCCTTGGTTCTGTGCAAGCACAACTCTGCAACTACTGAAACATCAGTGTGCTGTTAACATTATTCTCATCCTAAATCCAAAACACAGCACCATACCAACTACTAGGAGGAAAATTTACTCTAGCCCAGCTGAAACCAGGACACCATGCCAAGAAGCCATGGGCCCAAGGCAGGGAGAAAGGCGGCAATGCTGCAGAACACCTTTCCTCTTCCTCTTCAGATAGGGAGAGGCAGATTTTTAGCGAGTCCTAAAAGTCCCGAGTGACTGAACAGGGCGAAGGCAGGAGCAGGTCGGCCACGAGCATGTATGTCAGCTGGGAACGCAGCAGAGCAGCCTTTCCTCTACCCCCAGGTCAGCCCATGCCCAAAAGACAGGCAGACCAGAGTTGTCCTGCTGCGGCCCTACACCACAGCACATCCATTGCTCTCTTTGGGCATTCAGACTGCTGCAAAAATGGTGACCTGCTCTTAAAAGCTCTGAAAATGGGGATTTCCAGGCAACCTATGTCAGTGCTCAAGAAACTTCAGTGGTTGCTTTGTGATATGTAATCTGTGTGTAACCAAATGCAATTTAGCAGAGGACATTTATTTACGTGAGGACCATTGTGACAACATCCCCTAATTGATCCCCATTTACCTACTCCCATTCAGCGGGTGCACTGAGTTCAGCCTCGTGCTCTTGCTAATCTGATGTTCTTGCTTTCATTTTTCACTTCTGCATGCCAAGGTTCATCCACGTGATGGCATTTTTTTAAAATCTTATCATGAAACAAAACTGAATCCAATAAAGAGATGTATGTTGTTTGCTTCTGGTGACCAGCTATTTTGATAAAAAAAAATTCTCACATTACACTTTAGAATATGAAGGCAAGGTATATTTTGGAGTAAATGTAGTTGCCTTTATGCTTGAATAGAGTTGAAGGACAGTGTCTTAATTCATCTAGTGAAAGGAGGTGCAAGGGAAAATTTTTAGAGAAATATTTGTATTTATGTATCCAAGTTTGGTGTCTGTGTTGATTACAACAGCTGGATATTATTGATTCATGTTACCTTTATAGCCTTCTATGTCTTCAAAATACCTTTTTGGAGAGGCTGCAGCCCCACCAGTTGTTTCCCTTCATGGTTTTGTGCAGTAGCTATGCCTGCTCTTCTGCTTTGTGTGTCCTTACAGAGCCACATCCTGATCATTTGAGCAGTTCTTCCAATTTATCAAGATAATTCTGAATCCTAATACCACATCTGTTTTCTGAACTACTGGGAAAAATCTTGTTTTAGTCACTTTGGCAGTTTTTGCACCAGAGGTGGTTTATTCTGTGGAGCCCATGGGAGGAGATTGTGGGGCAGCTGGTGTGACCAAGCTGGTGAACATCAGCAATACAAAGCAATGCAGTGGCTGGTACAGGAATTACTGGTTTATTAATGCAAAAATTACAGCCTATTTTGCAGTTTGAGCAGAAGTTCGGGGCCCAAACTATAATCAGTGCATTGAGTGTAATCAGGCATTGAGCAGGAAAAGAGAGGCGAGGTCTGCCCCAAGCTGACCTGCAGGCACTGGGGAGGTGCGGGCACCGAGGTGACCATGGGGACACGTTCAGCTGCTGGCAGCAGCGCAGGAATGAGGAATTCTCATCCCCAAAGCCTGCTGTGCACCTTTTGTCCCAGGGAAGCATTGTTTTCTTCTCCACTCGGTCCCTCCTGCTGCCTCTCAGGCCATTTCCCAGCATCAGTGGATTTTCTTTAAGTGCAGGTGAATGCCGTTCTTGGAGTGAAGGATGATCTGAGGTATCTTCATGGGGGGATTGGCTGGGTCAGGGGACAGCTCGAAGCGGAGCAGGGTCAGGGCCAGGGCCACTTTCAACTCGTTCATGGCAAACTGCTGCCCGATGCAGTTCCTGGGATAAAGCGGTGGAGCTCAGCCTCTGGGCACAGCAAGCACCCAGGGGACGTGAGCAGGGGACAGCTGGGGGAACCGGAGAGAGGGGCCCCTGGCACAGGCTCCGTTGGGCTGAGCCACCCCCAGGAATGCACGTTTCCTCTCCCCACTTCTCTTCCAAAGTCCAGTACTTTACCTGATTCCAGCAGCAAAAGGCAGAAAGGCATGAGAGTGCCTGCCAGACGTGTTCTCCAGAGAAAACCGCAAAGGGTCAAACACCTGGATGTGAAGTATTGACAGCAAGAAAAAAATCACTTATTTAAGGAGCAAAGGTACTGACTGGTATCCTTGGAAATGCTACACCCCATAATTTCTGAACAACCCCATTGGAGAGAGGATGCATTTCAAGATGGACTGACACTCATACACCAGACCCCCATGTTTTCCACAGAGCTGTGCAATGGTGTTGCTGAGACAAATCACACACAGCAATGATTACAGCCAAGGAGCTGTGACGCACGGGTGTGATTCAATTCACCACCTATAAGCCGAGCAAAACCATCTTTTTGTCTGTTAACTCGAGAAGCTTTCTGGAGCACTTCCATCTTCCTGGTGGTGCTGCACCCTGTGAAGAGGTGCTAACGCTGCTGTGTGACCACGCCATGCGACGACGACCAGAGCCTGAAACATGGCAGCTGCTTCTCAGCATCCCAAAGGTGCTGAGCAAAGACGTGCAGCAGCAAGAGTGCCCTGCTGTCCTAACGCACAGAGCGGGAGTTCAAAGAGGTGCAGCATACGGTGGGAAAGTTATTAGAAAGGCACTCCAAGACTTACCAAAGGATCTTTCCATACCATGGGGTTTCGGTGAATGGCATAAATGCTGATCGCGACGACGCAGCCTGTAAAGCAGTCGAGGAGGAGAAAAGGGCTCAGTGGCAAAGGCCAAATGATTTTACTACTGTGATGTCAAGCGGACATGGGACACACAAACCTTCTGGCAGGGTGCGTCCGTCGTGGAAGGTGATGGGTTTGTTGAGCTGCCGGGACACGCCGGGGACCGGCGGGTAAAGGCGAAGGCTCTCCTTGATGCACATGGTGCTGTAAGTCATCTTCCCCAGGTCCTCCCTGCAGAGACAGGGTAATTAGAGCCGCTTGCTCCCTCCCACTGCCCCCTTGCGATGGATGGGGTGCACAGTATCCAGCCACGGGCTGCTGCAAGCTGGGGACCCCACCACCTCTGAACAACTTTAAGCTTTCAACAAGCACAACATGACAGTGAGACACAAAAAGCCATGACTACAACGTGCGTTCAGCAACATGAAAAATCAGTCCCTTTGCATTCCAGGGATGTAAGAATGACTGTAATGGGGAAAATGTCATCAGATGGGGAAATGTTCACAAATGTTCACTTACCACTGAAGTGTCTCCCGGTCGCCCAGGATGCCCTGGATCTCCTCCCTGCAGCGCGCCTGGTGCTCGGGGTGCAGTGCCAGGCAGTACAAGAGCCAGGAGATCCCGCTGGCCGTCGTGTCATGCCCCTCGAACATGAACGTGTCCACCTCAGCACGCAGGTCCTCATCAGACAGGCTAGCTCCATTCTCGTCCTAGCAGCCCAGAGAGAGCTTCAGTGGCCCCCCAGGAGGGGACACTGCAATCTTTCAGCTATTGATGCATGAGTGATGATGGCTTTGGGATACGCATGTCCAAATAAATCTCTGTTTAGACTGAATCAAGGCCCCTTTTCATTTGTAAATCCCTTTGCCCCCTTATATTAAGACTGTGAAATCCCTCTTGGGGTTGAGCTCCCCAGCAGGCACTGCCAACATCTCAGTGGCTGAGCGCCAGGTCACCTCAGCCCCTCCTCAGCTGGGCAGGACCAGGTATGGTGTTTTCAGCTGATCTAATGGCTCGTGTGGCCCTGAGTACCTCTGGGGGTTTGTGGCACCCCCACAGGGGCTGGATTTTGCACTCTGTGGCCCTGCCTGCTGCTGCGTGTCCTCCTCAGCCAAGATGAGCTGTGCAGCCATCACCACTCACCTTGGCACAGAGCAGAATGTCCAGGAAGTCCAAATGCCTCTTCTTCTGGATCTTCTCAAATTCCCGTTCATCTTTAAGGGACTCCTTCCGCTCGTGGATCACCTTGTCTGAGCGAGGAAGAGTGGAAGGTTCAGCAGGGGCAGGAGATGCTGAGCCTGGAAATCACCTCCTGAATGCAAAGCTCACCCAAGGGGATGTCTCCTACCAGTTCCTGATGCATTTGACACATGTATTTCTGCATCCCACATCGTTTTGCTTTTTCAGGAGCATGACAACAAATGACGTGCACATTGCCATCAGCCACAGTAGCAGATCCTTTTCTGCACAATTCTTTGCCCACCACAGACCCCTTGGTCTGTCCTACCCACCCCTCCTGCACTGAAATCATGCCTGGCCTGGAGAGGAAAATCATTCCTGCCAGCAGTGTTGCCTGCAGTGCTCATCCCTCCATCTCGCCAGTGTCTGGTCATGTAACAGGAGTGTTCCCAGAGGAGAATCCCTCAGAGCCCTCTCTTAGCCCGGTTTAATAACCCAGGAGCTGTCAGACCCCTTGCTTCATGCTGGACACAAGCCGTTGCTGCAAGCTGCTGCTCTCAGTGGATGCTCACAGGATCACTGCATGGGCAAGGAGGTAACTCACCTAGGGACTCATGGGGGTACCTAATTCTCAGCTCTGGATGGGTTTTTTTTGGGCCAGAGGCCGGAGCAGTGCCAGTAGATGTGGCAGATGCAGCGCCTGGGCCATGCCTGCCACCTGGAAAGCTCTTCTGGCCACCACCTGCCCTGCACAAAAGCTTTGGGAGCTGATGAAGACGGGCCATACCTGTGTGGTCATGAGCGAGCTGGCAGACCTTCCTGAACCGGAATCCATGGGGGCTGAGCCAGTAAATGAAGTCGTTGTGGTAGGGGAAGATGCGGAGCCGCTGGTGCACCATCTGGCACAGGTCGTAGACAGCCTGGATGTAGGTGTTTTTCCTGGGAAGCGGGGAAGAGAATTACACCACTGCATGTGCTGGGATGGGCAATAATACCAGCCTGAAGCCCTCGCCACCTGCAGCCTCCCCAGGGTTCATGAGCAGTGACTAACCAAGTATTTAAGGGATAATGGCATCAGAAAGACTTCCTTAAGCCTAGAAGGCTGCTGCACTTCTACTTAGCAAGTGCTTGCCCAAGTGATTTGAGTCTGAGTGATCAAAGTGGATCTGGGAGAATCAGAACAAGGAATTTGCCTGCTTCCCCTTTGAGCTGCAGACTTTCCGCCAGGGCTCGGGGCAGCCAGCACTGACCTGTTGGTCTGGCAGTTGCTCTGATAGCTGAAGGCACATTTCATGATGCTATCAAGAGTCATCAAGCTGACATGCTCGAAGAGCTCCACTGGTTTCCCAACTTTGACCAGCTTTTCCCATTTATCCTAGGGGGCAAAGGAGACAAGAATGAGAAGACAAGGGGCAGTCCTGCAAGGTCTGCATGCACCCTCCCATTAGGCGAGTGCTTGGCCTTGGGTATGTCCCAGAGGAATGGAACAGAGAAAAACTGCTGTCAAAATCCCAGCAAGGGGAAGACAGCACCTGGCCTGATTTATCTCAAGCTGCTATGCACTGATCTGACGGACCCAAAAGCTGAGAAAAGGAGGAGAGAGAGGAGCACAGATGCACTTGAGCTCTCAGCGTGAAACCAGGCTGGGAAATAGGGCTTGCATATAGTTTTATGTCTTTGGTAAAGATTGCCACCTGGTGGCGTGGCCTGACACGGCACTTTGCACTGCCTGCAAGTGCAAAAACTGCACGAACTGCACCACAGTGCATTGCAAAAGCTTTCCTGGCTCTGCAGCCCCCGAACCCTGGCTGCTCCCTCGGCTGGCAGGAGGGAGGACAGCAGGGAGCCGCATGGAGCTGCTGGGGGAGAGCCTGGGCAAAGCCCCGTGAGCTGCTCTGGGGAGGCTGGGTGGAGAGGGATGAGAAGGAGCAGAGCTGCACCAGATCCTGCCTGTCCACGGGCAGCTGTGCACAAAGCCTCCAATCCCTCACCCCTAACTCACCCTGGTTTCTATCATGCCCAGCACCGAGGGATGAAAGGACACTGCATCGCTGTGCATCGGGCAAGCCAGGGACTGCAGTCTGGCCGAGGGTAGGATGACAAAAAATCACAGCCTTTAACCTCAGGTCACGGTGTAGCTATGCCCCAACCGTTATATTTTAGGGATTTGTTGTGAAACTTTATTTACTTTGGTTTTTCATTTACAAAAGTGCCTTCGACACCATCCCTACCAGCATCACGTTGGTAGACTCTGCCATCAGGGCTACGTAAGGCTTCAGGACGTCGTAATGAAACCCCGGCGTCAGGAGCTTTCGATGTTGGTGCCATTTTGGCCCGTGTAAGATCAGCAACCCTTTCCCTAGGGAAACACAGGCAGCACATGTTTCCGTAGGCACAAACAGAACGGTTTTAACCTGTCTATGGACACAGCCCAGCTAAACGTGCTAAAAAGTAATAATTTCAGAAAGCTTTTTGACATAACTGCATCAAGGAACAAGTGCAGTGCTGCTAATTTATAATGTGTTCTCAACTAACTTCAGGATCATTCCTGGAAGGCAAAGCCCTGGGAATACTTACCGATCCACGGGATAAGGTGTTTATAGCTGATGTTATCCTTGGGATCTGTAAAAAAAAAAAAAGAGAGAAAAAGGAAAGAAAGAGGAAAGAAAATGGTAAGCATTTCACCAGCATCAATCTACCAGTTCGCACCTGAAGGCTGGCCCCGGGGTACCACTTCTGGTTGGTGTGAGACAGAACTGGTGGCAGCCTTGCAGAACTGATCGCTATTTCATGGCAAAACAACACTGTTGGGCCCAGTTATGAAAAACTGTATAAAAGCAGATTTTCGGAGTGGAATAAACAAGAATATTGGTAGTCCAAAGTTGAACGGATACGCTGTAGGATAAATGATTAACCCTCCCAGACAGCGCTGTCTAGCACCTCTCTCTCTCCATATGCACCAAACCAACGGCTCCGCAGGGTGACCGTGGGTCTGAGCCAACACCAAAGCTCCGAGTTGTCCTCTCCTCGCTGTGATCAGGCACCAAGAAGATGACTTTTTAAGGAGCACTTGAGGAAGTTAGATTTGTTGGCATGTTTCAGGTGGTTTTGAGGGCCCCTGGTCCCTTGCAGCCCTTGGTGGGACACAGAGCTGTGTGCCTGGAGCATGCAGGACAGGGCACGCAGGAGCCAAATATCTCCGTGTCTTTGGATGATTTCTGCAAAGCAACTTATTTGTGAAATCCTGCCTTGCTGTGAATTGTCATCCTGGCACGGGACAGCTGCAGTCCGTGACTGCTGCCCCACAGCTGGGTGCATCGTCTCTTACCTCCTCTGGCAAACAGAGCCTTGGCATAGTCGGGATCGGTGACAACCAGGAATGCCGAGAAGCTCCCAAACCAGAGAGGGTGGGCATACAGGTACTTCTGTGACCAGACCTCTACCTTGTCCAGCGCCTCTTCCTCTTTGAGAAACTGCAGTTGTGGAAAAGTGAAAAGAGAAAGAATGCCCAGATTCGGTGAAAAAAATAAAATCTCCTAAGCCACCGTCTTAAAAAGCTCAAGGTTAACCTGCACCACAAAACTATCACCAGCAAGGGGTGGTTCTCCCTCCAGGCTTGCCCAGCACGAGAAGCAGTCGTGCTTGTTACTTTTAAACATCATATAAAGTAATTCTTCCTTATCAATTAATCCTAGCCATGGGGAACACCCTTATGGGCAGGTGCGCGCTGCCTATCTGCGCATGCATGTTTGGTGCTCTTTTTCCGTGGCCGCTCCAAAGATTTACCCCAGACAGCACCTGGGTTTTGTGGCAGGAAAGGACATTCTTGCTTGCATATTGCTGAGCAATTAGCACCCAGGAGTAATGAGAAAATACAGCAGCACTTTTATGGCAGCCAACTGCATTGCTGCTGTGCCTGCTCTGGGGCAGCAATGCCTTCTCACTGGGAAAGCTGCATGCTGCTTCCTCCAGCCAGTCACGTGGAGAAGGCCAGTGTCCAGGTAAAACCCAAAGAATGAGTCCAAAGTCAACAAGGGAGCGTGTAAAGGAGGGGATGCTGGTCGTTAATGTCCAATCAAGATTTCATTGATTACCACGGATTTAATTTAATCTGCAATGGAAAGCCAGTGCTCCCAGAAAAGATGCTGATGAGCAACACGTGAACACTATCACCTATAGCAGTGGCACTGGATGGTTCATTCTTTCAAAGTGATCATTGTTTTATTGCTTTTTACAGCCGGTTGTGTTGTACATTAAACAGGCAATAACCAATGAACTGGTTAGATGGCTTGATGGAAATGTCCAGGGTCGCCGGCAGGGAAGAAAAAGATCAAAGAAGCAAAACATGCACAAGTTTCTTTAAACAAAAGCTGCTCTGACAATCTTGCCAGTCCACCCACAGACCTAGTCCGGCTGTGACACTAAGCAGAGGGAAGGGTTTTGGTGAGCTAGGGCTGAAACAGCAGCTGCTGCCTTGACCAAGCTGAAAGTTTAATTACACCTGCCGTGCAATTAATTTGATACGGTGTAGAAATTAGCCACAACGTCACCTTATTTACTGAGTCGAGGGAATGTTTGCTCGATTACTTTAGAGCTGACTTACCTTGGCTCAGCTTTTTGTTCAACAAGCATTTCTCAGGCCGCGGTGGTTGGTGCTCAGTTAGCCACCCACCCAGCCTCGTCCCGGGGAGACACAGCGGGCGTCTGCTCCGTGGGGCCAGTCCCAGCTCACCCCCAGCCAAACCCCAGCTCAAGATTTAGCACTTACTAAAGAGAATCATACATTTCTCCAGTTTCAGGGGGCCAGTTTTCCTCCTAAAGGCAGCAGTCCTCCCCAGAGCCCATCTGCCAGCCTATACCTTGGGCAACATCAGCAAGGGGACTTGGCACGGTGCCTTCAGACACCTGAGCAAGTGACAGTCCCTTGGACACAGCTGCTTGGGTTTCCTCCTGTCGTGCGATCAGAGAAAGCATAAACATGCTGGCAGTAACCGGGACAGCAGTAAGCCTCACTGTGCTCAGCTTTCCAGGGGTGGCAGAAGTCCTAATGCCGCAAGTCTTTGCACCTAGCCTACTGTCTGGAGCATCGGCACCCAGTTTGATCCACGCTACTGCGACAAATCCTTGCGCTGGCAGAGAGTGGAGCGAGTTCTGTGAAAGGAGAGATTGCCCCCAAGGTGAACCACCTCTGCCGGCCGTGCAGAGGGGGTTAAAGTCCTGCAGGTTGCAGAGGAACGTCAACCGTCAGCTCCTGCTTCTTAACCAGATATGAGGCGTGCATGTTTGGTGCGCTTTTAAAAAAAAAAAACACAAAACACAACAGCACTTCTATTTCTTCCTCCCTTGGGTGCTTTAAAAGACAAGTATAACCCCTGCTTGGTTCTAAGGAAGAAAGGTAATAGCCCGATCTCACGCCGAAATGCAAGATTTGGAATGGATCCAACGTTAAAAGCATCTGGGAAGAGGCGCCTAAAGGCGTTTTTAATGACCACGCGCTGATAGCGAATGAAGCACAGGAAACACAGGAGCTGAAATCTGACCACTAAGCTGCACTAACACAGCTTAGTCAAAAATAGGCTTGCTCTCCTCCAGCGGGTGCTAAAACAGGCGAGATGCACACAGAAGGCTGCTGAGGGACTGACGGCCCTCCTGGACCGTGGGCAGCTCCCCTGCAGTTCCCAAAAATTGTGACCATGGGGAAGCGCAGCCAGGCCCTGGTACTCTGGGTTTTCGCCAGGTCATGCCACTTCAGCGAGACAGAAGGGCTCTGCGCCGCCTCTCCTGACGCTAATTTCTACCAAGTGACTTGGATAAGCAGAGGCTAACACCTGAGAATGCTTCAAAACAAACAGCGATGCATTCCCAGGAGAACTACCTGAGGCACCGTAAGTATATTTGAGATACTGAACTGAACCAAAACTGGCACTTCATTACTTTATATCGATGGAATAGGAAATTCCGGTGTTCTCCCCGAATGCAGCTGCCAGACATCCCGTTAGCTCCTCCTCTAGGTGTCTGTAGATTTTGTACTCGGCATGTGCCTAGGGCATTTACAGCTTCCTCACTGGCTCAGTGAACTGTTGGTTTTTAGTGAATTTAGCAGCACTTAATCAGTAAAACTAACAGGAATCCTTCCTCAACAAAGTAGAAGCTTGTCAAAGGTAAAAGGTTACTTTAGTCCAAGGTAAAGTTGAACTGTGAACAACCTAGCAATGACGGGAGAGAGTGATCAGCACAAGGGAGTCAAGTCCCATCTCAGTAGAAACTGGCACAGCTGAGAAACTGGTGAACACACTTCATTAACTGCAGTTTTAAAGTCTAATTGGCAGCACAACAAAACCCCGAACTGGCCTGTCTTCACATTCACGTTGCCAAAAGCCTAACTGTCCTGCCCAGCACAGCAAAACTGGGGCTGCCGCGGCGCGGACGGGGTCTCGCCGAGGTCCTGCCTCCGGCAGAACTTCTCCGCCACATTTTCCAACTATTTTTTTGGGGTGTCAGTTATTTAATGTGCCATAGATTGGGTCAGGGTGGGGAATCAGCAGAGGCCAGGAGAGGTCAGGGTGATTTTAGAAATGCAGAATCAATCCCAGGATCACAGAACGGGTTGGGGTGGAAGGGACCTTAAAGACCACCTGCTTCCAGCCCCCCGCCGCGGCCAGGGATGCCACCCGCCAGATCCACTTGCCCGAAGCTCCATCCAGCCTGGCCCTGAAGGCTTCCGGCAAGAATTAAAAAGCTCTTCCACCTTAACATGAATTAAAAACCTTTTCATATCGGGCAGCCACGCTGCACCTCGCGGAGCTGCCGGGAAGCTGCACCGTGCTCACGCGCTGACCCGTGTGGGCGAGCACGCATCTTGGGATCACTCGCACACGCCACAGGCGCTTATAACGGCACTTTTTGTGCCCACGGGCGTGTCCGGCCGTGGGTTTAACCCTTCCTTACGAGGACAGCCGTGGGTTTAACCCTTCCTTATGAGGACACCTCGCGTTACTGCCTCATGCCCCCCCCCCGGCCAGCCGCCGCCTCCTTCCCCCCGCGTTTTGCCGGCACCGCAGCGTGCGGCTCTCCCCGGGCGCCTCTCCCTGCGCTCCCCACGCGTGTCCCCCCCCCCCGTCCCCACGCGGGGTCACCTCCCGGCCGCCCCCCGTTCCTCCCGCAGCCCCCATTGCCTCCCCCCATCCCCCCGGGGGGCCGGCGCCCACCCGCGTTTTCCCCCCACCTCGTGGACGTGCCCGAGCAGCCAGTGCGTGGGGTGCCCGGGGAAGGCGGCCAGAGCCCGGAGCAGCTCCCTCCGCCGGTGGTAGAGCTGGATGGCCTTCAGCAGCACGCACGTCAGGCAGAAAACGGCGGCCAAGTGCAGCACCCGGGCCACATCCACGCCCAGCCAGGTCGCCTTCATCCCCCGCCGGCCCGAAACCCAGGCAAGCCGCTCGCCGCGGCTCCGGGCGGGTAGCGGAGTCCTTGTCCCCGCCGGCAGCCAATGCAGGGCGGGGAGGCAGGGCCGGGAGGCCGAGTGGAGGCCAAATCACGGCACAGCTTGTTGGGAACGGAGCTGCCAGCCCCGGGAGATGCCGCCCGCCCCGAGCCCCCCCGCCCGCCGGTACCGGCGGCGAGCCCCGGGCTGGGCTGGGGGGGAGCGGGGGCTGCGGGGTGCCCGCGGGTCCCGCGCTGCTGCGGGGAGCTGCTGGGACGTGGGGGCATAAAATAAAGGGATGTGGGGCTAAGCGGCCACGCACAGCCGGGTTTGTGCCAGGGAAATGCAGGGGGTGCGTCTGGCAAAAATTGAGGCTGGGCGGGGGGGGGAATCAGGGCTTCGCTCCGCGGAGATGCGCTTGAGCGCTGTGTGAGCAGAGGCACACTGTGAAGGTACAGCTTAAAGCTGGCTGGGACAAAATTTGAAGATGTGGCCTCCACAGCGAGCAGGGAGTCCGGCCACGGGACTGGTACTGGGTATAAAACAGCCCCAAAAGCCACAGGTTGAGGGATGTGTGAGGCAGGGTGGCTGGGTGTTCCCCGAGGCGAGGGACTTGGGGACTGGTGCAACCAGGCTGTGGGGACAGAAAGTGTGTCCCTTCATGGGGACAAATCCATGGCACCGGGTGCTGGCCGATGGACGCACAGGAGGTGTTTGGGGAGCCCCAGGCTCTCCTTTGCCATGCAGCTGCACAGTGTTGGGCATGGTGAAGACCATGGGGCTGGTCCTGAGGGCTTGTAGGGGCAGGCTCAAGGAAGCCAGCACACACTCTGGGGACATGAGGTGCTTCCTCGTACTGCCCTGGGGCTCTCAGACATCTCTTTGCCTCCCTACTGTGCAGGGATGAGGTTTAGGTTGGAAATTTGGAGAATTTTCTTCTCAGAAAGAGTAGTCAGGCATTGGGACGGGTTGCCTGGGATAGTGGTGAAGGCACCATCCTTGGGGGTATTCAAGGAAAGGTTGGACCTGGTGCTTAGGGACATGGTTTAGTGGGTGATATTGGTGGTAGAGGGATGGTTGGACCAGATGATCTTGGAGGTCTTTTCCAACCTTAATGTTTCTATGGCAGGTGTTACTCTCAGACTGGGGCTGCAGGCGGGTTTAGCACGTGTGACTTTGAAACTGGGGCTGAGGCCAGGTGCGAGCTGCAGGAGGAGCCACGGAGACGCCACCTGGTTTGTGCTCTTCGATTAAACCACTTTTAATCATCTCCTCAACCGTGCCCTTCGATTAAACCACTTTTATTCACCTCAGCTGTTTCTCAGGCCCGCTCCTGCAGAGGGCAGAGGTTTTGCGTTGAACCGGGTCAATACTTAAGGGTGACCACAAGCCCCACCTGCAGAGGAGGTCACGCATGTAGGGGATCCCCCACTTATAGGGAGACCCCACACGTACGGGAGCCCCCACTTGTAGGGGAAAGAAGAGGCGGCCCCCCTCAGCAGCGCCGCCCCGTCAGCGGCGGGTCTCGAACCCGGGCCCCTCCCTCAGCGGGCTCCCCTCCGAGCGGCGGGCGGGGCGGCCCCGCGCCGCCCAATGGGAGCGCGTCTTGCTGGCGGGTGGGGGGCGCGGCGGGGCGGCAGAGCGAGCAGCCATGGCGCGGGCGGGGCGGGCGGCGGCGCGGCGGGGCAGCCCCGGCGCCACCAGTAGCACCGGTACCGCCGCCACCAGCCGCCCCGCACAGCTCCTGTAGCCGCGGCGGGGGCCCCGCGGAGCTGGCGAGCCGGGGCTCGGCGGCGGCAGGCGGCGGCGGCGGCGGCGGCGGGGGGGCTCAGCAGGCGGTGGCCGCCCCGCCGCCCAAGAGGATGAAGAAGCGCAAGGAGCTGAACGCCCTGCTGGGGCTGGCCGCCGACGGGCGCCGCAAGAAGGCCGCCAAGAAGGGCTCCGGGCACCGGCTGCTGCGCACCGAGCCCCCCGCTTCCGACTCGGAGTCGAGCTCCCCCGAGGAGGAGGAGGAGGAGCTGGGGGGGGCGCGGGGCCGCTTCGCCAAGTGAGGGCTGGGGGGGTATGGGGGGATGTGGGGGGGGTGCGGGGCTCTCCCCGGTCTGCCCTGGTGGGGTCGGGGTGTGTGGTGTGAGGGGTGGCGGCGGGGGGGGCGTTTCAGCGAGGTGGCTAAAGTTGAATGTGCTGGGGGTGCTGTCTGTCTCCCTGTGCACCCTCACTTAGAAAACTTCCCCCTTAACTCCTGTCAAGCAAAGCCTGCGTGCCCTTCCCCTCCTCTGACAGATCAGCATTTTAAGTAAAACTTTTCTAGATACTCTTGAATACTCACCGTCAGTTTTCTTTCTCTTACCCAGGGGAGACTATCTGCGATGCTGCAAACTCTGTTACCCGTTATGCGCTTTTGTCATTCTTGCTGCCTGCGTGGTGGCTTGTGTTGGCTTGGTCTGGATGCAGGTAGCTCTCAAGGAGGATCTGGATGTGATAAAAGAGAAATTTCGAACTAGTAAGTATGCGTTCCTATGCTATTTCACATTTGCTTTCGGCAGTAGGAAAAGCTGTAGTTGCCTGCCTGCTTATTCAGAGCAGGAAGACACTAAGACAAACCCTCTGTGACTTTGAAGAGTCCTCTGAACCAAAAATAACGAGGCTGAGCGAATCTAAGGCAGGCATTATGTATTCCTGCCTGCTTGGTACCTCCTGAGGAGCAGGAGTGCTGGATTCGGTGGGACTTTGCTTGTACGTACACTTCTGAAATTCGAGACTTTGGGCTTGGGAGTGCTCCCTTCCAAAGCCACAGTTTAAAACGAAATACAAACTTTTGAAAAGCCCTGTAAAAGTAGTCTGGGCAGTTTTGATGCTTCTTTTCAAATAATATTAATGGAAAGTGATGTTCCCATCCTGAGCTTGTTTAAAAGCCTCTAATACTTGCGGTTGTGCTACTGCGATTTAAATGTTTTTTAGGTATTATGTTTTTTTTGTATATCTTTGGGATGTTTATCTGGCTTTCATTGGCCAAGCTTTGTTCAACTTTTTTGTCTTGTTGGATGTGGCGTGGGGTTGTATCATGTTGAATACTTTGAAATACAGAGTTAACATGAAGCATTTTGCTTGGAGGTCTCAGGTTTCCTCTGTGCATGTAAGATTTTAGTCCTAAAACAACTGCTGCAGTGCAGAGGTGTGACAAATAATAGGACTCGCGTGCAACGTGCTTTTGGGTCTCTATAGCATACCTCTGGATACAGGGTACATTTTGGTGACTTATTTTAGTGGTGTTTAAAATCGTGTATATCGAAAAAGGCGAGGATAAGCTGAGGAGCTGTGTGAAGGGAACAGATGATAGTGAATCCTGAACTTTCCTGTAGTCTGTGGATGCTTCAGGAGGGTTAAGTAGGTATGGTTTGCCTGAAGAGCATCATTGTTGACTGCAGATTTTGTCCTGTGGCTTTGGCCTTAATTTTGGATATATATATATATATATATTTTTGCTTAGGACATGAAAAAGACATTAAAAATAAGGCCAGAGAGTTCTTGAAATTGATCTGAAAAGTACGAGGGCGCTAGGGCTGGAGGTAGGCAGAGGGCTTGATCCGCTAGTAGTGGAAGGAGACACTGAGGAAGCGTTTGCTGTTCTTTGAGGAGCTCTCTGCTGTTGGTGTCCTGGGCTTCCTGTTAGGGCGTGTAACGTTGCTGCCAGGTGGGGAGTAGCTGCGCTGCTAACCAGCTGTCTGCTGAGTTGAAATCTTCTGGCAGGCTACAAGAGAAGGCACTGCTTGTTAGGTCAGCTTTTTAGACTAACTGACACCGAAGCCCTAAAACTAGGCTTAACTGGAGTGCCCAGTTACAGGCACTGCGATGTGGCTCTGAACTTGCTGAGCAGCTCTGCAGCGCCTGTTTTCGTCTAGTTCTGGGCAAGCCACCTGCTGCTCTTCATGGACTGATCTAATTTAAGCAATAGTATCTACTGGCACTGAAAAGTCTGGTGTGATGACACTTGTTGGCTTTGGTGCAGTTAAGTTTCATCACTCCTGTTCTACAGACTTCTTTGTTAAAGAGTTGTTCGCTTGGAGCGCGCTCTCTGACAACCACAGATGGACTTGTTGTCTCCTTACTAGCTGTGATAGAAAACCAGTGCGTCTAATCCTCTGTGTGGTAATAAAATAGTCCCCTACTTCCCTGTTACTGCAATAGCATGCCTAGGAGCTGGACGAGAGTCACGTTGTGAGAGACAGCTTTAAAAACAATATTGACAACAACCAAAAACAGACAGCAAGGATAACCTGGTCCCAAAAGGTAAATTCTACTTTGGTGGAACAGGTGGGTGGAAGGAGGAACAAAGGTGCACGGATCAGTCCTTTGGCTGCTCTGGAAAAAGTCTTCCTCCTCTGAAGGTTCATTGATTTTTGTCTTTTTTTCCCTGGAAGAGCAGATTCCCATGGTGGTACTTGTTCTGCCATCCTTTGAACCAACTATGGTATGAGAGCGTTTTTAAAAATAAGACTTGTGTCTCTAGTACGTTCGGGGTGGGGAGAAGTCATTGTAGTGTTGCCAATTAGTAAGGGTGCTAAGAACGCATATAGTATTTAACCCTCTAGCACTGCAGAAAACTCTTAAGTGGGGTCTTGCTGTACACCGTGAGAGTGGCAAAACAGGCAGTAATCTGTCTGCAAGGGGCTCTGAAGTCTGGGGAGGAGACATCCTGAGTCTGACAGACTGAGTGCGTACATGAAGGTATGCAAACGCATGATCAGCTCTGAGTCTGTTTTGGATGAAATGTACTTCTTAGGGTCTTACTTAACCAGAAGTGTTATTTGGGTCTTGAGTGATCGGTACAGATTACTGCATACCTATAAGTGACTTTAGAATTTGTTTTAAGTGGCTTCTAGAAAACACATGGGTTTCCAGTTCTCTTTAGTCAACTCCTGCATGGGCCAAAAGCACTTCTGAAGGGCAACTCCTCTGGCCCTGTGGGTCATACGTGGGAATTTATTGTTGGAGCTGCCGGATGCACACCATGTAGGTAGCGCTGCTCTCGGCAGTGTGGGGTCTGAAAGCTGGCAGTTTGCTGGGGAGCACTGCAGCATTCCTTCGCAGAGCAGAGGTGCGGGCTTTGGAGAGCCCTGTCACCGCCATCTCAAAACCTTTGCTCACTTGTTCCTCATACCTAGGGATTTAGGATTGCTTAATAGCACTTGCAGCTAAACAGCTTAGTCACTGCAGACCTGGAAGAGCTGCATTTCTCAGGCTCACGAGAACTGGTGAGAGCCACGTTTTCCCCCTTCTGTAGTACCGAGTGCAGTAAGAACTGACTTTATTTCCAAGGCACTTTTTTATCGATTTGTTTACCAACAGATGTTGGCGTGTAAGCATACGCATTTTTTTCAGTTGCCTTTCTGTCACATGGAAGAACTGTAATCACGTTAATCTCTTTGGACTTCACTTCATCGTCAGCAGCCTCTTTGTAGGCTTGAAAAGGGCATCGAGGTTCGTTTCGCATGCCTGCTTTGCCCTGGTACTTTTGGCACTTCTTATTTACGTTTCTGTTACTATCTGGTGTCCCCCCTGTGAAAGTAATGCAAAGTAACTGCACTGAAAAAAGACCTGCTGAGGCTTGCTGGAGTGACAGTGCTGTTGCAAAGTGTTAAATTTAGTACGGTCTTTCTGGATTCTGTCTGCAGACGTTTGTACTCCTAAAAACAAAAATGAGCTGTTCCCAACAAATGCTGAAACCAGAAGTGGCAATAAGCTCCTGCAGAAACTGGTAATGCTGCCTTTGGCTGTTGTAGACCTTGTTGCTTGTAATTTGTTTCTTGCTTATTCAACATCGTTTCCCTGGACTTCTGTTGATTAAATTTAATTTTTTTTCTTTCTTTAGTGGAATCTAATCAAAAGACGTCATTCCAAGAAATTCCTAAACTCAATGAAGATTTGGTGCAGAAGCAAAAGCAGCTAGAACAAATTGAGACTGGAGAACTGGGGCTAAGTAAAATTTGGATAAATATCACGGAGATCAATAAACAGGTGAGAAGAATCACTTTAATTTTATCTTTACAGAAAAAGTAAACCTGCAAGCAGAAAAAAAGCTTGAGTGCCTATGTAACTAAGTGCAGTGGTGAGCGGTTCTCCAAGGACTTCTGTGACCAGGTGCCAAATGTTATTTTGAAAGTTGAAGTAACGTATTCTTCTTAAACAAAAGGAGGTAGAACGTCCAGTTGGACTGGAGACTTGTTGCAAAAAGGAAGAATTATGCAACTGGTGGGAAGGCTTGAGGAGGAATTTCAGGAAACCTAAGAACTGTGCAGTTCTTATTTTCTTGCCAAATAACCGTGATGTTTACGAAAAGAGATTTGACACTTCAAATCTAAGGAGAGTATCTGCAAATGTTTCATGTGCATGGAGTGAAGTTAGCCCGAATCAGTGCGAGTTCATGCTGCTACAAAGGAGCTACAAAGCAGTGCTACAAAGCACTGACGTCTCGTGAATGTAAAATCTGCTAATACACACTTGGAACCTGAGCTGGTGTAAATCTTAGCTCTGTTTACTGTGATAGAACTAAGCCACTTAACGGAAAGCTGTTTCCTCAGCTGATGTATTAGCTCATGCTTCAAACAAAGCATGCAGCAAGGCTCTTACTGAAATTCTTGTCTTGGAGGGTAAAAATTCATACCTGCTCACAGTTAGTGGTATCCAGAGGTACGTGTGGGGCGGCCCTCTCTGATGCTGGGACTTTGGATTAAGTTTTAAAGACAGTTGAGGTGCCTGCTTGGATTGGTTTATTTGCAGTCCCATGCGGCGGTTGAGTGCACTTAAATACGTTTGAAAACTTGACTTGCTTTCTTTAGCACAATATATGTTATTCACAGTTGTTTAGGTGCCTCATTGGACTTTTTTAAAAGGCAATTATTATCTGCACCTGGATGTTAAAACCACTCGGGACATGGTTCCTGCTGGCCCTCAAGTTACTTCAGGGTCTGGTTCCAGTCTCAGCCAGAACTCAGTTATTGTTTTTTTCCGTGAATTGTTGGGATACACTGCTGGGAATTATTTCAGCCAATATTCACAGCTGTGGAGCTAGAGACTCTGTAGGCCAGCTGGTCAAGGTTGGCCTGTTATAGAACTAGGATCTTGCCCCTTTTCTCAGCTTGCAAGACAACTTTAATTTTTAACTAGAAGAAAGTGTGTTTTATCTGTTCTACTTTCTCACTGTCAAGTGTGAGAAGAATGATTCTTCATTTGTTTCAACTGTTGTTGGCTGCAAACTGATCTTAAAGTGCTATTAGTAATTAATGACCAGCTCGTAGGTGTTTGTAATTTGACAGCCTCTTGTGTGGGATGAAAAATTAAGACTTGTAAAATCACTTGTAATCTGGGTAAGAGAGTTGACAGAAACCACTTCTGCAGCAGAAGGTTTGAGTGATATGTGCAAATTCTTTGCCTGTCACTCATTTAGAGAAGTTGCATGGCTTTACTGGGTTTTGCTGGGCAGGTTTGTGATTGCTAAATGCAGAACTAGATGTCTGCTTCCTCTACGTAAAGGTTTCTTGTGCAAGATAAAAACAACAAAAAAAACTTCCTTGGGCAACAACCTGTCCACAAGGGTTGAGTATAAAACGGGCAGGCGGTACACTATGTTTTTCATTGTTTAAAAAAAATTTGCTTCTCCTCCAAGAAGCAGGAGATTTTTTAATATAGCCTTAAGCAGGACCTCTATCCTAGAGACAAGGGTGTTTTTGTGTGTGTATATGTACGTATCTTTTTCTTGTGTCTTATGTTTTGGTGTTACAAATTAAGCCATTAGTATTGGGAAAGGTCAGAATCAGGATTATGTTGGCTGATTGTAAATATTCCTCTTTGTTTTTAGATTTCCCTATTGACCTCAACAGTAAATCATCTCAAAACCAACATAAAGTCCGCTTCTGATCTGATTTATCTTCCTGTCACGGTAGAGAAACTTCAGAAGGCAAGTACTGTACATGTGGCTATCGCTGAATGCGTTGTGTAGTGCTGTGCTGCAGCAGGGCTGTTGGGGACAGCAGTAACAACGGGAGCTACATGAATTGCGTGTGTGAAACAGTGGCTTCTCTGTTGTTTTTAAATCGTGTTTCACATACTTCAGATAGAGTATGGTCCTAAGGTAATGTATGGCAGACTTTTTTATTGTTATTTTTTAAATAAAGAAGGATTTGGCTCTCCCTTTTCGGAGATTCACCTGTTTCTGGTTGTATTATGTTCTCACTTCTTTACCTTGGAGGTTGCTAATCTTCCTAATCTCATTTAAGACGCTTGCAAAAAGTCTGTCTGCAGCTTTACGGTGGTGGTTGCAAATAGGAAGTTAGACTTTTTTTTTTAAATAAGAAATAAATAGAAATTCATTGCTTTCTGGAAACAGTCCTGATAATGAGCAATACAGTACTACATCTGTCTCTGCGTTTGTGGTCTTGAGGCAGGCAGAAGGGAGCAGTGTGCCTGGAACAGTAGTGTGGGAGCTTTCTTGGTGTTCAGCAGTTCAGTGCTTGCACAGTAAAACATACATTGTACTGAGATGTTTTTTTTTTGACAATTCCTTGGAAGACGTGCCCAAATGGCTGACGCAGGCTTACTTATGAAGTGACCTCTGTTAATACAGTGTCTTACTGTCTGCCTTAGCTGAGCCCTCTTTTCCAAAGAACTGGCCTGTTCATTTTGGTAAAAAGAAAGGTTTGTTGAAACTTTCCCAGGTCTTCCATGGCAGTTCTGTTATTTAGAAATAAATATTTATATCGGGCTAACACCTAATGTCAGTCCAGTGCTCCTTGTAGCTTTTACGGGTTTCCACTTCTCCTCATTTCCTATCCCTACAAAGTTCATGCATAATCAACAAGCTGGTCATATGCAAAATAATTAGTGTGGTTTGGCTGGTCAGTTCTGCTAGGAGTTCTTTTTCTGGGGGGAATATAAAGCTGTTTCTAATCTGCTGGTAGGAGCATGCTGGATTTTCACTGCGTTATGTCAGAAGTCGTAAAGAAGTACTTGAAGTCTAGAACCCGCACCTAATTTATTTATGTAATAACCTTGGTGTGATCTTGTTGCCTTTACTACAGTACTGTCAGGACAAACTGTTAGGGCCAACAAGTTTCAGCTCGCAGTGAGCTCCCGAACAGCAGGGCTTCTTGTTGAAATAAGCCCGCGTTTGGTCACACTTTGTGGAAAATCAAAGACCTTGCATACAGTGCTGGGAACTTTCAGGGTTCCTTTCAGTCTCTGCTGTTGAATTGAAGTAAGGTGCTAGATGTGGCATCTGTTTCCTCTTCTCTCTTGGTGCCACCTTTGCTTGCATGTACGTTTCAGAAGGTTGATGGTATAAAAACAGAGCTGGAATCCTTCTAGGAAGTATGTTTTGAGCATAGAAAAACTATTCTGAAGTTTAAATACAACAATTTTAATGTTTTTTTTTCAGTGTCATGTTAATGAAGAGCAATAGTTTTCAAAGCTCAGACTTCTTTTAGACCTCTGGCTGTGTGCATGCTGCAGTACCTTCTGTCAGACGGGAGAACTTAGTGGGTATAGGTGGGTGGCCTGGTTTTTGATAGGTCTAGAGAAAACGTCTTGCTCAACTATCTGTTGCAATCCCCTGTATTTGGAATCACCTGCCTTTTTTTTTTTTTTTGAAGGAAGGGCTGCTATTGGAATTAAATTTATTTTTTTAAGCCCTCTTTCATCAAATCATCCTGCAAACAGGGAGCTGCTTGCTGATCTTAGTCCTGAAGGGTTACTGAGGGAGTTGCTCATGAGCAGGGGCTTGTGTTCTGACTGATGAAAGGTGCTAAGAGTGTTCTGAGGTCCTCCAAGGCAGGGAGATTGTTCAGACTTGCAAAAAGAAAGAAGTGGAGGATGGTTTGTGTGGATATCATTTGGATATACTCTGGGTAGCCGTGGTGTCACTCATGTGCCATAAGGACTTGTGAATGTAATGGGCTCATAGGGAGAGGGGATTTTTAGATGGGTTTTATTTGTTTTGATCATTGAAGAAAGTATTCAAAATGGAATGAGAAGCATAGGGGAGAGCTCTGTCCTATTACATCAGTGTTTGTGTCCTATCTGACACTTTGACTCTGCTATGGAACTATGCCATCAGCTAGTAAAACATCAGTGCAGCTTTTCAGAATGGTTTCTGAAGTCTGGATGTAGGGGGAGTGCAAATAGGTGACGGGGGAATGAGAGTGCAGTAGTCAGAAGCAGAGGTGGCTGTCACAGCATGCTGGCTGTACCTGTGGAATTCATGCGGGCTTTCCTGATGCTTCAGAGCTGTTCTTTCATTTAAAAAAAAAGCAGTACTTGGAAATCTAGACAACAGCCTTTGGCAGACCAGTTTTGCAGCACGACGTGTCTGACAGGTAGGCCTTGAAGTCAATTAAGGCAGGGTAAATAGATGATGTCAGCATCCTTGTGTTTAATACAAATACTCTACGCAGAGAGGAAGACAGATTTCTTCATCTCAGGACTTTTTTAATGCCAGAACCTTTGCATTGCTCTGGGAGTAGTAAGCCTGTAATTTTGGTCATCTAGCTTAAGCTGTCATGGTATAGGGGGTGTGTGCATTTTATTGGCCCTGAGATGCCCTGGGTATGGTTTGCTGTTTTGCCTGTGAAGGAAGTTCTGCATCCTCCAAGCTCGACTGCCTGTTTTTGTGGCAGCCTGCCTGCTGTTTCGTTAACAAAACACTGTGTTTAGCAAATGGAAACGTTGGAACAATGCAGTTGAGGCAGGCTGAGATTTTTGTCTTACTCTTTTCTTCCAGACTGTGGCGAACATAGGTAGCACTCTTACCAGCGTTTCTCATGATGTTGAAAACATACAGACAGCTATTGAAGAATACAAGAAATCCATAGAAGTACTCCAGAATGAAGTGGTAAGAAAATGCGCTGATTGAACTCTGTGTAAAGTTTACCTGCCTAATATAAAACAAGCCTAAGAACTCTTAAGTTCTTGTTCTACATCTTTGAAACACTTTCTAGGTCTCAGTAGGTGCAGGCCGATGCATTAATATACTGACCTTGTTATCCTGCGTAGCATCTCCTACGTGGTCCCAAGTATGTGTTTTCCTAGAGCCAGAATAGTTGCTTCCTACTGTATTTTCTGTCCTGCAGATTTTTACTTGCTGCTACACAAATGTGGAGCCTTGGGAATCTTTCCTGCTGTGTGATACAGAGTACTGCTTATGGTGTAACTCTCTGCACCATGTCTTAAGAATGGTATGGTGAAAGTGTCGAGAAAATTGAATTAAGGATGTGTGTGAGAATAAAATTACTGACCATATTTACCAGAAACTGTTCGCTGTATTTACACTGACCTCTCTTGCTTGGGAAGTGGAAATTTTCTAGTGGAAAAAGAGTCAACAAATATTTTTTCAGTTAGAATGCAATACAGCATTACTTTGAATAATTCCTTTTTCTCCTGCAAATATTCTCATTAGACGCCTTTTGAAACTTAATTTAGTTAGTGGGTACTGCAGAAACTTTATAGGTGTAGCCTGTGTAGCAGTGGTGAAATGTGTCTCATAAGACTGTGTTAAAGGAGAATACCTAGTTGGAGTGTTTAATAACAAACAAAAACAACCCCAAACCCATACTTGGATCCTCAGTGTTTGAAACAGAAAACTGTGTTAGTCTGGTTAAGATACTGCTTGCACGAGTGACACTAATTATAACAAAACATCCTTACCTACATTCTGCCAGTTCTTAAAAGCTTCGTATTTTCTAAGAGCTTTTGGTAACATAATTTTCTGCTTCTTTCCTTAGAAGGAATTGAAACAGCTAACTTCATTTCCTTCCACTGTTCTGCCAAGGACTGAGAGAAATCAGACAGAAAATTGCAAACAGGTATTTTTCTCCCTTGCGTATTGAATATTGGTACAAGTGGTACTTAACGTTTTTGTGTGTTTTACAATATTGTAGCGTAAAAAAGTATGGTTTTATGAAGGCAAAATACAGATGGCATAATTCAAAACCAAGTGTAAGATAATTTTACTGTAGTTTGTTCCTGTGCATGTGCAAACACGAAAGTATTCTAGCCTGAGAGTACCTTTTTTCTTTTGGTGTGTTTTAACTGGGTGAGGAGTAGAACGTCTGAAATGGAATATCAAACAAGTTACAGTGTACTTTGCTCATGTAAATTTAAATGATTTAAAGGCTTTTTATTGAACGGATTTTATGGCAGGTACTTGCCAATCTGAGCAAATCTGGGAGTGGCATGTGTTGAGTCACCCTCAATGTAATGAAGTGTGGAAAGTGGGGATTAAAAAAATAAAAAGGTGATTAGCCAAAATGGCCTGTAATGGAATTACTGCATTTATTTGTATTTAATACAATTATTATATTCCTCAAACTGAATCTTATGTATAAATACCAGCTTCTTAGAGTGACCCTCTGGCTACCCAGAGTATATCCAAAAATAATTGGTGTAGTTACCAGGCTTGCTCTGGAAAACTAGATGAATAGGCTTTGTGTGTTTGCTGGCACAGCTGAATTGATTACATTAGCAACAAAGCAGTTAGCCCTGAGGAAAATCTCAGTTTCAAACTTTGAAAGCTGGAATAACTTTCTGGAAGCTTCCAGTTGAATGTTTTCAGCATTTCTGTGGAGAGCCAACCTGAAGCCTTCCTGGTTAAACTGAGTCAGTCACCATGTTGTTAATAGCAAGAGCGCTGCAGAAGCGAAGTAAACTGCCGTGTTCTGACTTTTTTATATTTCAGGAAAGCCAGTCACTCCATGCAGCTTTGGAGGAGCTAAATAATTCTGTAGTGGCGTACCAGAAGTTGAATGATATCAAGCTTCTAAATGTGGATTCAGCCATCGGTAACCTCAGCCGGAGGGTTACGCTGTTGGAAAACTCTCCCGTTGCTGTGAATAAACTGGACAAAAGAGACAACTTGTCTACCAGTGTGGTAAGCGTGACTGTGGGTGTCTACTAATTTCAGTTCTTTCTACGCAGGGCATTTGTAGCTTTTTAAGGCCCAACTAAAGAAGTGAGAGTAAAACTTGAGAGGCTTAGGATTTCATTTAAAAAAGCTGGAATTTGATTATCTGATCAGAAATATGTAACTTAATGACCACTTCAAAGAAACTCCTATCTTCTTCCCTTCAGAATCTGCAGAAGAATGTCCTAAACATTTTGATGTTTAAGACTTAGTTGCTTAATGGGATGGGATTCCCAAACCTCTTAAACTATGTTTGGGCAAGCCTCTCCGGCATATAGGGCATCTGTCAAGACCACCAGGAAGTTAGGTGGGCTTCTGGATTGTTCATCTGTACTTAAATGCTCAAAAAAGCATTTAAATATGTTCACAGATCTTTCCAATGCCTTCTGTAGGCTGTGCTGAGTCCAGACTCTATGAACATGTTTTGTATACTGAACAGCAAGAAACATGCTGACACTGCTGTGGTAAATTATATCATTCACTGTCTTGATATTTATTCTAGCTTGTACTTGTCCTGTTTTTATCCTGCTTTGTGCCTGGCATATTTGAAGGAAAGAAACTTTATTACAGAAAATTAATGTAAATTAAAAATAAGTACGTGTGTACACTCAGCTCTCCTCCATTTTCACTCTAGGGGAATGATACAACTACCTCTCTAAAAGTGGAAAATGAAGATCAACTAGATAATGAAACACATTCAAATAAAGAACTGAAGGTAAAGTAAGGAAACGCAAACTATACTGGGTTAGTAAACCCCGTCATTGTCTTAACATCATGTTTTAAATGAGACTTGAGAAAAGATCTGCAAGTAGGCTTATCTGACCCAGTTTCTTTTAAAAGTACAGTGTAGAAGGACAGTTTACCCACCCCATTTTGGGGACAGGACGTGAATTAGGATGGAAGAAAAGTTGTGATAAAGTTTTGTTGTTCTGACTATGGGATAACACAGCAGAGCTGCTGTAATATCCTTTCGTGCAGCTGAAAGTCTTTCAGACCATGGTCCAGTGCAGTGAGGGACTTTGGCAGCTGGCTCAGTTTGAGTTCCCATTGTCATGCCCTCAGCAAAGCTGTCCCAGCTATTGTAGGTTCACTTCGTAAATGGTGTTATGACATTTTTCCGTGTGTAAAAACTTTCTTGGGCTATGTTTATCCTTAATAAATATAGTGCATCATAGGGGAAATCATGAAAGGGTGAGAGGACGGAATTCAAGAAGACTGTGCAGTGCTGCCCAGGCCTGCACAGTCCCTGTTTGTCCTCTAACTTCAGAGCTGTAGCCTCAGGAGCTAACAGCCAAAATTTGACTTAGAGAAACTTTGTAGTAGTGGAGTCCACATATTGATGAAAGTCTTCTCTCAGTAATGACCGAATAACTGACTGTGAGCAAGTTTAACAGACTTAACTGAACGGCCAAGTTGTGGGTTAGGGATGAGGGGTAGTGCTAAAGTTACTTTGCACATTCTGGCAAGGAGGCAGATGAGTGAACTGACTACGCTGTCATGTCAGGCTTGGATTGATGTGAACGCAACCTGTAATCTGTAATTTTATCATAAAAGAGCAGAAGAGATCCAGACTAAAAAATGTGATGGTTGACAGTGATATAGTAATTCCTACCTGAAAGTAGTCAATGCTGCAAACAAACATTTGAAACAATTATGTAATTCAATTAATGTATAAATGTTCATTCCAAGGACATTTGTTGACTTTCTGTATTATCATTTGTGAGTATCTTACTCATTTGTATAAGAAATATAGAAATGTCACGTTATTTTGAAATTGGTGTCTGCAAAATACTTGCCTACTTCTTGGGTTGAGGTACTGATTCTATTTCTTCTTATAGAATGTGTGAATTTACTCCTGAAGTTTCTCCACCGCTTTTTTTGAAAATGATAGTGATCAAGTTTTTAAATGATTAGGTCATTCAAAAGTACTTGGATGTTTTAAGTGAATTCTTGTTCTGATCTCCTCTGTCTATTGAAGAGGGTGCTTTTTAAGAAAATTATTTTCAACATGTGCAGGAACCAGGAACCAGAGATTCTCAGGTATTAAAACTAAGAGAGAAGCTTCAGCTGATCAGTGCTCTCACAAGCAAGCCAGAAGATGACCGTCCCATTGAGGCATCAAAGAATGGTAAGAATGTTGTGCAAGAGTAATCCATAAAGGTTAAGGTTCCTGGTGTAATTAAAAGAATAAGTAATGAAGGTGAATAAGTTATACAGCTTTCCTAAGATTTTTGGTGAAGATGAGTTCAGTCAGGCAGAAAACGGGTCTAAGACGTAGAAAATGACATGTGAATACAAAAGTTTCCTTAGCAACTTTCCAGCAGTTGCTGTTATGGAAGTAGACAATGATACATCCCCAGAGAAGGGAGGAGATGGTAAAAGCAGCTCAGGTGGGCTGATACAGATTGAATTACTAAAGTTTGTTCATTGCTTTCAGAATAGGAAGTAGAAAGCATTTGCCAGCCAGTCATTCTGTGTTTGAGGTTTACAAATATACATCCACGAGTACAGCGTGAAAGGTTAAAGCTGTATAACTGTCCAAAAATAAGCCTTCATTCCTTCTGTTCTTCTACTTTTGGTAAAAGTGGATAACACTACTATATCCTGAAACAATTTTGCACTATTCTTAGCCCATATAGCATGTGTGATGTAAAAAATCTTTGAATTAGTTCTACTGGCTTTTTCCTGTTTGTTTCTGCTGACTAATTCTGTGGAAATAATAAGACTAACAGAAATTGTTTTGCAACAGTTGAAAGTAGTTCGAGTACTACGGCAAAGCCCACAGACCTTTCAAGGCTGACTTCAAGGTCAGCTGATGACAACACAGAGAAGAATGGACAGCTGAGACATCTGTCCTTGCCAGAAATTTCCAGCATAGAAGGTGTGTGCTTTCTAGGCTGACCTTTTCTTTTTGTAAATATTTCATGCGAATGTTCAGGGGACATTAAGTGTAGCTGGAATTATGTTAGTGTCTGGACAATCTGTGAGAAGTTCGGTCAAGTTGAAAAGGTTGAAAACCACAGATTTAACAGAGAGAAAAGAATAGCATATAAAAGAAATGGGGATTTAAACAGGCGCGTGCATTAAGGTCAGTGATGTGTTCTGTGTGCCAAAGTATTGTGCCAAGTGCCCAACAGATTGGGAGAGTAGTCAAGGGCAGAGCTAGGGTGCTGAAGGAAAACGAAGTAGGTGTGAATGTGCACGTTGTTTTCTTTTTCCTCTTCGATTCTTTTTTTTTTCTCCCTTTAAGAGAATGCTGCCTGGTGGAATGAATGGCTTCTGGATCTTGCTGTTCAATCTCTTCAGCTACTGAAAGGGCATTGCTTTGCTTCAGGAAATGAATAGGCACTTTTCCCTTTATATGATCCGTGCTGTTGGTATAGCAACAGTCATTCAGAGCTTGCTTTTGTGGAAGATAACTGCATCTCTGTGCAGTGGGTAATGGTAGAATGGGCTATTAGATGTGGCTAGAAATGGGGATTTTTTTTAAAAGACTTATTGTAATTTAATTCAGAAATGTTGATGTTCGTGCTTTTTACTTCTGAACTGTTACTGACGCTTATGACAATACAGAAGGCAAGCTGTGTATTTGGGGATGTTTTACTTAATTACTAGGTAGTAACACATAATGCAGTAAAACTGGAAGAGTAACTTACACAGTATTCCTGTGTACTTCAAAGAATTACTTCTAAATCATTGTTCTCTTTGCAGATCTTCAGAATTTGTTTGAAAAAGCACCTGAAGATGCTGACGGAAAACTGTCTTTTGAAGATCTTCAAAAGCTGCTTGGCTCTATAGCCCAGGATTCAGAGATCTTTAAGAAATTTGACACAGATGGAGATGAGAAATACTCATTACAAGAACTGAGACTAGCTTTAGGTATATAGGAGATACATATATTTAGAAATGTGATATTGATGGACGCTACTGTAGCTAAAGGAAACTACGGGATATGAAAAAAACTATCTGCACTTTCCCAGTGTTTTACTGATCTTTGGAGTGAAATTACTGTACACATTGCCACCTTTTTTTTTCTTTTATTGAAAACAAATTACAAGTTTAGATGTCGACAGGACATAATATTGGGACTGTTAAAATCCAGAAAATTCCCACACTTGTTTAGATGCATTTGTTGGTCATTCTTTCCGAGGGAGTTCTTGTTTTTAATTTAAAATACAAAAATAAAACTATGGTTTTATATTTCACTGAAATTTGCCTTAAATTAGAGAGTTGCACTTTATGTAAAGCAGAAAGAGATCTGTCTTGTAAAGATGGGCTTTCTCTGCTTGTAAATATTTGAAATAGAGTAAATTATGCATATTTAAGGGGAGGTTTGTGTCAGGGGCTGCGTTGGTAGTAAACTTTATAATGGGAGATTTGGCTAAAAGGCGTAGTTGAGAGCTTTAACTAAAATTCTAGTTTTGACTAAGTATATCCATGAATGAGTTTGGACTCAGGCGGAGGAAGGAAGGAGTGGTAAACTATGTCCATCTATAGCAGGACTTACTTTTAGAGGGAAGAGTTGAATGTGTTTTTCTATCGTGAGCCTACAGGAGCAATTGCCTACCAAGTGCTTGGGTTTTCACTCCAGCATTCTTTTAGCTTTGCTGTATTGCATCCAGATTACATTTTGTGAGATGAGCCTATCTTTTTTTTGTTTGTTTGTTTGTTTTTAAAAAAAAAAAAAAAGCTACTGAATAACAGATACCTAAGAGGTAAAAGTCTGCAATGCAGCCTGCTGAGTAGCACCTGAACAGTTCATACCCCTGCACGCTGTGCAGGGAGCAGTCAGAGGTGTGTTGAGTCTCGCTGACTGGTCACCAGAGATCTTGTGAATGAGGTTGCCAATGCTGCTGGCTTCTTCCACCCGCTGTTGGTGGGGTCACTGATGAAGAGCCCTGAGTAAGGCTCCTTGTCAGTAGGATTGTGAGTAGGTGGGAGCGGCCTGGAGTAGAACTTGTGGGTTGTTTTCTGTCTAATGTGCATGTGATTGCTTCTTGGTACCTAACTTTTGTCTTTGTCAAAAAAGGATGTACAAGGCAGGACAGGATTGTATAATCACATCAGTGCTCTCTACTGATGAGTGCTTTTTAAATGAGGTTTCACTAGGATAGAGGAATTTCAAGGTGTGTTTATACTAGTGGATGTAAACACTGTGTTTATAACCTTCTTGAATGTAAAAAGAAAAAATAAAATGGAGAAGGGATTCTTTTGCAGGCCAGGTAAGAGCCACATCAGGTGATTTTGCTCACAGTATCACTGATCTTGTTGGGAGTCTTTTTGCATGATTAGTGAATTGAAATTACCCACCTCACAGAAACATCAGTTTATGTGGAAGTCAGTTGATAACTGTTGAATTTTGTGTAACTTTGGATTGGATGTTTATAGTTTTATTAATAATTGTATTCTGGAAGTGTGTATCAGTGAAGGAATGCGCAAAATGAAACCCTTTTATTCATTGCTTAGGCTTCTTTCACTGTTGCTCTTCTGTCCTATTTGGGTAATGCAGACGTGACCCGCTAAGGAGATGCTTTTGATGTGACATTTTAAAACACAGTATTTAAAAACAAATTAAAACCAACCAACCTTGGCTTTATGAGGACAAGAAGCTAATATCTGCTTCTTGCAGCTTCCCATACTCTTTTATACACTTATATATAATTCCTTAACCAAATAATAAAAAAAAAAGCAATAAAATGTAACCGTTCTGGTATTTTATTTGTACATAGTGTATCATAGCCATATGCCAGAGTTTGCAAAATATTTTTGGAAATTTGATTTGTATGAAAACTACCTTAAATTATAAGGGATTATTGTGCTGCCGTGCGAATCTACCAGTGTTTTGTTTTGATACAGTCTGCTTTACTTTTGGAAGGCTTTTCAACAGCAATAGTGAAATTTGTCAGCTGAGCTTGTCTTGAGAATAGCGTGTGCTGCTCCAGACACTGGTGTCTTGTGTACGTGGCCAGGGAACTGAGTCGCAATTGATAAGCAATTGGCATTCAGGCACAGCTGTTCAGTGGTGCTGCTTAACTTGCATGTCAAGAGCATGGTCAGTTGCTAATTGCTGTAGTCACTGCAGTGTAGGATGGACTTGTGCTTTGAGTTTAATGAACCATGACCATCCGGGAGTGCAGCAGTAGCTTTTGCTCGACCTAGACTAGCCGGCAGCTCTTTGTTGCAGCCTCAGAGCGTGGTGCCGTGATCCCTTCAGGTTTTCTGCCATGTCTCCAGTCTCCATCCCGCATGCTTCTCGCTGCAGGATTCTCTGCTCTCGTGTGTTTGTGCTGCAGGTGGCAGAGGGCACAGAAGTCAGGGACAAAGAACGCACCTGTCTGGATCTGTGCTGGCAGTGAGGAGCTGGTGGGACGTTTGTGGCTTCACGTTGTGGTCCTAGGAGCCCCAAAACCTTTGGCCTGCCCTTGGGTAGCAAGTGCTGGAGGGACAAGGTCTGAAATCAAGAGGTGACGTGATGGCAGTGGGCACGTTAGGGATAATTTAGGACTCGGGGGAGTGAGCAGGAGACGTGACTTGGTGTTGGATGGTCTGAGAGGATCATGGTGCTGTCACGAGCGTGTCCCCGTCCCTGGCACAAGGCATGGCGAGGGACGAGGCCAGCGCGGTGCTGAGGGACAGGCTGCTCGCAGGTGACAGCAGGAGCGCGGTGACGCTCCTGAGATGCTCTGTGACGCTCGGTGTCATTTCCAGCTTGTAATCTTTCTATATTTTCGGTGACTCCTGTGTCGGGACCACTTTGTATCTTCACTTTGCCAAGTTTCGCTGCTGCCCTGTACCCGTTTCGGAAACGTGTAGCGGCTTTACGGGTCCGCGCGAGCTGGCTGAACCCCCACACCCGTTACCGTGTGCCGCGGCTTTGATTTACCTCAATAAAAGCTCGTTTTTAGCCTGCGTGTCTCTCTCCCGGCTTCTGTGGCGCTGCTCCTCGGCGGAACGGAACGGCACGGCTCGGCATGGCGGGGCGGGCGGAGCCGTGCGGCGGGCGGACCGGGCCGGGCCGGGGAGCCATGGCGGGGCCGCTGCTGCAGGCCTGGGGGCTGGGGCTGGGCCGGGGGGCGGCCCTGAGGAGCCGTGCTGCCCTCCGGCCCCTCGGGCTGCTGGCTCCGCCGAGCCGGGAGGCGGCGGGGACGGGGCCCCGGGACGGCCCCGGGGAGGCGGCGTTGGAGGAGAACCCCTTCTACGGGAAGTATCGCCACAAGATCCAGGAGCTGCGCAGGTGGCTCGGGGCAGGGGGCGGCGGGTTTGGGGGGAGAAAAAGGAAGAATGGGGGTGCTGGGGGAGGATGGGGGTCTGGGGTCTGTGAGGAGAGGGAGGCTGCGGGTGGGAGACGCGAGGGAGGTCGTGGCCGGCGAAGGGTGCAGGGGGAGCCCGGCCTGAAGGGGCTCGGTGCACTAAGAGCCAGGTTAAGTTAGAGCCTGCCCTGCCATCCCCTTGTCACCTCTGTTTTGTGGGGCCACACGGTCTCTACATGCCTGGAGGCTGCTGTCTGTCTGCCTTGGGGCACCTTCGTGCCCTTAGTCTGGCGGTAGGGGTAGGCTGAAAGGCATTTAGTTTAGCCTCGTGCCCCGCTAACTAAACAAAATAACTTCAGGCCAAGTGCTGCCTTGAAATTCCCTTATGTCGTTGCCACCAAGTAGAGGAGAGGATCCTACCCCAACGTAATCAATTCGCTAAGGGACGATTTTGCTAACACAGCAGCAGAAGAAACTAAAACAGGTTAACTGTACGGTCAGTACCACAGGAAACGCTTTAAAAGGCCAAATGGCGTTAATCACTTGGCACTATTAACGGTCTCTGCTCTGATTCAGAGCCAGTCCAGATGTATTTGAATCCCGTATGGAAAAAAGAAATGAAGTGAAAAAGCAGCCAGTGGGATACTCCAAGCAAGCTGAGTTTGTCAGATGTATGGAAGAAAAGGCAAGCCCAATTTTTTTGTAATTTGCACGCACTGGAGCTATAATTCTGTCATTTATGTAGTATCAGCATAAAGCTACAAACATACGGCGTTCTTGCTGGTATGGAGCCCCAGAATTTTACACTCTAGTGGCTAAAAACATAATTCTGTATTCCAGCATGTTATTGAGCTATTTTTCCATGCAGTAGACTCGGAGCTTGAGGGCTTTATTTAAGTGTTTAATTCGTTCCAGATTAGTTTGGCCAGATGGAGTGACGTCAGCTTGCATTTATCATTCTGTAGTGAATTTAAAAGAAATAAAATTCAACAATATCAGATCCCAAATGAATAATAATTTCCTTTAACTAATCCTTTCTGACCTTGTAATTCATAATTCACATTAAGTTACTACTTAACCTTTCCTCATCAATAACTTACTATAGTAAAATGCACTGCAGCAATGTTTAAGTATCTTAAATTTGAGCTTATACGTGGAAGATTTTGTCAGCAGGCATGATATGCATGGCAGGAAAGGCAAATAAATGTTACTAAAGTGTCAGCTATAAAAATTAAAGAAGGATGTTTTTTTCTAGGCAGAAGGCTTGGGCACAAAGACATCAAAGGGAGGATTCACACGGGATAAGGTAATGGAAATGAACCAAAGCGTTAAAGGATGTGCTAGAAAATAAAGGATGGATGTTAATTTGTAGTGTTACCATCGGTACTTTGCCCAAGAGCTTTTTGACGTACAAGTAATGTTTCTTATGCTGCACTTCATAATAATACTTTCATTTACTGTTGGGATTATGTTCAAGTCTTAAACCTCTTTGCACTCTGGGTTTTTATTATCAAGTCCTTTCTCTCAGATATACTGGAAGTTCCTGCTAGTTAGAGAATCTGAAAGCTTGCAGTAATACATCGAAAGGGTTAAGCTGCCTCTGCAATGTTTAAATATATTTCCAGCATTCAGCCAGTAGAGGGACAAGAGGATGGTTTTATTCTCTTCAACATTCCTGTATTTTAGCAATCTTTGTAAAGCTGCCAACAAAACATGTGTTTGAGATGGTCGAAGAGGAACAGCTTACAGCTCATCTTTCAGCTGCAGTAGAGACCTGCAGAACTGGAGCAAAGTGTGTTCTATGTCCTGACAGAATCTTTTATATTCTGCTTCAATGTATGAATCCACTTTTCAGTGTGTTATACTTAACTATTTACTAGTTTCTATGGCAATTAAGAGAACTAAGATGCATTGTAAATTGAATTAAGTTCCTCTAGCTTGATTTTGTTCTCTGTAGTTGCATCCATCCATTCATTCTAGATTCTCACTTGAATCAGAGAACTGTTACCATGCCAGATTCCTTATGCTCTCTCTTGCAGACACTTGATTCGATTCTTAATGTGGAGATGGTGAAAGAAAAATCAGCAGAGGAAATAAAACAGGTGACGGATTTAAATAGACTGAACTTTGTTCCATATCTATGCTTAATAATAATTTATGTGGGAGAATGGAAATTTTACTTAAAATAAGACTGAAAAATAAAACATGGCTATGGCAGTATGTTTATAAGAAGCACATTCACATGCATGTTGAAAGTAGAAGGTATTTTTCTCTGTATAGGGAAGTCCACCTAGAATGTACCCCCATGATAATAGTCAGTTTACATTTGCACTTGATCACTCAGAAACTCTCTGCTGTAACTTACTGCTGCCATTTAATGTGTAGCTGTTTAATTGGCATCAGCAAGATCCTGTCAGGTTTGAAGACAGGTAGAGGGAAATCCTGGCAGTAGCTCGTACAGATTTTGCTGTGTCTGTTTTGCAGGAATTAAAACAAAGCTTTTGCAGTCTTTTATCTTCGTTTGTATTATCTGTCATTCAGGAGCCTTTGTACTCATACTAAAGATAGTTGGGGTTAGAAGGAGGTCGGTGTGTTTGTTTCAAGGACAATGTGAATCAAGTTATTCTCCCTAATATCCTTTTATTTTGTACTGCATTCTCTTTTGTCTGGTTATAAATAATTTCTGTTCCATAGTTCTGATGTTGCTTGAGTTGGGTCTGGTAGTTTTTTCCTAATCAAATTGTATGCCAAGAAACTTTAAGTAGGCATGCTCATTTATGGGCAGCAACACGTACAAAGGAGCCTTCTGGCAGGACTTAGAGCAAAAGCCTTGATGCTTTCCTGACAGCTTGAGAACATTATAGAAGCGATTGTGTTCTGCAGGGAATGATGTGGGACCAGTTGTAGCAGGGAGTGGATTCAGTAACTTATTTTCTTTTGAGTTTCCCCGTTTCATTGTTTAAACATTTTACTGATAATTCTCATTAGTCGTGTAGGACTAGTCAATTTATTAAGGACTTCATATGAGCTTTTATGTAGGTATTGCCATCCAGCTGTGTTGAAAGACTGTCTGCTGTTAAAAATGCTTTGCGTGTTCTTTGTTCAAAATAAAACCAAAGAACCTGCAGACATTGTTGGCGTGATTGTTGTGAAGAATATAAGAAGTGGTTCTTATAGCTAGTAGATCTTGAGCCACCTCTGAGTGCGCTGCTTTTTTCTGTCATCTAATTGAAATCTGTCATTTGGTACAAGTACTCTGCAATGTTAGAAGTGTGTTGCATTAGCAGGAAAGTCACTCAGGCTTAACTGAAAAATGATCCCTCAAAGTGCGTACAAAGATTTGTTCGCAAATGGAATTCTTCTTAAAGCATTTAACGTTACTGGTGGATGCTTGATTTTTAATGGTAGATTTCCTTTGTTTCCTACAGATTTGGAATCAGTACTTTTCTGCAAAAGATACAGTTTATGCTGTTATTCCTGTAAGTAGTTTCTCTGTAGTTACATTCTCTGAAGGTCAGCTTGCAAAGCTTTCCTTTCTGTTGTGGTTTAACCCAGCAGGCAGCTCAGCACCACACAGCCATTTGCTCGCACCCCCCTCCCAGTGGGACGGGGGAGAGAATCAGGGGGAGAAAAGAGTAAAAGCTTATGGGTTGAGATAAAGACCCAGATTAGTAAGGACAGAATTAATATTAGGACAGAATTAATAGGACAGAAAGGGAAGAAAATCGTAATAATACATACAAAGCAAGTAATGCACAATGCAATTGCTTACCACACAATGCCCAGCCAGTCCCTACGCAGCAGTCGTTCCCTCCCCATTTTTACTGTTCCACATGGCACACACGGTATGGGACATCCCTCTGGCCAGCCTGGGCCAGCTGTCCCAGCTGTGTCCCCTCCCAGCTCCTCGGGCACCCCCAGCCCCTCGCAGGCAGGGCGCTGTGAGAAGCTGGGAAGGCCTTGGCTCTGTGCAAGCACTGCTCTGCAACGACTGAAACATCGGTGTGGTATCAGCATTCTCATCCTAAATCCAAAATACAGCACTGCACCAGCTCTATCCTAGCCCAAAACAGGACAATTTCTAATTGTGATTCTGATCACAATCATTGAATGAAGGAATCATTGAAAGAAAATGGGAGTTCAAGAAAAAAGTCTCTCTCCAGAATGAGGGATCTTAGTGCCTGGAATAAAGGCTTTTGATCCAAAAATGTTTAACCTTTTTTTTCCTCCCATCAGTTGGTCTCAAAGCTAGTGCTTCTTTCTGCGCACCCGCCCTGAATTTCCAGACATTTTTTATTTAGAATATCCAATATTTGTTGCAGGGGCCTAGTATCTGTATTTTCAGATTTTTTTTCTCAGAATTGCTCTTTTCTTTGCCCTCTTCCCTGCAGTACAGGCAGCTAACTTGTATGTTTAATGTGGCAGTGTGAGAGCACTTGTCTAACAAACTTGCACTTGGTTAATTCTTTGATTTAATTCCTTACATTTAAAATCATTGGCAGCACTCTTTCATTGAGGTTGCATGGTGCTTCCTGTGATAAGATCATATTTCTTATCCCTGATAAATTTACCAGATGTTAATTGCTGTTATTCTGCATGAAACCTTAGCCTGGATTGGGATTTCTTTTTATTCTTCTCTTCAGAATCTTTATGTGATCCTGATTTTTAGATCTGGCTTTTCACAACTGGGTTTTGAGTTAAGGTGGTGTGGGCCTTTCATTAGCAGGGCTGGCATTGTTTTTTGGTGTGCTGCTTTAGGGAAGCTTTGGAAATTTTTTAAAGCTTTAATGCAAACCAGATCCTAGGCACACTGGGAGGTAGTTTGTGGTGTTATCGAGGGGGGGGAAAAAGCTGGCTCCAGCCAGAAGTTTTTTGTTGGCTGGAAGAAAAGCTTTGCATAATTCTCAAACGCTCAAAAGCATACATGAAGGAATTTTGTGTTGGTAAATGACATATGCTTTATTTCCTGAACACCACAGAGTAGGTATTAATATATGGTGCTGGCAAGAAAAGAACAGGCAAAAGATGTAGGGGAACATGGAGAGGATATGTGAATGAGATTGCCAGGTTTCATCAGGGATGACTTAAATATGTTTGTGGTTTTCACATAAAACTATTCAGTAAGTATGTTATTTGAATAAATATCCCGCTGCATTTTAATACTGAAGAACAGATGACTGTGATGTAAAATCCATAATTTGCGGCCAGGGATGTGTCATCTCATGCAGCTGTTGATGCCAAATGATGCAGTAGAGCTATTACTGAAAGAGGTTTTAACGTAAGCCTAAAGTGTGGGCCCCCACCTCCAACGAGTAAAGCTTTGGATTCAAGGAGTTTCCTGCTGCCTCTTGCAGAAAGCATTGTTAAAATGGGGTACCCATGACATTTAGGTAGCTGAGAACTAACAGAATCTTCTGTGCCTTCATTGTTACCTGTTCCCACAGTGAGGCCTCCTGTAAGGAGAAGTTGTGCCCTGTAAAGGTTAATGAGACGATTCTGAATAACTGTGCATCCACGTTTGTGTTGTGAAACATGAATTTCTTTCTCCTTCCCCAAAGGCAGAGAAGTTCGATTTGATATGGAAGAGAGCCCAGAAATGTCCATCGGTACGTACGGCCGAGATTCACGGTGCCTTGATGTATAGCTGTAATACATTTCTCCTGTCTGAAGCCTAATTCATAAACTTTTGACCCTCCTGCGTTCAGATGCATTGTATCAGCTCAATTAGTAAAATCCAAGTGTTGAAATATTTGTCTTAGTGTTCAGATAAAAGCAACAGCTATCCAGGTGTATCGAACAGGTTGATCAAGAGATCAGATATCTAGATATAAGAGGGGTAGAGCTCAGATAGGTGAGCACAGAATCTCCCAGGGAATGATTTAGCTACATCCCTCCAGTTTCCTTCAGTTGATGTCTTGTGGTTAAGTCTCTTCCATGCAGCGAGGTGAAGAGCCAGACCTTTTAGGCCAGCTTCACTAATGTTCCTGTATATCTTTCATTGTTGCTTAAAGCATCCTCGTTTTAACCCGGAGGAACCGTTGTGAGCTATAGGCTATGTGTCACCATTGCATTACGTTGCATGTATGTGGAGAAAGTGAGTTCTCTTGTCTTACGGTTGAAGTGCATAAAATACTGAGGATCCCTAAGGCTGAGGTTCACAGTTTCTCATGGGGCTTGGGTGGATTTGTGGTAAACTTTAATTGGAAAACTGAATTTCAATTAGAAAATGTGTGAATGAGCATGCTGTTGCTTTAAAGAAGTTAAACTGCGAAAGACAAGAACAGCTAACAAGATAAAGAATACGTTTCTGCTGGTTTGTTCCATGTGCTGCTGGATTAGTATTGTTTCCTGTTGAAAGTAGTGTGATTTTAGAGTAATCTGTGCACTGAAGCATGGACTCTGTGCAAATTGCACATTGCTAAGACAAATGAAATCCTTCACTGGTTTATAAAATCAAAAGGTAGCTAGACGTCATGGTGTTGAGAAGTGCTTTTTTACATCTAAATGGGAAACTTCACCAGATTGATGACTTGATCCTGGGTATTCCATTTGCCAAGCTCAAATATGTCTGGCTTCCTAAGCTATTTGGAGCTTGGGAAGTTGTTTATGGTTTTAAGTGCATTTCTGTACAGTCCATCGGCATTTAGTCAGGTGTTCTGCTTGTTTTTCTGCTCCCACATTGTCCTCCTTCCTGGTGCGGGAAGATGGCATGTGAGCAAGTCCTGTACAGGACTGAGAACTCTGAATGTTCCTCATCTTACATTTGGCCATTTCTGTTGTTAATTTATTTTAGAAGCGAGCTAACAGATCAGAGTCTGAATATTCTCTACAGTCCTTTCCTTAGTTTCATGTAACACTATAAAAATATGTCCCAACGTTGAGGATTTCCTAATGAGATAATACCAATAAGGTAATGCCTGCTCTGAAGATTAATGACCTCTGCTCATCCACAAAGCAGCAGTGCAGGCTGTTCTGTGTTGGTCTGATGTGAAATTTGAGCCTTGGGGCTGTGGTTATCAGATTGGAGTCACTCTCCCGGGTCATGAAGTCTGGTTCCTGCTGTCCTATCATTCTTAGTAAAGCAGAGAGACCCTTTTTTCTGGTGCCTTCCTCACTAAGGAGTTTATGCTGAAGGCCAGTATGACATGGGTATTCGTGCTCATTATTTTTATGAAAAGGAGAATTATTTATCACTTCTCTGCAGTTTCTGTACGCTTTGCCAAGAAAAGAAGGCTACGAGTTCTTTGTGGGGCAGTGGTCAGGAACGGAATTGCACTTTACTTCTCTAATAAATGTTCAGGTAAGTAGTTATCATAAAAAAGTTGAAAATGGATTAGGATCCAAAAATATATAATGTCAGAATATTACAATATATAATTGCTAAATAATTTAATGAACAGATTTTCTAGCTTAACTTGAAAATAATTCTCAGTGAAAAACTGCCCTGAATTATGGGCATTCAGTAAGTTTATGAGTACTAAATGTCTCTTTGAAGAAGAATAAGGTAGAATTCAAGCAGTCTCAAAATAGAAAAGCCAAATGTTTTAGAGCTGTTTGCACAGACTACTTAGAATACCAGTAGATGCTGTGAAATGAAATCTCTTTTCTAGAAGTTGCAGGTTATTTTAGATGTAAAATGGATTCTAGTTAAGAACTCCAACCTGACCCTGCAAATCACTTGTTTTCTGTAAATACCAGGAATAACAAACTATTAATTAGAACTGACCCTTAAGCCCTGAAAAATAATTGTCTCCGTAGCAGTTAATACTGAAAAGTTTTATAATTAAGCCTCAAAATCTGCAATAAAGCTGAAGTTCTGTATGGGATACCAACAGATTTCTTTACTTCCTTCAGACCCAAGGTGAATCTGCTCCGAGCCAGCTGGTCTTGTACCATTATCCTGAGCTGCAGAAGGAAAAAGGAATAGTACTAATGACAGCAGAAATGGACTCCAAGTTCTTGGTGAGAGAAATCTAATCATTGGCTTCCTTCATTTTATGCTGCCGTTCCTCTTATAGTTTTGAATTAAAAACTAAGTCTTGAGAAGAAGCTTTCCCAAACAGTGATCATGTTAGATTTCTTTAATTTAATCTATTTAGTAATCTAGGGAAAGCTAGAAGGAAATCAGCAGTCAGACTGTCTGGTGTTTGCAGCTCGTACATACTTTTTTTCTTATTCTTTGTATTACAGTTTATTGTTGTAAAGCATAAGCAAAATTTAGAAATGCTTCTGGTCTTCTTGCTAATGGAAGCAAATTTAAATGAAAGTGGTTGCTACCTGCCAACTAGTTGAAACAATGTTTTGAAACTTCATACTGACGGGCAAAGCAAGAGACATCCAGAGCTTTGTGTTAAGTTTCTGTGTGTCTTTGCTCTTTTCCCAGCGTGTGGGTGTACTGTTATTTGCATATCTGTAATATTATAGTGCTAGGACTAATGGCACTAGGGATTATACCGGTGGAACAAGACGATAATTAAAATATCCCACCTCTAATTGACCCGCTTACACCACTTCCGAAACCATGTGGTAATGCATTTGCCCTGTTGTATCTCGGAGTAGACAATCAAATTTTGCGACACGAGTCAACCATAGGAGGAGAAAGATGTGACTTTGGTAAATCTCCAGTGCCTTAGAGTGGGTAGGAGTCATGACAGATAGGGTGTATCTTTGACCTCTGAGGTGTATGCTCAGCAGGAGAATAGTTTGTAGGCACGGTGCTCAGGTGCCTGAGTAGGTCAGGAACAAGAGGGAGATGGTTTTGTGAAGAGATCTGCAAAACGAGGTTGACTTTCAGCCCCTAAATAGTCTTTTTCAATGGGAAACAACAAAACCCAATGTTAACAAATCCTTTATTTACACTTGCAGGTGGTCCATGAAGCCCAGTGCTTGGCGAATCAGGTGCAGCTTTTCTATGCGACGGATCGTTCTGAGACCTATGAATTAGTGGAGACCTTCAACCACAGATCTAACGAATTTAAATACATGTCAGTTATAGCAGAGCTTGAGCAAAGCGGACTTGGGAAAGCACTGAGACCTAGTCAGGTTTCTGACAAGTCATAGAGACTGCATGTGAAGCAAACCAGGAGCAGTCAAAGGGTTTCTTAGCTGGTTCCTGTCTCTTCCATTCCGTGGAGTTGGACTGGCTACAGGAGGGGTCTGGAGACATCGTGGGAGTGTGATTGTCAAGCCCGCCTGGCACTGATACAAGCTGAGGACGTGGGTCACTTGAGCAGCGGTAACGAGTTGCCCAACCGGAGCACTGCACTTCAGTGTAACGTTGTCAGAAGGAGCTGTTTTCCCTTCCTGTAACTTAGCTGCTGCACGCTGTGTTTTTGAGATCTGAAATAAAATGTCAGAACGGGAGCTGTATCGTGGAGTGTATTGACATCACCAGAGAGATAACAATCGGTGTTTCTTCTCAGTAAAGGCATTTTAAATGCCCTCTGCCATTATAATTGCATGGTCTAGTGCTTTTTAATTTGTGTGGAATTTATACAGACTTGTCTGTCAAGAAAAGAGAATGGGTCTGATGGTCTAAAACAGATTCCTCTTTGTTACCTTGTGTGTGAGGTTCCGCATACAGATGTATAATGCGGCCTGCGTGTTTTTTCAGGACTAAAGAACAGAATGATTTAGATTTGTTTTGGGAATGTTGTGCTTCTTAATTGATATATCCATTTCATCCTGTTGCTGGGTTTCTATCTTAGAGTTGTTTTTCTTGAGGAATAGGGTATTATAAACATGGTTTTATTTTTGTATATTTTTGAGTAGCATAGAGGAATTGTGTGCTTTATAGCATGTTTTTTCCTCAGACTGGCATCTACTCAGCCAGCTCTACAAATGGTATGTAAAGGGACAAAAATAGCTCCTGTTTCTGTATCAGGAACAGCACTACCTATAATAAAAGCAAGATGAAATGGTATAATAACAGAGCTAGAGCCACCGACCAGTTCTTCAATTGCTAAATGACAACTCATGAAAAAAATGCATTAGTGTGAGTATGCACAGCCACTTTGATGTGTTCATAGCAGTGTTTGTAGGAACCTGGCTTTACAGACTGCAGCGGGGTGGTTTTTTTTTTAACCTGCTTTCAGCAGAAGAACCCCAAAGAATTTGTGCTTTGAGCTCCTCTTGTTTTCCTTCCCAGCAGAGGCAGACAGGCCTCTGGGGGCAAGGGCAGGCTGTGCAGGGATCATCAACGTGTCACCACTGCATGAGTAGGTAAATAAACAGAAGACAACCAGGAGCAATGCTGAAATACCTTCCCTATCCACATCACATCACTGACACAAACTTGGCGTTAGCACTAGTTATCCGTCATGTCCAGACCACATTACACCTTTCCACCAGCCTGTTGAAGCTGGTAAGCATTTCCTTCTTTGCCTAAGAAACAGGGACAAGGAGAAGCAACTTGTCTGTCAGAAAAAGACCAATCTTGGGGGCAGGCCTGGTAATAGTTTTATTTTTATGCTATCCTTAACCATGACCTGATACAGGTTTGCTTAATTACAAAGTGCCTTTACACAATCTGTTTGCTAGTGTAATTGCAGGACCCTGTTGCTGTAATACTCTCACACCGTATTTTCTGAGCCCCTTCCTTGGACATGAACAACGTTCAGCTAAGCACTGAAGGCGGATGATAAGGTTTTACTGATGAGATCTGTTTAACAGTGATTTTTGTGTGTTAGGTATGAACTCTTGTCTGTTAAAAGATGTTTCTAGGAGAGGTCCATCTTCTGGGGCTGTGCTGCAAGGAGATGGTTTTGTTCTCTGGTATTGCCTTTGTTTCTGATTGGGTTGGGTCTGAGAAAGTGTGTACAGCAGGGCAGTAATCAGGGGAGGTGTGGATAGGGCTGTTAGAAGCTGAACAGCCCATCACCTTTATTAAAGGGCCTTTCTACTTCTATTTTACAGCATTCGTGCTCCATTTATAATTTTCCCTTAGCTGAAATAAGGGCAGTTCTGATTCATTATTCACTTCTTGCTTTGAAGAAGTCAAAGTTGCTGTATTCATTTTTAATACAGCTATAATACAACATCCCTGGATGAGTAATTGCTAACAGGAGTGAAATTCAAGGCCTTCAGATCTACACCTGAGCCTCTTTCTGAGCTTAAAAGACCAAAGTCTCCAGTATAAGGCTGGAGTCACTACCTGTAATTTGTAAGCCATGGGGTGATGAGCCACAAGCTAGTACCTTCTCCAGGGGTTTAAGACAGACAAAAATGGTACAATATAGAGGAGGAAACATTTCGTGCATTGCATGCACTGGATGTATTTTTGAGTAAGACCCTACCTGAAAAGGCAAAGTTGATCATACCACTTGCACCCATTTTGTGAAGAGAATGGGGTGAGTGCGTTTTCTGGCCCTAGAAGAGATGGAATTAACTGATGGAGAGAGCAAGTGCTTTTCTTCAGGTATTTTCGTGTGCCTTGGAGAGTACCTCATTATCTGTTTCTGCGTTGTGTCTATCCAAACTAGAAGAGCCAAGAGCTCACTAGGTTTGTATGTGCATGTGTGTACAGTGGTTGGAAGACTGCCGAAGGCTTACAGGGCTGAAAGTCGCACGACCTGGGAGATATTCCCAGCTCTTCCACTGATGCAGCCTTGGCAGGGGCTGGCCACAGGCATAGACCCCCTGCCCCTCTGCAGCTCGGTGCATGGCAGCTACTCCGGGTCTAAGCCACTAAAACTCACGTAGGGTTTGTCGGACACTTGTTCTTAGGGTGTGTGATGAGCCTAAGAGCTGCTGGAATAAATCTTTTGGTCGTAGTTTGGGTAACCGTGAGACACTGTGCTGTACAGCCGCTAGAGGGAAGATGTCCCTTCGCTCTGAGCTACCAGCGCACAGGTTACAAAGCTTGTCTGCTCAACTTTGTTAACTCGGGGTGGGTTTTGTGCTAGAAAGACACAGATGCCAAGGCTGCTCCTGTGTGAGCAAGCAGCGAGAGAATGCAGTGGGATGTGTTGAGTCACACCAAAGGATCCCCTACCCCTGGGAAGGATGCAAGACCCCAGTAACTCCAGCACCAGTTTTCTGAGTCGTTTTGCTGATTTCCAGCCACTTGTGGGCCAGGGTCTTCCTGAGCTGGGTGCGTCTCTCTCTTCAGTAGCCCTCAGGTGGGCGTGTTTGTGGAGGAGAAACCCAAACCTCCTCGGGGCCCTGTGTAGACCAGTCCCTGCAGCAGGGAGACTGCGGCTGAGCCGGGTGCCGCACGAACCGTGACCTCTCCTTGGTGCCACCTGCATTCGGGGTGTGACAGCAGTTCCTCTTTGGAGCAGTGGAGCCGGTTTTGTAGCCAGAGGCTCTTAGCTATCAGTATCTCGAAACCAGGGCTTGCCCCCACCCCTGTCACCCCAGGGAGATGTGCCCCACATCACCGGGAAAGCCGGAGGCCGTCCCGCTCCCCAGGGACGCACCCTGCCACCTCGAAGGCGGCTGTCGAGGAAGTGCAGACTGAACAACGTTCCTACCCTTGTTTAAAATGCTGAGCCCAGTGCTTTTTCATCTGTGTCTGTTTCTTCCTGTGCTTGGCAAACTAAGATTAGAGCCCCGGAGAAGAGCGAGGCTGTGGGCCCTTCGCAGGAAGTCCCCGCGCGCTATCTCTGAGTGTCTGAAGGACTCCGCCGGGGCAGCTTGCTCTTCCTGGCGCTGCACAGCCCACGCAAACTTCTCTGGAGAAGTCCTCTGCCTCTGGAAAGAGACAGAGCAACCCCTTATCCCTTTTGCGATCGCTGGGGCGCGTTGTGCCTTGAACCATGTGAATCCCCGCGGTGGTGCTGGGCCTCTTTCCGTGACCGCCTGCGAGGTCTGGCAGAGCCATCCAAAGCTCCGGGCCTGCTTCCTTCCCCTCCCCGATAACCTCAGCCATGCACCTGCCTTCAGGAGCTGGACCAGAACAGCCTCTTCCTTCCTCCGGGGCGGACAAATGCCCTCCTCGCAGCGACACGGCCCCCTCCTGCCCCAAGCCCGCAGCTGGGACCGCGCGTGGCTCCGCTGCCTCCCTGCTCTGGGGGGCTTCCGAAACCCGCGGCCTCGCGCGGGCTGGCTGCTTTCACCATGGGTTCCCTCCGAGGTCTTTGCTATCCATCCAAGCCCCTCAGCTTTAGATTTGAGCACGCTTGCTAGCATTTTATTTGAAAGGTTCCTCCTGGCTAGGCACCAGCTGCCGGGGGCTGTGTCTGCCCCAGCCTCCCGGTCACGAGGTCCCAGGGTGTTTTGGGGTTTCCTGCATCATTTGGGGACAAGCACGGACTCAGTGCCTGCCGGTTCCCTGGGGAGGAGGAGAGCAGCGTGGCACAAACCCTGCCAGGACTCCTGCTGCAGCGGGGGACAGAGAGCAAGTGGTGCCGGGGATGTGTCCCCAAGTGCCGGTGGCTCTGCTGGGCAGGAGGGTTTGTCCCTGCCAGCTCACCCCACCCCACCGGGGGAAAATGCACCTCATGGCACTCAGCAAAAGGAAAAAATACAAGATTTTGCCATTGCATGAGCTCGGTAAAGCAAGAGGCAGGGCTGGTTCACCAGCTACCAGGAGGAGCCTGCCCAGCTGATTTTGATGGTGTCACTTTAACCCCAAACCACTGGCCCTGACCACGAGAGCACTTGCCCTGCCTCCATGAAGCATCCCACGGGTACTGGAGAGGGCACAAATGCAGAGCAGAGCTTTTGGGGTTGTGGCTGTTGTATTGGATGAGCTGACAGAGAGATCTGACAGCTCTCTTGTTTTGGGTTTAATCATTGGGGGTTATATTTTCCCCTTTGCAAGGCTGTGGTGCCCCATGGTTCCCTCCAACCCCGGCTCTAAGTGTGCAGGTCGTCTCACCTCCTGATTTTACCTTTTCTGCGCAAACACGCTGCAGCTGCAACACCTCAGCGGCCTCGCTTTGCAATGGGTGCCAGCTCCGTGGACCCAGCTGGGGCCAGATCCCAAGCACAGGTGGGTCCTGCATGTCCTCGGTGTGTCCCCACCCCATCACCTGGCCACAGTGCGCCCTTCAGCCACGTCCCTGCTGGCTGATCAGGGACACGTGCCATCACCCGGTAGGTGACTTTATTTTTAAGGACTGTCTCTGAACCTCGTGGCTCCAGGGCAAACCCTGGCATCACCCACAGCTGCGAAGCCACGGGGAAGGAGGCTGGATCCCACAGAGATGCATCCTGCCACGTGCACGCTCTGCATGGGATCAGAAGGTAAATCCCCAGGAGCAGCAGGCAAAGCCCCCATCCTAAACCCTCCCCCTTCACGAAAACATCCACAGCGCCAGGATCCTCCCATCTTATGTCAGCAGCAGCAGCAGGAGCATCCCAGAGCGGGGAGAAACCCTATTAGTGCCATTTCCCCCCCCCCAAAAAAAAAGTAAAGAAAAAAAAAACAGCAAACAAACAAACAAAAAACCCAATTGCTGTAGTACATGGAAAATGTAATTGAAAATACAATTTGAGAGCACCTGCAAAACCTGCATCTCAGCGGGGACCCAGCGCTGCTCCCCGGGGAGGGCGAGGGGAGCCGGGATGGGGAGCTGGGACACCAGCACCGCTCAGCTGCCTCCTGCCCCGCTCAAACACCCGCCGGCTTCACGCAGGACGTGTGCTGGGTGTTTTATATCCCCGTCCAGGCAGCCGGAGCCGAAGCCAGCCGTGCTCCTCCCGCAGCCCTGGCCGTGCCAAGCCGTCCCACGCTGCTCCCGCGGTGCCCACCGCGCTGGCTCGAGCGGCACTGAAACATCTCAAGGCGCTTCATAACTTGCCCCATCTCTTAAACCAACAAAAGTAAGTCTCGTCTGAAGCCAAAGGCTTTTTTTTTGCCTTTTGTTTCTGCTTCTTCTTTCGTTTCTCTTTCTTTTTATTTTCTTTTTATTTTTTTTTCTTGGGAGGCGCCCAGCTTGTCCCGGCGCTTTCCCCTTTGGCGGATTTTGGGGGTGCAAAGCAGGGAGGGATGTGCCCGCGCGTGTGTGTGCACACGTGCGTGGATGTGTGTGCACGCGTGTGCGCTGCTCGGCGTGCCGGGGGGGCCGCGGGGCCCGGGGACAGCTGCGGCTCGGCAGGGTCAGGATGTGACATCAGCGGCGGCACAAAAACCCTCGGCACCGCTTTCTGACACGAAAGCTCGGCCAACGTCGGCGTGCGGCCGCTCCTCCCGCCGTGGGGCATCCCGGCGGGCGCTGGGCTTTTGTTTTGAAACAGTTAATTTATTTATTTTTTATTTATTTTTTAATTTTTTTTTTCCCTAGTAAGGGCAGCAAGCGCAGCGGGCTCGTGTGCTGGCGGCTGGGCGTGCCGGGGATGAGGTGAGTGCTGGGCTGGGGAAAGGAGCAGCACCAACGTCCCGCTGCTGTGGCCCCCCACATCCCCGAGGATGCTCCTGGGGTGCTTCCAAGGCAGGTTGGGCAAACGCTGGGGAGAAACGAGCCCCCCCTCCGCCCGGCTGGGACACGGGAGCCTGCGGAGACTCTTCCCCACGCTGCCGGTGTCTCAGCTGGGCTGTGAGTGTGTGAATACCGAGGGATCCTGTGCCTGGGGTGCGGGAGGGTGCGGGGCTGGGGAGCCGTGCAGGAGCCTGGAGGTGTGCGGGGCACGGGTGGGGCCCCCGGTGCGGGTGGTCACCCCGCAGCCCGGTGGGGACGGTCCTGGAGGTGGCTTTGTCCGTGTCCGAGGGAGGGCAGGGGCAGCTGGGGCAGAGCGAGCGGTGAGGATGCGCTTCCAGCCGCTGGCTTGTGTCCCACGGGAGTTCCTGGCGTTTGGGATTGTGGCTCTGATGGTGGGGGGATTGCCCCTGGGTGCTGCAGGGAGCCTATCTGCAGGGCTCCGAGCAAGTCACTGGTGCCCACAGAGAGACCCAGCCCCAGGAGCGAGGTACCCCCAGACAGCATCACCCCAAAACAAGCTGGATGTGCCACCTGCAGCACAGAGAGATGGGGCTTTGGTTTTCTGGGGTCGGGGACACAGAGGGAACAGCGAGGCTGGTCTGGGGGCGAGCAGAGGTATGAGTGGCTCTGTTCCTGGAAACCACATTGGTTTTCACGAGGTGGGGATTTCCGAGAGTCAGCAGAGCTGACGGAAGTACCAGCACAGAGAGCAGAGCCCTGCTGCCTTTGGGAGTTGGTCCCTTCGAAAACGGGTGCTAGGGACTGCCCCAAATGATGCTCGTGCCTCTCACAGGGCTCAGCAGCACCAGGAGCTGTGCCCGGTGTTTGGGGCTGGTGGGACACTGCCTCCAGCCCCCAGCTCTCCACAGCCCTGTCTGGCGTGCTGGTCCTCGATCCCCTTCCCGGCATCTTGTCTTGGCTCGTTTCCTGGAATTTTCCAGCGTTTGGGTTATATTTGGGATCGGCAGCCAATAACCCCGTTTCTCACGGACGGCCCAGCTGGGGCTTGGCTCCAGCAGGAAGCCCAGGGAGAGGGAGCGGGGCCAGAGGCCTGAGACCGTGCCCCCAGCACCTTCCTCCAGCACTCCCCCTCCTTTAAAACCAGGCGTGGCCATGGGGAAAGCTGCAGAACCTCCTTGGGGAGCACCGCCTGCCCTTGGCCCCTAGCTGGATGGGGTCTGAGCTGCCTGCAGGGAGAGGGATGCTCGGGGGGAGCCAGCTTGGCCTTTGGGGCCTTTCTGGTGCACCTCCAAGTTTACCACAAAGAAACCCCAGCTGCAGGTGCTCCAGGACAGGTTGAGCTTTGCAACAGGGCTTCTGCGGTGCTCACAGCGAGCTGTGGGGTCAGGATCCAGACAGTAACACAGCCTTGAGCAGCGAAAAGCCAGCGGAGCCCTTTTGCCAGCAGGCAGCTGGTCACACCGGCCGTCTGGAGGCCATCTGGGGGCTCGGGCTGGTGTCTGGGCCAAGGCCAGCCCCGGCACGCGGGGAAGTGGCAGGAGGGGAATTTTTGTGCTGTTGGGAAGGGGAGAAGGGAATCCCCGTCAGCAGGGGAGGAGAAGCCAGCACCGGAGCGGCCTAACGCCAAAATCCACCAGGGGAAGCAGAGGGGGGACGTGGAGCCGGCAGGTTTTATGGGAGCCCCGCTACGTGGGGCTCGGTCGGCTCAGGGCCTCTTGGAGGCTGCTGCCGAGCGGCCCTGCGGTTTCGGATGCCTGTGTGCGTGTGTAAGCGTCTCGGGCCGCATCCAGGGCTGGCGCAGGCACCAGGCCCGCTGCCAGCTGGAGGTGCCGCTGTCGGCGCCTTCCTCCTCCTTGTTATTACCGACCCAGGTCAGAAATAAGCATTACTGCGTCCCAGGGGCACTCGCAAAGAGCTTTCCCCCTCCCCGAAGCCAAGCCTTTGACTTTACAGCCCTAAATGTAACGGGAGGGAAGGGAAATGAGTTTTGAAAGTGGGGAAACTGAGGCAGGGAGCACGGCACCGTCCCCACCAGAGCCCAGTCCTCGTCTGTCAGCACAGAGAGCGGCGCTGCCCCGACTGCTCCCCCCCGGGGGTTTTGGGATTTGAGCTGGTTTGGGGTCAGAGATGCCGGCCTGCACTGGTGGCCTTGCTCGGAGCACGGGATTGTTTGCGGTGGGCAGAGGAAGCTCCCCTCCCTTCTGTTTTGCTTTTTTTTTCCCCCTTTTGTTTTGCCAGTTTCTAAACAGACCGTTCAGTGTTGTTCTTAATTTAAAACAAAGCCTTTGTCTGGCAGTGCTCTTCTGTGGTTTTCAAGTGATTTAAAGAAAAAAAAAAAAAGAAAAAAAGTATCCTCCCCAAATCCGAAACTAAGGGCTGATCCTGACCCTGAACTTGCTTCCCCCCCATCCAGTTCATTTCCTTTCTCCTCTGGCCCTGCCAGCCCTCTAGGAAACCAGGTTTTTGCACGTCCCAGCCTGCTGCAGCCCCACGGCCCTGCCGCACCCCTGCAGCTTAACCCTGCACCGACTTGGCTCTCGCTAAACCCCACGGGTTTCTCTCCTGCCGCCGGTAAAATCAGGGGCACGACTGAAACCAGCAGCCTTTGGAGCAGCGGAAGGGTTTCGCTGGGTGTAAAACCAGCCCCTGCAAAAAACGAGGCCATTTCGGGCAGGCAGATGGGGCAAGCACCGAGGGTGCTGCAGCGCCACGGCGGGCACGCAGCGGCAGGGACATGGGGGGCACGGGTCCACCACCGAAACCCCGAGCGTCTTGCTCTGGAGGATTTGCAGACGCTTCAGGACGGGGCATGCGGGTGCCGGCACCGCCCTGCTGTGGGAATCGCAGGGCGGCCAAGCGGGGACGCAGCCGTGCCCGGGGTGCCCGGGGGGAAGCTTTGATTTTGCGCGTGGGAACTGTGGGCTGCCCGGCACCACGCCAGGCCCCCTGGGCACCGGCGGCAGCGGGACGCGCACCGTCATGTTGCGGGAAGCCGCTGCCTCGGCCTGCTGGGGCACGGCTTTAGGATCTCCCCAAGCGGGCATCCCGTTCGCGCTGCCTCGCGCTCCGCTGCTCCAGGTTGAAGGCAGGGACTGGGAAAACCTGGTCCTGCAAGCGCCGCTGACGACATGAGTCCACGGCCACTTCCAACAAACTGCTTCTTTCCCCAGTGTCCCCACTGAAGGGCTGTACTGGGTGTTTAAAGCCCCGGCCCTGGCCTCCCCGCAGCTCCCTCCCTGTGCCTCTCGTGTCTTTTCCTGCCCGCCGAGCAGTGGAAGCCTTGGAGCGAGGTTGGGAAAGAAGCCGGCTCTTGGCCCGCCGCCTCTCCCTGCTCCTTTCAGTCGTAAATCCCAGGATGTGCTGTTGGCTTTGCGTTAAATCGGATTTCTGGAGAACACTTTTCTCCCTGATTCCGGTAAGGATTCACGAGGCCTTTTAATGACTCGGTAATTCAGTAGCGATGCTGGCAAGGATCCTGAGCAAACCCGCCCGCGTTACCCAGCTGTGCCCAGCTGCCTGCGAGGTCGGGAAGGGGGCTGCTCCCAGCGCTTGGGCAGCGGCACGTAGTGCTCCCTCATTGCTGCCCATCTCCAACAGATGCACAGCAGGAGAACCCCCAGCAGGTGCTGAGCAGGGTTCTTGCCCTGTTTTTATTTATTTATTTATTTATTTATTTATTTTTATTAGGCATGGGGCTTGTGTGGGGGAAAAATCACCTGCAGACACCCTGGTGTTAAGCCGTTGCATGATGGCGTGGGGCAAAAATCATCTAAAAACACAAGTTTCAGGACTGGGTACAGCAGGGTACGGCGTGGCTTGGTATGCCAGCGTGCCACAAGCTCTGTGATGGTGGCAGAGCATCGCTGCATGTGGGGGAAAGGCTGCAGCTCGTCCCCACCAGCCGCCGCAGCACCGGTGGCACCCACAGCAGGGCTTTCCCCTTGCAGCCGTGTGGCTGCGGTGTAGAAAGCCCCGCAGGGCAGATCCTGCACGCAGGGATGTCCCCAGGGTGGGCTCTGTGTGGAGCACAGGGCGTCCCTTGCAAGACAGATGGCTGATCTCTGCTGGGTTAAATAGGATTTGCCTGCGGCTCGGGACTGAGTTTACAAAACATTGAGTTTATACAGCAAGCTTTTGGCTAAAAGATGTCTTTTTAATGCTGAATGTGCATCTAAGCCTTGCTTGGACACCATTCCCTCCTGCTCGTGACTTTGGGTAAGTCACTTCCCCTTTCCGTGAACAATATTTATATTTTTAACTCTTTCTCCACCTCCTCCTCTCTGGGGGAGGCCGTCTGGGGATTTTTCCCTCCCCAAGCCCCAGCAAACCATTTAGCATGCTGGAGCCTCCTGTTAACAACCCCGGCGAGGAGCGCAGGGAACTCCAGGCAGACCCACGAGTGCTTTTCAGCCCGTCCAGGACACTCCGGAGCAGACGGGATTTCCAGCGGAGCTTCAGGAAGGAAAAAAGGGAAACACTGCAGACCTGCTCCGTGCTGGCAACCCCAGGCCGGCAGGAAGGGATGAGCTCAGAGTGGTGACTTCCAGACCTCGTCCCCTGTCCCCGGGGTGCTGCGAGGCTGGAGAAGCGTGGGGAGCTGTGGGAGCACCAGCTCCCGCACGCATTGTGTGCCGGGACGGCCGCATCCTGGCACCGGCGCGCTCGGCTGCCGTTTGTTTCCCTTCTTCGGATGCGGGTTTTGTTCTTCCGAACAAACACACGGGGCTGAACAACAACAAAAATCCCCCCTCTTCCCGTTGAGCCGGGCGCTGGGGCTGTGTGAACCAGCAGCCAGCTGCAGTCGCAGCGTTGTCCACAGGGAGCTATTTTTGTGAGCTGAGAAATCCCTGGGAAAGAGGCACGTCTCCTTTGCCAGGAGGGGATAAAAGATGCCAGGTTGGGGCTGCTGGGGCCGGTGAACCCCGCTGATATCACACTTTTTGTATGATTGCAATATTTACAGATAAAGGCCCGGAGATAAGAGGCTGGCTGGCTCCTCACTGCTGCTGCTGTGGGGCCAGCAGCATCCCGGTGCTAGCTCGTCCCTGCGAGGTGCACACACACACACAGCTCTGTGCATGACAAAAATCTGTGTCCTTCTCCTCCCAGAAACCTCCATCCCTGAAGATCCGTGGCTTTGACTCGGCAGCCCTCACCCTGGCCGGCCCAGCCCATGATGGCACTGTGTCTCAAGCAAGTCTTCAACAAAGACAAAACGTTTCGCCCCCGCAAGAAGTTTGAGCCCGGCACCCAGCGCTTCGAGCTCTACAAGAAAGCCCAGGCCTCCCTCAAGTCCGGGCTGGACCTGAAGACGGTGGTTCAGCTGCCTCCCGGCGAGAGCATCAACGACTGGATCGCCGTGCACGTGGTGGACTTCTTCAACCGCATCAACCTCATCTACGGCACCATGTCGGAGTACTGCACGGAGAGGAGCTGCCCCATCATGTCGGGCGGGCTCAAGTACGAGTACAGGTGGCAGGACGATAGCAAATACAAGAAGCCGACCAAGCTGTCGGCCCCGCAGTACATGTGTATGCTGATGGACTGGATCGAGATGCTCATCAACAACGAGGACATCTTCCCCACCAGGATAGGTGAGTGTGCCGTGGTTCTTCACAGAAGGGCTCTGCTTGTAACCAGTGCGGGTTCCCGAACTGTCACCGCAAACCTCCAGGTGTTGCTGAACCTTGCGATCCCAAGAGCTTGGGGTTCCTCGTTCTGTTCACAGGGGTTGTGGAAAAAATATTCTCTTCTTCCGTGCTTTTATGTTTTTCCATCTATTCTGCAGTTCTGAGAAATGAGGGCTGGTAGGTTGTCTGCTCCCTCACCTGTCCTCAAGGAGCTGAGCAGCGAGGCTGCTTGGAGCTGGTCAGCCCCCCCCCCGCACCACCTTGTCCATTTTGTCTTGATGGACGAGCTCCAGTTCTTTCTGGTTTTCTAAGCAGGTTCACGCTCCCAAGGTCTGGCCTTTGTCCTGCCTTGCTGCGTCACTTCTCAGCTCCTTTCCACCTCTGCTAATTCATCCCAGCCCTGATGATACATCTCATCATCTGCCTTCCCAGCTGCCAAACCCCTGCATACGATGCATCCCTGCAAAAAGTTTGGCCTTAAGAGCTTGCAGCAGCTGCCAAAGGCAAAAACAGCATGCGAAATAACCCCTCTGCTGCTGACCTGCTGTGTTTGGCGGCTGATAGTGGCCCTGCTGCTGAGCTGCTTTCTCGTTGTTTGGGGAGATGTGCAGGGGCTGGAGCTGGTGTGCTGGCCGCTGGGTGCTGGTGAAGCACAGCTACCACCTCTCCCCTTCATTAAGGGGCTGCTCTGGTTGTTTCCTGCCATTTTCAAGGAGCAGAAAGGGCCTATAAATAAACTCTTGCCCTGTCAGTGTTCAAGAGGCACTTGGATAATGTCTTTAATAACATGCTTCAGCTTTTGGTTAGCCCTGAAGTGGTCAGGCAGTTGGACGCGATGATCTTTGTAGGTCCCTTCCCACTGAACTTTTCTGCTCTGCTCTGTCCCACGGGATCTATTCTTTCACTGGGTCATTTGCACTGGATCTGGCTGCCAGAGTCTCAGTTGCTGCCCAGGAGAGGTTGCTTTCCAGAAAAAATTGAAAGGAAGCCTTAGGGATCTTAGGGGGAAATGCAGGGCTTTGCAAGTCTGTTTCCCCAAACAGCATAGCCAACGGAGCTGGATGAAACCACTGCAGTTGGGCTTAGGATTTTTATTGATATGCTGAAAAAGCCCTGGAAACATTGAAGAAAATGGTCCGTGTGGGATTTCTGGCTGCCACTAATTCTCACAGCCCCGTTTGGCTGTACTGGAGCATCTAGGCACGTGCTGCTGCTTTTTTTGGGGAAAGCCTCTGCCCCTCTGGGCTATGAGGCTTGGAGGGGTGACAGCTCTGTGCAAGCAGGAGAGAGGCAGCATGCGGAGGCTTGGCCTGCCAAAATCTTAATTTCAGCCTTGTAGGATGGGGCGCCCGGTCTGACCCAGCTGCACGGGCTCTGCCTGCAGTTAGGGCGCTACAACTGCCCTTTGGGGGTCTCCTTCTCCCTCTCCATCACCTGAAGCCCGGATAAGCACGGTGTGCTGGGGTGGTGCTGGAGCCCTGTGCCAGAGGACAGGCGCCTGACCTCAGCTGAACTCCCGCTTTATGGTGGCATGCAGCGGGGAGGGACATGGGGCTTGGGGACACTACCCCAAGCACACGGCAGCTTTCCATCCGGGTCCACCCATGCCATCTGTAAGGCAGCTGTCCCAGGACAAGGATTTCCCAGCTATGGCCACCAGACTGCAGACAAAGCAGACTTTTTTTTTTTTTTTGAAAGAGCAAGTGTTACCCAAACTTGCTAACGATGCCTGTGGCTAACCTCAGCACCCCTGCCCAACAAAAGCTACAAAACCCGAAGCAGCGCGTGATTCAGCGGGGCTGGATCATGGCTGTACTGGCAGCGAGGGGAGAGGCTCTTCGTGGGTCAGAGTCGGGGACTCCTTCATCCTGGGCTTGGAAATTGGAGGAGATGGTGAGGGTGGAGGAGATGCTGCATCTTCCCTGTCCACAGGGAAATCTACCCGCGGGGCTCAGTCCCACTGAAAGGCTTTGCTGTATAAATCCTCCCTCTGGAAGGAAACCTGTCTGTCCGCCGGTCACGATGAGACAGTTTCCTGGCTGGGGTGAGCCTGGCTGCTATAAATCACCTACAGCTCTCCCAGACGACCCGTATCAGTTAACATGCGCTCAGTGCTCTGTTTCCGCTCTCCCAACCAACGTAGCTGGCCTGGAAAAAAAAAAAGAAAAAACATTTAAATGCCGAATAAGCATTGTTCCCATGCAGGAATTAGAATAAGTGATTCTACAGGCTTATTTTTACCAGCTGGTAAAATTATGTCGGTTGATTTCTTCATGAGCGAATTACCACCAGGAAAATATCAGCCCCTCCCGGTCATCGCTCTGCCCCGCGGTGCCTGCTGAGAGCTGGGGAAATCACATTTTTTGTTTCACCGAGAGCCTGCCCATGGTGAAAACCCAAACTCGGAGGGTTTGCAGGGCCACCCGTCCCATGCCCACACTGCCCCGTGTGCTGAAACGTCTCTGTTTTTAAAGCAGTGTGGACGTGGGGTTTGGACCAAAAGCAGCGGCGGCAGCGCCTGCGCCCTCTGCCAGGTCTGCCCGCGGCTGCCAGGAGCATCGCTCGCAGGAGGCCCTGGAGCTGTTCTTGGAAAGCTCTTCCAAGCTCAACCCTGCCATTCAAGCTTATTCCCAAAGCAACGACAAAAAGCAGAGAAAACTTGATGCATAATTATCCCGTCCTTTCTCCCCGTAACAACAGGAGAAAAATGTTCAGAATTCAGCTAATTGTTGCAGTTTTCTCAGCTAGCTATTTTTTACATAATTTGCCTTTTATTTTCTGCCTTCTTTCTTCCAAAATTAATGCCACAGCAGCTTGCAGCTGCCATCGTGCTGTTAGTTTCAAAGGAGCTTTAAAGACTTATTTTTAGGAAAAGATGAATCACTGAACCATCCAGCGGCCAAAATGGATTTTAGCAATAATATTAACAACGATAATCCATCACGTAGTTCACTGAATTACTGCTTTTGGAGAGGAAAAAGTACGACTGCCAAGAAGCAGAATAGTTTCACATTACTGATTCATCATGAAAAAATGAAATTGGCTGGTGCACAAGGGCTGGGGACGGGAGAGATGGCAGGAAGGATCCAAGACCCATCCGCCTCCCCTTCCTGTGAGCGCAGGCGCTTTGTTACCTCTCGTTTTCATTTCCTTTTCCTCGCGGTCCCACATGGCTTCCTTACGTTTTGAAGCAATCAGCGCGGAGGGTGGAAAACAGGCTCCTCGGAGCGTTGAATCACATCGTGGGGTTTCAAGGAAAACATCCAAGAATAACTGAAGATGCTGGTTCGTGGCGGGGCGGCGAGTCACACCGCTCGCCAGCGCCCCGGCTGCGCCGCAGCGATGAAACCGTACCTGCCGCTGAATTTACAGCCCTTGTCCTGCCTTCCAGCGCGTGTGATGCTTCCCATTTCCCCGCTCGGCTCCTGCTAGGACCGTTTCTGCTTGGGAGAGGCGATGATACTGGCCGCTGGCTGGCGGGTCAGTGGCTGGGCGGTGGCTGGGGTCGCAGCCGGAGGAGAGGAGCCGGTGTCGCGTGTAAATGCTTTTCCTGACATCCTGGCGTGCTGGTGTGCGCGAGCAAGAGGGGGGACGTGGGGAGAAGGAGCCAGAACCAGACACTCAAAATTCCCGGACCCAAAGGACCAAAGCAGGCGGTGGTGTCACGACGTGGTGGGGTGAGAGGTGACCTGCTGAAGTCCACAGGTGACAGCCAGCCACCCCGGCAGCCTGGCCGTGCCCGGAGAGGACAGCCTCACACTGACACCTTGTGCTGGACACAAGCAAGAGCAGCCCAGCTTCACGTCCCAGGAGCTGGTGGTGCTGCTGGTCTCATGGGAAACCACAGCGGTGGGGCAGCCCAGAAGGGTGCCTTGAGCTCTTGGCAGCTCGATGCTGTCTCTCCAGGCATCATTCGGAGCATGATAGCTCAACAGCTCCCAGAGTTGCTGTCAGCCACAGGATTTATGCTGAACCTCTGTTCCCTGATGCAAGAGATGCTTTTGGAGAACCCAGGTTGTAGCTGGATGCGTCTGCCCCTCCAGCTCTCTTCAGCATGTGCACGAAGACGTTGCCGGCAGCTGGTTTGTAGGGCAAGACGGTTCCTGGCTAACCTCAGGACAAAGGCAGAGGAAAGCCACTCACCACAACCTGCCAGCTCTGGAGGTGGATCCTCCAACAGCAGTATCAGGACCACAGACACTGTTCAGAACAGCCTGTATTTCCCAGCTGGGTTCTGGGAATCTACATTCATCAGAAATTACTCGCTCTGATGGATTTCTCTTTATTAAAATAAATATTTCTTGACTGGTTCCTCAAAGGTGCTCCGCAGGGGCCACCCTAATGGCTTGTCTCTGGCCCCAGCTGGGTGATTAGGGCTTTTATTTGCTTGGCAAATTCTCACTCAGTGCAAAAAGCCCCAATGAAGCCTTTGCTAAAGCACGGCACCCTTCCTGACGGCAGGGAAGCCCAGAGGTCTGCTCCCTGGTCCCTGCCTCAGCAGACAGCAGGCAGGGAGAGCTCCACGGTCACAGGGTGAGGGCAGAAGCAGATCCCCACGCTGGTGGCATGGGGGAGGCCCGCGGGTACCTTGCCAGATGGAAGCGTCTCTCCCAGAAAGCCCTACAGGACCTATTAGCATCCTAATGGGTGATGCCAAAGACCCTGCTGGGTTCGCACTGCTGCAGGATGCTGACGGTTACGCAGGGCAGTGGCCGTGAGCCAGTCTCAGAGCACCTCTCCACGTCCAGGTGAGGCTGTGCCGAGACGTGTGCCCCCCTCAGGAGGCAGCCGAGCCACCCACCCATGGCCTGAGCTCCCAACTTCTGCCCCCTGCACGAAGCAAAGCGGGGCTGGGCTGAGGGTGATGCTGGTCCTGACCAAATTCCCTTTCTGCCCCGAGTGCTGGGACCCTGGCCATTGATAAAACAGGCTCCAGGCGCGAACAGATCCTTTACATTTGCCACCCCTGGAGGAGAGGGGCACGGCACTGCTGCTGGCAAACAAAACTGCCAGGAGCCGGTGGGAAAAAGAAGTTAATTGCCTAGCAGGGCTGATGAGGAAGACTCAAATTACCATTTTAATTTTTTTTTAGCCGAGAGATTTGCTGATGCTATCCGCAACGTCATGCCTGAGCTGGCCACGGTTGAGCAGAGATTATTTGGAAAGATTTTTAAGAGGTTAAGTGCTGTATTAGTAAGAAGCTAAGGGAGGAGGTAGGTACAGCTGCGGGAAGGGAGGATTTTATTTTGCTTCTTGCAGATTTGCATTGAATTACTCAGGGGAGAGGAAGAACCGTCAAGAAAACAAATCACGATTGTTTCATTTTCCACCTTCCAAAAAAATATTTGCAGGGGTTTCAAAAGCCAGGTTTCCTTTAGAGATTTGCTTGCTGACACCTCTGAGATTTTCACTGTGATATTAGTGTGTTTAGGCAAGGGTGGAAACGTAGAGTAAGAAATTGTGTCCTTGTGCAGGACAAGGCTAAAAGCATAGAGTAAAGTGTGGTGGGTCCAGTTCCTGGACGGCTCAGTAGGGAGCATCATACAGGCGCAATAACATGGCTACGTAAGGATTGCCGAGACGGGCATTTCTGTTCCTGATTTAATGACACAATTGTTCGAAACAAGACTCAGGAGGAAAGCTGGAACCCCACCTGTTTCTGTTGATGCATCAGAAGTGATGTTTGAGGGCGTGTGGAGGTAGAAGGATAGCACAACCCATGGTTTTGGTTCTGAGGAGCAGGGAAGGTTTCTGTCCTGCCGAGAGGAGGTTTTGTTCTGTTCGTAGACTCGGGTAAAGACATTTGTGCTGTGCTGGGCTTGCTCAGGTTTGTACGGAAAGGGCAGGACAGAGGGATCCAGACAGGGAAAGATGTGGCCTCCGACACTGGATGAGAAATTTTCTCTCCTAGGGAAAATCCCCAGATTGCCAGAATAAGCCTGCAGAAAATTGCTAGTTGGGCAATGAGGAAATTGGGCAAGGGAGAAAGCTGGATGGCACACTGCCCCGCTGGAGCTGTCACCTTGACATTGGCCAAGGGAGTCTTTCACCCGTGGCTGCCTGTTAAGCATGGCAGCAACATTTACACTCTAGCTATTGTTTTGTTCTGTTTTTCTGGTGGTGTTTTTTTTTTTTCTCCTTTTTTTTTCCTTTTTTTCCAGAAATGGTCAAATGGCTTCCAACTTGCTTCTGCTTTGCAGGTGTCCCCTTCCCCAAGCAGTTCCAGCAGGTTTGCACTAAGATCCTCACCCGCCTCTTCCGTGTCTTTGTCCATGTCTACATCCATCACTTTGACAGCATCATCAACATGGGTGCCGAGGCTCACGTCAACACCTGCTACAAGCACTTTTACTACTTCATCAGGGAGTTCAGCCTGGTCGACCATCGGGAGCTGGAGCCTTTGGTAAGGATGCCCCAGGGACAGGGAAGCAGAGGGGGTGAGGGCGGCGTGGGTTGGATGCAGCCCTGGTAAATTCAGGGGGGGCCGGGCTCTGCCCCCTGCAGTCACACTCTCTGGGCTCTTTCAGCCACCCTAGCCCAGAAGCACACCTATGTTTTTTGTCTCTGCACCACCACAACAGGCTGTCCCTCTGTAGTCTTGGTAGCTCTAACGAAATTTGCACGCCAAAGTGTTGCCAGGCACTTGTGTGCACGTGGCCTTCTGGGGTCAGATCTGAGCCCAGATCTCCTCTCCGCAGTCTTGAGTGTTCCTGTTGGGGTGTAAGGTCCTTGCCTGACCTCCGAGTGCGAATTACAACGAGGCTGGAGGAAGGTGAGGCCCGGCAGGGCACGCAGCTCCAGACAGCAGCTATCCAGGCCAAACGAGAGAGGCCTTGCTGGAGCTCCAGGATCTGCTGCAGCCTCCCTGGGGAAGCACTTCGCCAGGCAGAGACCTTGGAAAAAGCAGAGCTGGGGCACCAGAGGAAGAGCTAGACAGGCCCGGCACATAAACCAGAAAATGTACATAGTTTTGTAACAGAAGCAAGTGTGTCACAGGCAAAGTCAATGTGGGCTGACCTAGAGAGGATGTGTCGCGATGGGGAGAAGAATTAATAGGGAGCCCAGTAGTCAGCACACAGTGATAAAGGACAGGCTGCAGAAAAGGCTGAACCCAGCACTGGAGAGCCAGGGAAGACCAAGAGGATCCAATTCCAGAGAGACCAAAGAGCTAAGAAAAGTCACAACATGAATTGCTTGTTCAGGAGCACCAGGGGTGCCCCTGCCTTCCAAGCACTTTAACTCCTTTTCTGCTTTCTTTAGTCTCAGTCAATTCACCTCTTCTGCTCTAATTTCAGTTTGGGAGTGGGGATCATGATCCAACCAGGGGAGACCTGAATGACAACAGCATCCACATTAATTACTTGGTGTCGTTTGATTGTGATCTATATTATCAAATGGCCCTCGGCTCCAGAAAATGGCAGCTCAGTGTCACTGTGTCCCGTGTCCTTCTTCCTCCCCAGCACTCCTCATGACAAACTTCGTTAGCATTGATACACAGCCCGTAATGGTGTCATCTCCTTTGACTGATGCTGCCTAATGTAAATAATTAGCACTAATAGCCAAAGCAAGAGGCTGGCATCGCTAAATAGCCTTTCAATGCCAGTGACTCACATGCAGCATGTGATGATTTATGGGTCTGGATGAATTGAAGATGAATAGATTTTCCAGCGTGATGCAACCAGGGTTAAACTACAAGGAAATGAGGCGCATTTCTCTCTGGTCTGTCTTGTTTCTTGGTGTGCCCATTGCCTGGTAAGTGTTGCTGGTATCCAAGCCCTGCGGGAGGCTCAGGCACCCAGGAGACCTCCTTCCCCCAGGCGATGCCTGGCTGTAGGCGTGAGCGAGTGACCTGCAGCCAGAGGATGGCTGTGCCCTGGACGCAGTGCTGTGTTGGGGACAGAGGGACAAGCTCCTGCAGCTTATGGGCAACTTTCGAGGACTGAAAGCAGTCCTTCTGATCACCCTGTTACCCCAGGGAGGCTGAAACTGGGCATTGGTCCCAAACTCTCAGTGGGTTAGGACACTTCTCTCTGCTGCACGCAGGGAAAAAGTGCACTTACTGCTGCACTTGGATGGCCAGAAAACACCAGGAGACCAAAGAGGACAAGATCAGGCTTCTGTAACAATTCCTTCCCCCCAAGGCACAATATCAGGCAGTCTCTTCACTGGGTTGTGTGAAGGCGTTCCTGGACACCCGACCAGGCCACCCAGTTCTTTGGGTGTGCAGGGGCTGGTGCCTCCACCGGTCTGGTTGCAGTGCAGCAGCACGGTGAGGACGCACAGATCCCAACACCAACCTCTGCAGTACTTCCCACTTGGCCCCAGCCCACTTTCCCATTGCAAATCTCTCTCTCCAGTGGCTTGCTTTGCTCCTTCTCCTTCTCACCGGGCTGCACCACAGCTGTTGCCCTGCCCCTGGGTGTTTTTCAATCTTGAAGGACTCCTCAGCTGGTTTGACACACAGGCGAGGACAGACAGCACGTTGCATCTGCCTTCAGCTTAGGTGAAGAAGGCAGGGTCTTGTTTTTGCAAGATCTCAAGGGTTGCAGAAAGGTGATCATCTCTCAGTCGGGGTAAGATGAACTGTCCTCGAGAGGCTGAGTCCCTCCTGACTGCCTCATGAGCCCGGACAACTGACCTCACCTTGCACTTTGATGGCCAGTTAGCCCACACGAATCCCATGGGAGAGGAGAGTCCTTTTCCCTGCACGTGGCTGTGGAGGGCCACCAAGCACATGGGCACTCGGAGGGAGCAGGACAGCAGGTCTGAGTGCTGTACTATGGCTGCAGCTTCCCAGATGTGGGTTTTCTTGTGCAGAGCCCCAGTTTGGAGATTTAGGATGACGAGGAAAGAAAAATCAGCATCTCATCAGCCAGAGAATGTCCAGTTAGGCTCACGTAGCTTGAAAAAAAAATACAGAGATTATGGGATGAAGGAGTTTTTGGTTTCAAAGACTGCCTCTGCCTGAATTTCCCTTTGCTGTCTCAATCAAACTTTTGTCAAGCTTCTTTAGGAAGTGATTTCATAGCAGCAAATTGTGGGAGCCAAAAACGAGATAGATCTTTTGCAAAGGCAGAACGACAGGCAGTGATTCACTCTTAGCAAAGGCCAAATGGAGAAATGCGGGGCTGAGGGAAGCTGTGCACTTGAGGGAAGAGGCGGCAGGTCACGGCACGGGGCAGCAGTGCTGGCAGAGCCCCAGCTGGTCACGTACCAAGGCAGGGCACTGGGGATTTCCAGGGGGTGATGGCTGCAGAGAAACACTCTCTTTGCCACTCTCACTCAGTGGATTTTAAAAACAAAGCTCACAGCACTGAAGAGCAGAGATTACATCTTCTGCCCCCTCGGTTAGATCACTAAAGGGCCTTTTGCAGGGTTACCCAAGAGTCATCCCACTTTCCTAGTTCTAGGAAACTAGTTTCCTAGTTGCATCCTTCCTTCTCCGCAGACCAGTCAGGTCTATTTTGGGAGTACATTTTAAAATGCGAAAACATTTATCTGGGGTACGTGGGGGATCTGCGTGCACGTGCAGATTCACAGACTGTGACCCTGTGGCCCAGAGAGAATCACAGACTTCCCTGCTATTAATTGTACTCCTTAAGGCAAGGACAACTACGGCCTTCCACCAGCTGAAAGGTGGGAACCCTCCCAATGCAGCTAGCACTATATGATGCCGTCCTGGCTAAAATCCCCAATCTGTTAGCCTAAACAGAGCTTGCTCTTGTCATCTTGTCCCTCCCTGCGTCCAGCGCTGATGGCTCAGGCCTAGGATTTGAAGATGAAGCATTTGGCAAGTGACAAGAGTGGTGACAATGAGAGGAGGGGACTCTGGCTGCGGATGCTTGGGCCTGAGTGGCTGATGGAGGAGCTGATGAAACCGGGGAGCCCTGCTTCTGTGTCTTAGGGGCACCACAAAGCAGTAGACCCCTGAGAGGGACATCAAGCAAACAGCACTGAAGGCAGGAGACAGGAGTTGCCAGGAGGTTTTCCGTGGCCCTCTGCTATTAGAGTTCATTTGCATTACAGTGTGGGATCCCTTGCCAAAGCCACAGGTCCTTTGGTGAGCTGCTGTCACCTCCTGGAGCCAGAGCCACCACTCGCAGGAGCAGCTCTGTGTCCTGAGGCTCTGGGAGCAGCACCGCCCGCTCTGCCTGCTCCCAGCCGAGTCAGCAGCAGGACACCTGCCAAACTGCCTTGTATTGTCACTATGGTGTAAGCTGTCTTTGCACTTACCGGTTCTCTCTTTTCTCCCCCCTCCCCTTCAATGCAGAAAGAAATGACAGAACGAATTTGCCACTGAGGCGATCTCGGCGGACGAACCCAGCCAGCTCGCTCGGCACCCGACGGGACAAGTGTGCTGGGGGACCCCTGCCCAAGGACTTGCTCTGGGAGTCTCAGCTGAACTATGAACACTGCAGAAGAGCCTCTTCAGGCCAGAGCTGAATCCCAAGCTTGCTAAACATCTCTGAACATATACATTTTTTAAATTTTAACAGATTCCAGTCTGTCTTACGGCTACTGTCTTAGAAAGCCACGGACTTCTGGAGAATGAGGCAAGTTGGGTTGACTGATACACACTCTGGTCTCTAGGAACCAATCCCATGTGTGATAACATTTCTTCAGCTAACTTTCCTCTTGTTTTGTCCTCAGCTACATTATCTTCAAATGTTTTGTTAGTGATACCTGCCCTGCAAGCAGGTATGACCTTGGCTAGTGAATCGTGCCTGTTGCCTTGCCCAGATGCAGTGGGTTTGTCGTAACATCTGAGATCAGCTCTGCAAAGTTGGTGAGGTCTGATCGCAGCTGACTTCATGAGGTTAGCTGCCAATGTCCTGTTTTTAATCATGAGCTGTGAATGTCTCTCTTTGTGACCTAATCCATGCTTTACCAAAGGGATCTTTTTCTCTTTTTTTTTTTTTTTTTTCCCTTTTTTTTTTTTTCCTTTTCTTTTTTTCCCCCAGGAACTTTTCATGCTTGGCAGCGGGGATGTCATGACTAATAGCAAGGTGGCCCCATGACAAAAGGAAGTGAATTGGCGACTTTCCATTGTGATCAGCACAGTCCACACAAGTATTTTCTGTACTTAGAAACTGTGATACAAAGTGAGGGAAATAAACGTGCCAGAAAACAAACAGTATTTCCTGACATGTTGTCTTGTCTCAAAGAAGCAGGTGCTAGCTACAGAAATTGTCTTTCCATTGTCCAACCCTATAGCACAGAAAAACAGGTGGGGAGGGACTTTAAGAGACATCTAATCTACCCTGATCTTCCAAAAATGCAAGATCAGTTCCCCTTAAGCCTTTCTGACTAGAGTTTCTCTAGCCTGAAAAAGAAAGCATACCATTGCTACCTGGTCTGTGCCCCTGTTCCCCTGAAAGGCATCAAACCTCAAAACTTCCCTGCTTGCAGTGCCTGTTAACTAGCGTTGCATTCCCTGTGACATTTTCTTTTGACAAGAGTTGAAGTCTTTTTTTTAATTATTTTTTATTTTTTATTTTTTTTTTACAATTTTGAGGGAGTTAAATTGTCTGAGCCACGGCGTTTTTATCTTTGTCATTCCTGGCCTTTTTCTGGGAAAGTTTTGTACACCAGACCCAGCTGATATTTATAACCAGGGCTTTGCCCATTTTGGGGGGAGGAAGGGGATGTGGCTAGAAAATGTAAATATTTAAGCCAACACTAAAGTGCACAAGTGCATTTTTAGTGCTCAGAGCACTTATTTTGTTGTGAAAATCTATTTTTTTTAGTCTTGTGTACCAGATGTATATTTTTACATGGAAATAAAATGGAGCAAAATGGACACAAAACGACCTGATAAATCATTCCAGTATTTTCACTGTATAATAATAATTGAAAGTCCAAACATTTTTGTTCTGTTACTAATTAAAGAAACATGAACAAGCCTTGTGTGCTTCACTCTTCCCTAATTCCTCTGCAGTAAGACATCATGAAAAAGCACCCAGGATAACTTGAAGAGTGGATTTCCCCCAAGAGCTGCAGCAGTGATGAAGATCAGAGCCACATCGAGACCTCAGCAACTGGCAGCTTCGCAAAAAGTTGTGCATGATGGAGAAACTCTGTAACTGGCTGCTGAATACTGGTTTGGGGCTCAGCCACCAGCAGCAGAGCCTTAGTGCGTGATGTAAATGCCATGAGGGGTCTGCTGAAAAAGGACTGATGAAAGTTCTTAAGTATTTGAACATCTCTGTAGTGGCTCTGGCCACTGTTTTCCACTGATCATGCAGAAAATTTCAGATCTTGGTGTTTTCCCACAGCCTGCATCTCAGGAAGTGGCTTGGTATAGGCTAGTGTTCCTGGTCTGCATCCTCCCCTTGCAGTTTTTTCATCAGCATACCACCTGAAGGTATTTTTCCAGTGATGCACAGCAGTGAGTTTGGCTCACTGCTTTTTCCACGGGTATGTGGTTCCTGGGCCATAAGAAGGGAAGAAATGGCCACCACACCAGTGAGGCTGGGACATGGGGTGGTGGTAGGGGGTTGTTGGGCACAATGGCATCTCCTGTGTTAATGCGAGGGGCTGGAAGGTCCTAGCGTGGATGGTCATAACAAACATGACGTGATCTGGTCTGAGATACTCTGAGTGAAAGCTTGTAATCTGTAAGAGAAGACTTGGGAAGAGAGTAAAAGGAGCCAAGGAGAAGCTGTTATGTCAAAGCGTTAAAAATCTGTCCACACTGGGAGGTAACCATGAAGCCACTGGGGATTAGAAAGGGGTAAGGAGGGTTAATGACACGAGATCCATTCTTGGATGGCTTTCCTGGAGGTCGGGGAGATGCTGATTCCAGCAGAGTTTCGCAACTAGAGGCAAGTCTCTCTCTCTTGAATGCGTGCAGTTTTTCCCTTCTGGCAGCTGATGGCTTTGTTAGCACAGCCCGGTCAGCTGGATTCCCTCATGCGGGTCAGGGAAGGACAAATGACTCACAAGGGTCGAGAAAACCTTGAAGCCAGAGTGTGGCATTCAGCTCCCCGCTGAAAAGAGACCCTGAGTCAGAGCTGAAATGCCAGCGGTGCGTGGGGGACTACTGCACGTCTGCGCTGATGTAGAACATCATAGCAACAGCAAATGAGGTCTCCTACATGAGAGAGTCTCTTCCTGTAGAGGTGGCTGAGGAAAAAAAATAAAAATAAATAAAAAAGAAGGAAGCATGGTCTGGAGGGCAGAGGATCCCTGATTCCTCAACATACATGATTATTCAGCCTGTGTTAGAAGGAGAAGCTTCACTGCCATATGGGAAACCCTCCGAAAGCTATTTTATTACTACCTTTAACGAAGCTGTACCCCCTGGGAATAGCCATACTGTAACAGACCCATCTTTTGTCATTTAATATTTTATATCCACCGGGCCAGTTGCCAATTGCTTTGGGCTATGCCCTAACGACGGAGTGAGGGAAGCGTTTTGCCGTCGTTCACGTGGCTGTCAGGTGAGTGTATGTAAGAGCTGGCAGTCTCAGGACAACTCCCTGTAGGCACCCTGGGCTGGAGGCCAGGACCAGCACTGCACTCGTGGTCTTCCTCCCTTGGCTCTTACTCATCTTGCAGCTTTCCAGCAGTGCTAGGATTCTCCACGCTTACATGCACTGGAGGGAATAAGAGCTGAGACGTACACAAGTCTCTGTGTCTCCAGCAGCTGTTCAGGGGCCTAGCATTCGGGATAGCACGTGGCTTGTGCTTCCCCTCGCTCTCCCAGGTTGGACAGCCTAGGAAATGGACTGGAAGGATTTGTAAAGGGGGTCTTTACAAAGATTTCTTGCTGGGTCTGGCAGCAAGGCGAGGAGCTGTAGAGGATGAAAAGCACAGCGTGCAGCATGAAGCCAAGAGTACTGCCAGCCCGGTGCTACTGCAGGGGAGGTGAAAACATGAGTTTCCAGGGTATTTCTAGTCACCGTGTCTTTATTTTTTTTTATTTGTTTTATTAGCAAACAGGTAACTTGATCCTTCATCTCCGAAAGGTCTGCAAGGGAGGAAAGAGGTGACAGACCAAAAACCTGAGTGGCCATGTAAACCCTTCCCAAGTGTCTAATACAGCTTGTGTTGCAAGCTTGCAGACACTGTAATTTGCTTGATATCTCCCTTCCCTTTTCATCTGGCAGCCCTATTTCCCTTCGGCCATCAGACAGTGTGTCTTAAAAGCCACTGTGCAGTGCACAGCTGTATGGCCTGGGGCAGATGGGGAGTTGGGGGGTATGCAGTAACAATCCAATGATTGGCTTGTAGAGTGGGGACAAGCATTTTTCTCGTTTCCAGCAAGTTTGATTTGCTGGTGTCCAGCAGACCATACATTTTCCAGATCCCATGTTACTTTGGCTTCCTGTTAAATTGAGTCAGTTCAGGACCTCTGTCCCATCGGGCAGTGGACTGGCACCTTGTGAAGGTGTGAGTAGTCCTCGTGGGTCTGGTTATAGGAAAAGCAAGTTTCACCCCGGCAATCACAAACATCCACACCAACAATTTTAATTCACACCACCTACACCATGCTACACGTGAATCATAAGGTTTCCTGAAAAAAACGGGACTTTTTTTTTTTTTTCCCTGTAAAGAAGGGCTGTTCACAACAAAAGAGTGACACAGCAGTTTGATCCTGGCAAATGTGATTGCATAAGCCATTCTCTGGGTTTAATCACCTAAATGAGAAGTATAATTTTCAGAGAAACGGAGCCTGTACAGCTTCCTTGAACAGCAGAGGGAATGGTACATGCTCCGTGCCCTGAAAACCAGACTAGACTAGATTGAAGGTGCTTAAATATAGATTTAGGTGCTTGGCTGTGGGCAGATAAGAGAGGGATAATTCTAGTCAAGGCTTAAAATCATTTTTGCAGTAAAACATAGGCCAAACTACTGTGATCCAATTGTAACATGGATAAATCAAAACTAGCTTTGGTAATTATTTCTTATTTGCCTAACAGCCAGCATAGATGTCTCCTTATCTTCTCTGCTGTGTGCTGCATGGGTAAAAAGCAGACATGTAATTGAAAAGGTATTAAAAATAAAAGGAAAAGTCATGTGGAAGAGCTACTTATTTTACTGTGGTTAATACATGAATTACACTGCTTGAGAAGGTGCTTTCTTCTTCACTTCTCACAGGACTTTGCCCTGAAATATAAGCATAACCATTTCTTAGAAATGCCATGCCTATTCTATTAAAAACCAAGAAAATGAGAACCTGAAGCCTTTTTTTACAGCTTTATACCAGGCCGGATTGAAACTTAAGACTTGTCCTCTAGTTAAATGTGCTGTGCAGCTGGGTTACCTTGCAAGTAACAAAGGGGACAGAAAAAACAAGGATTCAACATATACAACTTGCTTTGAGAATGGATGCCTACTTTTACAGACATAAAAAGCTGTGTTTTGTTAAGAGCCTTTTAACCCAGCGGAGAAAGATGTGACAAGAAACAGCAGATGGGAATTACAATCCAGTTGAATTATATTTGAAAATAACCTACACGTGTTTGACATCTCCTCTGAGCATAGACAGTCCTTGATGCTGAGAGTGTGAATGTGCTTGCAGGGACTTGAGCTACTCTTCCAGACTACTCTTCAATTCTGTTCAAGGAATACATGGGAAGATGTTGAGGCATAACTCCTGAATCCCTCAAGGATAAAAGGTTTCAAAGTGTTGTGGAAATAGGTGATCAGCTAGTGGGGAGAGAAGACTACTAATGCCCTCCTGTAATGGAGATGGTTGAGGAGCATTCTCAGCCAAGATAAGCCTCCAGAGATCCAGGTGGGGAACTGCTGCCAGGAGTGGCTTAGCTGTGGATAAATCTTCACCTGGGTTTGCCTCTTAGATATCAGAGCACTGCATAAGCACACACACTGCTGCATCCTTAGGAAACCAAGCTTCAATACTTCTGCTGTTTGCAGGACAATGTGTCCTTTCATGCTGGTGTGGTGAGGAGAACAAAACGCCTTCATCCTGTGAGAGGATATCGCAAAGATGCCATTGAGCTTCATTACTCTCCATCCTGTCCTGGGACCTTCAGGTTTCAGCTGTCTGAGGCACTGCTCTTTTGCTTCTCGGCTGTTTCTTTTGAACCCATGTGAGAAGCCTTCTAAAACCGCGGTGTATTCTCCTGGCCCCCTTGACAGAGAAGACAGCACGGGCATGTAGCGTGTGTCTTAACTTGCCTTACACTTGCTGAGCTTGTGACTTTGAGAGTTGTGGGTACTAAGCTGCATGAACAGCTTGAAAACATACTGTGCTGGGATGCTCATGAATTAAAGCTGTGATTCACTGATAGAGCTGAATTCGGTGTTTCTCTTGAGCCATTTTAACAACAGCCAGCACTAGCAGGACTCAATAGCTTTGTGTGAAAAAAGTTATTGGTCCTGTATTTGGCAGCAGAGATGACGGTCTTGGGTCAGTATAACCAAAAGAGGTTGCTCTCCTCACATGGCATCTTGGAGATGGTTTCCTACCCTCTGGGGGTCGGAAAGGCTATATATCTTCTTGCCATGCATTTTCCTACAAGCTCTTGCCATGTGGCAGATATCATCCCTTTTGAAATGTGGTATCAGATTGTATGTGAGCTCCTAGTTCTCTGCAAATGCAAAATAAAATGGGATAGGTCTCCCAGTGAAGCTAGTATCTCTACATGCCTTTGAAATTCTATGGAGAAGATAGGATATTGCAAACGAGGGAGTAGTATCGCACAGGAGTTCATGTTGGACCTGATTTTATTTTTTTATTTAGTACAGACTCTAAATTTCCAAGTTTACATCTTTTTATTTAGTTTATTACAATGAGTAGAGGATTGAAATGTCACCCAAATGGGGAATGACCTTTCAAAATGTCAGTCTGCGTTGACATGGAAAAAAACTCTTCTTTGCCAGGGATACTTCTCAGCCTTACAGTGGGAAATAGCACTAATAAAAAGGCTCGGGAAGATAGAGGTAACACCTGAGAAGCAGATCTGAGCTTCTCTCCATAAAACTGAAAGAAGGGCCAAAGCAAGATTGCTGTTATTAGAGAGGCTTTTTTCGCTTGCTGCTCTTGTGCAGAGCTACTGCCTTGTGTTTCTGCTGAGAAGAAAACCTGATTGTTTTTCCAATCAAACATATTTAATGGTGATATAAATAGCAAATGTAAAAAGGGATAAAGCTGGCAAAATTAAAAACCTCACGCCATAGTACTTATTTAAAAAAAGAAGAAAAAACATCTGAGTAGCACTTTTCTCTTGCATTGCTGCCCCTTTTCTGTAGTTGTATGGGCCATAAATGAGATTGATCTTTCACTGGCATAAAAAAAAAGAGGGGGGGGGGCAGCAGTTCTGGGGAAGTAAGGAACTGGCTGGAGGAAATAACGCTTCTAGCTAAACTATTCAAGAGAATGTGAAAAAATGAAAAAATCCTAACATAGAAAGACTGTTGTTTATCCCCAAAGGGGTGTGAGCAAATGAAGCTAGAATACAGATAAGATTTTGAGGAGTTGTTTGCGTCTGGCAACTGCAGGGGCAGTTCAAGTGTACAGCAATGATTTTGCAAAGTCCCTTTGAAATTCTAGCCTACCATAAGGCTTTCATTCTGTGCTTCCCAGAGTTATTAGGTTTATCCCTAGCTCCTGGTTGTTATAACTGTACATTTTCCTTACGTTCGTCTTAGTCTGATCTGCTTCAAGGTGTATCTGGCTTGCTGGGTGTCAGGAGGCAAAACCCCAACCCCTCTGCTCTAGCCATGCTGTTCCAAAGGCAAACAAAGAAGAACCTTTCTGCTTGTTGCCTGAGAGACTGCTGAGATATGCAGGCCCGTAACTTGAACCTGAGGCTAAACTGAAAACCTGTGAAAAATCAATGGCCTATGTAAGATGCTTGTGGGGAGCACAGGACAAAGAAAGTAGGCAAGGAAATGAACTTAGACAACAGAGTTTCAACTCTGTGGGAAAGCTGAAACAAAACAAAAAATCCCAAATAAAGAAGTTTCTAGAAAGTTATTGTTATCATCCCTCCTGTGCCCTAACACTTCATAAGAGCAAATATTTGGTGGAGCCCTAACACATGAAGCCTCTCTGGCATTCTTGAATTCACTAAAGTGTTTCCTGTGAAGGTATTGTCTTAGCAACATGCTGAATGTTGTTTCATTGCTCATTCCTGTTTTTCCACCACCAGTTCTTGGTATGACTGTTACACAGTCATGAGTGGTCCAGATCCACCTTGCGGTCGTCCTGGAGGAGCTGTAACAGGGCTGTAAATTGGGTCTTCTCATTACTGAACGCACTTCAGGGAAGACATGTCTACCGCCCCAGCCACCTTCTCATGATGTCTCGGCTGATCTGGCTGGAAAAGAACATGCTTGCCCAGAGCTGAGACATGTGGAGAATGGCTGGCTCTCCCCTCAGCTTGGGCACTGATGACACGGGCACTGGGGCCGCAGGGGAACGGATGGCAGGGATGTAACTGAGTGTCCCCCTCACCTCCAGGCCAGGTGAGGGGCCATGGCACAAGATTGCGGCCACCTCACCTCAGCCCAGGAGGGCGAAGCAGCTGCGCAACATGGCAGCCACCTCCCCCTCAGGCTACACCTGAGGGCCCCCACAAAACCCTCCTGACCCTGCGGGCGCTCTCCTGCCGCCATGAGGACACGCTCAAGCGCACACCCTCCCTCAGAAACCACCTCAAGCCTCAAATTGGCCGGCAGCAGCCCGCATCCCCCCTCCCCTAGCTGTGAGGGGCACAACCCCCGCGGGCCAGCGCTGCGCCTGCGCCCGGCCCCTTCCCCTCAGCGGGCGGGCCGGCGGCGCAGCGCCGCCCCCGCCGCGGGAGGCTGCCGGCCGCCATGGAGGTGAGGGCGGCGCGGACGCGGCCGGGCGCTGCCCGCAGCGCGGACCGGCTGAGGGGAGGAAGGCGCGGGAGGGGAAGGCTGAGGGACGAGCGGTCCCTGCCCGCCAGAGCCGGCGCGGTTCTCCGGTTCTCCTCCCCGCTGTGCGTCCCGCTTGTGGCACGGAGCGTGAGGAGGGGGAGATGCAGAGAGCCCCGCGGGGTGCCAGCCGCGGAGCCCGGCCGGGGATGGCAGGAGGGCGGTGGGGCGCCCGCTGCTCCCCGCGAGCCGCGGGGGTCCGGGCCCTTTCTCTCCCCGGGAGTCGCTTGGGAGCGGGCTGTTGCTCGGAGATGCTCCTTCCCCAGGGCTTAAACTGCTGTGTTCCCTGCGTAGGGCTTCTAACAAAGTGTGGCAGGGCTGTGAGCTCCTCCGATGGCTGCTCTCTGGCAAGGATGTCTCTGGAGGGAGAACGGATAAAGGCAAATAAGCTGTTCTTAGATCGGGATGATCACAAGGAGTCCTCTAGTTCTTGTCTTTTTCCTCTGTCTTACAATGCCGAGAACTGTGAGCCCCTAGGAACACTGAAAACCTCATTTTAACCTGTGTTTTACCTCCGTTGTATCTGTTGTTCTCACTGGGGTGACCTTGTGAAGCAGTTAGAGTGGTCACCGGGCAGTAATACGGCCCCCGTGGCAACTCTGCTGCTGGCTTCAGCGCTGTGCGTGATAGCCAAAAGTTAGCTCGTTCCCCTGACGGTGTTGGCACTTGTTTGCAAAGTGTCAGGTTTGTTTAAAGATAAACCACCAATTGGGGTGTTTTTTTTCCCTTCTTTTATGAGCTCACTGCATATAAAAAATCGTTTTTTTTTTTTCCCCCATACAGAGTAACGCGCCACGGTTTGCTTGGAAGGTCTGGCATATGCTCGGGTAACTTCGAAGGTATACAGTTTGGCTTCTTTTCCAAACAAAGCCGCTCTCCATGCCTTCCAGATGCTGGATGGAAGCAAGACAAAATACGCCAGTGGAGCTGAACCTCTTCCACTGCGGTCCCAAAGGTAATTTTTTATGCTATTGGCAGCCTTCTGTTTAAAGTGGATTTGGGTGCCTTGGACACTCGAGAGTCTCTTGAAGTTGGGTATTGTCAACCGTAATGTTATTTCATGATATGAATGCTGCAGAATTATTCTTTAATGCTTTCAAAGATTTTATTTAGTTATGTGAGGAATTTCCTTCCACCTTCTGGTACCTTTCCTGGTAGGAAGACGTTAAAACAGACTAAAAATAATTAATTTGTGATATCCAGTGTGAAAATTCAGTGAGTTCGACGACTATTAATTTTAGGTGAAAGTAGAGCGGAGCCTACTCTTGTTTCAGACTCTAAAAACACTTTTTAGTTAATTATCCTCTCCAGAAAAGGCTGCTTGATAGTAGGGGAGTGAGTATTTTGCGTAGTCTTTTTTCTAGTGCGAAAAAGTCCTTATCTGATCAGTTGTGAGGTGTTGAGTAATAGCAGGAAATGCTTGCCTTGCGTTTGTACAAAATGGAAAGCTGTCTTCTAAGAAGTTACTCTCTTTGGCTTACGCTTGAAAACTAGCAAGGGAGCTGAGTGGGGTTAGAGGAGCTAATTGGTGATGCAGAGAGAGTCCTCTGAGAGTTCTTGATGCCATCAGACGTGGAAGAGGGTAAGCAGCTTACTGTTTCGTAAGTGGCCCTCAGAACTTACTTGCCCTATATATCTCCTTAATTTAAAACTGCTCTAGGGGTTAGAGAAGCTTTGAGTAGTTCAGTCAAAGTACTATTACAAGGACTTTTCTCATTTAGAATATGTATGATCTGGAGTTTAAAATAATTTTGCAGCTAAATTTCTTCCGCACTGTGATAGAAGCTGTTAAATATGAATTGTCTGTCAGCCGTCAGTAGCATTAACTATCTTGTTTGGCTGTGCTGCTCTATGTGGAAGGAAGGAGGATGGTCTTTAGTGCTCTAACCAGTGTGTATGTTATGTTGTCCCGGGCAAAGCTTACCATTTATGTTTACTCGTTAGTCTGATGAAATATTATGACTTATTATATCCTTTTATCCACGCGGCTGCCTCAGAGGCAGGTTGTTCTAGAACAAGCAGCAGAAAAGATTACAGTGCATTTTAAAGCCAACTTAAGATTGATTTGCTGTCCTCCCCTATTAACTTATTGCAGGGTCAGCCTTATATCCCCATGTATCTGTCCAGTGGGATAATATGTTTTTTCTGTTACTCTGACCGACAGCTAATGCTTTTAAAGAAATGCACGTGTCTCTATTGTAGACACAGACAGATCTCATCAGAAGACCTCTTTTCTACAGAATGAGTGCTAAAATGTGCTATTTTTTCCCCACAGGAGGGGGGAAAGGAATGCTCTCCGTTCCATTAAGGTTCTCCTTCCTCCCCCAGTAATGGTGAAATAATAAATTAGGGTAGAAGGAAACTATATGAAGTAACATTGTGCTATCCTGCAAAGTGAGATCCACCCATTGCTGGAGGGTTTCACTCAGAACCTCGGAAACCCCATGCGTAGTTGGCAAGGGAAGTGCTTAACTGAGAGCACGAAGTGTTAGGCTCTGCAACTTGCATGCGCAGAAGATAAGGTGACTCTGGTCTTCCGAAAGCGAGACAGAAAGGAATCACAAAGAGAAGGATGGAGACAGAGAAAAAGGTTGCTGTAATCCTTCAGACTGAAGGATTTTAGAAGGGTAGTGTGAGCTGTAACTGCGTGTAGGTGGTACAGTAATGCCTGCAGTAAGGCAAAACTTAGAAGTTTTCTCAGATTTGCTCTTTCATGAAATCAGATCACTCAGGCTTCCTGTGGACTTCAGGGTGTTCGTTTTAAAATGTTAATGCTCCTGTATGTTATTGAGAAGGCGTTGGGATGTTTTTAAGTTCCTCCTTTGTCATGGAGAATTCAGATTGATGACTTAAATTACATTAAAAGTTTTCGAGTGGGTGATACAAGAAGCTAACTTTGATAGCTAAGAATGAACTATGGCAAACTACTATAGAGATGAATGACCTGTAGGAATGCTTACTACTGAGAGTTTGAAATGAATATTCTTTCTTAATGCACGAATATTAACGAATATTAAAATAACCTGCCTCTTGATTTGACACAGGGCTGTCCTAAAGAATTGGGCATCCTTCCTCTTCAAACTGTACCTCTTGACCTGTAATGTTACAAGCACCATTAATCACTATGTAATCACTTCATAAAGGTGTCTTTGAATTTTTTTTCTGAGCTTCCTGGAGCTGGCCAGGTCTTGGCAGGATCAGCACCTGCTGAGTCAGACGTGCTTCATTATGAACGACGTCTAGAGGAATCAGTGTTGCAGGGGAAGGGAATGTCCAAGAATGACGTGAGGAACTGAATTGGCAGGAAAATGTAACTGAAGTCTGTTTCCATTCAGTTTCTTTGCCCAAAATGCTGGATGCTTGAAACTTTAAAGCGGGTTAACTTTTTTTTTAAAGAGTTTTGAGTACACACTTTCACATTTGAAGTCTGAGAGTGACAGGTGTGTCATGCTTGTGGAATCAAGGAACTTACTCATGGCTGTTTTATTGAATCTGTCAGTAACTGGTTGAACGTGTAAACATTGACTTTGAAAAGGAGTGTTTATTAACAGAGGAGCTGGGTGCTGTTCAGAAGGTGCAGACTTGTCTGTTATTCAGTTAGTCAACGTAATATTTTCAAATCTCAATTGGAGAAGCTTCATCAGGGACCTCAGTGGGCTTTTATTTGGCCTGAAAAAAAAGTCTTTGTAGTATCGGTGGGATCATAATATTTTTGTAACTGCGTCTGCTTTAGGTACCATCTCAGTGGTCTGAAAGCATCTTGAGCCAGCACATCAACTTTGAATTTTTCTTTGTTGAATTCAGGGCTTCGGCCATCCTCTGTGAATCCGCAGAAGACCGCCAATTCTTTCCTTCAGATGGCGTTACTTGAAAATCGCTGTCCTGCTTGCCACTTTCTATGAGTGAAGTCAGTACTAGTGGTATCTGTTCTCAGCATCTTGCACAGCTGAATGTCGTCTTACTTGTGTATCTGATCTATTGGAGATCTATCTATCTATTTGGCTGCTTTCACAAGACAAATTTTAAGATAGGTGTTAACTTGGTTACCACAGGGACTATTACAGCTGTAGCTGTGGTGCTGGGTCTTGAGAGACTGTTGATGTAGGTTAGGAGTGTGATCCTTCTTGTCCATTAAGAGTAATTCTGTATTTTATTCCTAAAGCTGTTATAGTTCTCCGAAGTTATAACAGCAAGAACTAATAAACACCACAAATCCCTCCGCTGTTTTTGCAAGACTAACAAGGGGGTCTATTCTTCAGCCGAAATTGTCTGGAGCACTGGAAATAATGCTGTTTTGCATTCTGTACGTATGGCTTATAAATTTTTTAATGCGGGGGTGTGCACTTGCTGTGTTCCCATGTAGCCCAGCACAATAGGTTCTTGCAATCTCTTGAGACTCTGGGCACTACCCTAACGTATATAACAATATTTCTGTGATTTTTGAATGTGTGACTGTGTTCCTTTTCAGCTACAGAACAGCCCGGCTCAAGCAAGACCCAGTTCTGAAGCAGGTGGTAGTGCTTGGACTCTCTGCTTAAGCTGCTTCCTCTCTTTGAATTCAAACGCACAAACAAGGTATCTGCTTCTTAATAGAACAAGGCATCCGCATTGTGTTCTTCAAATGCTTCCTGGACATGCGTATGCTTGGTTTTAAAATACACCCTTCCTTCCTTTGGGAAAGCAGATTAGAATGAGAGAGGAGTTACTTTTGGACAGTGGATTTTGGCATGTTTGTGTATGGAGTTTTCGGAAGCAAGATGAAAGGTAATGGATGCAGTGAAACTTGTGATTTCTTTTTTGTTGTTCTTCACTTGTCATCATTTGTGAGTCTTCCTTACGATAAGTGCTTTTGTTCATCCTTTTGAACATAGCTGTAGATGCCACAATTGCGAAAGGAAAAGGCTGTAACTATCGCCTTCCCACACAAGGCTCTGAATAATGCGTATGTTAAATATTACCTCAACACTGAATGATGATGATAACAACATGCAGGACTTCAACAAGGTTGCAGTTAAGACAAACTTACTCTTTTTTTCTTTTCCTCGCAGTATGGATTTTGCTGGGTTGTGTTATCCTGTGAGCAGTAATCCTGACCTGTCTGGAAGAGAAGGACAGATCGGAATTTGAACTGTTGCCTATTTCTTCAGCTTTTGTCAGGCTGTCAGTTGGACTGTAGTCTCTTAGAGAGCAGTTTGACTCTCTTATGGTTGAGAGGGATGTGAGAAGTGTTCTTTATCAAAGGTTCGACTAGTCCGCTCTAAACGCCAAATGCTGTTCCACTCTCACCTCCCAGCACTCAGCCAGAATAGATTACAAGGTGGGTGGACAGGTTGGTTTGTTGGAAGCAGGGGTTCAACGCTTCGGGCCACGTTGTGAAATGACCTTTAAATGACAGAGTGAAGTGTTCCTCTCCGACCTGATGTATCTGTGGGCTGTTCCCCTCCAGAGCAGTTCGTCCAGTCTGAGCTTTCTGTCTGGCAGGGTGAGTTTCCTGAGAGCACCAAGTGTCCTTGTCACAAGAGGTAGTCATGCAGCATGCAAAGCACCCGAGCGGTGCTTGGATGGCTGAGGCACGCTGTCTTCCAGTGTCATCAGAAACTCTGTGGTATACGGTCACAGAAACACGTTGCTCTGAAAGCTTGAAGGACTCCTAAAGCGTTTGCCCGATTTAAAAGGAATTTTTTTGTCATTCCAGTCGTTAAGCTTAGGACTAGTACCTTACAACAAACTGAATAATGAGAAGCTACGATATCTTTAAAGGAAAAGCTGTTTTGACAGAGAAGTAAACTACACAATGATGTGAAATAGCAGAACGGAAGGGTAAAAAAAAAAAATCTAATTAGCAAACATTTCATGCATGTCTGATAGCACATTTGGTCTAGACTATAGGTTAAAAACATCAGCTTTTCAGTAATTTGGTTTCTGTAAAGATGACTATTGAACTTCCTGGTTTCAAGGAAGCGGTTCGCTGTAATTTAGGAATTGAGTCAGACTAAAGGGAATTGAAATAATGCAGTGAGCTATTAAACACCAATGTAAATACCATAGCCAACTGGCAGGGTACAGGAGATGGTCGTGTAGAAAGATGTCAGTTTTGCTAAGGGGCAGGATTTGTCTCTTGGTTTTTTCCTTGTTTCTAGTTTCCTTTAAAAGTTCTGAATCAATTTAACATTTGAAATGCAATAGAACCTCTCTAGGTATGACTTAATGACCAGACCCTTGACGAGTCAATAAAATGACTTGTTTAACACTTTCTGGAGATCGAGCACCTCCTTCAAGAAGACCAGCTCTTAACTCTGAGCAGCTTCATGTGTGTGGTTTTGATCCCAGCTCAGAATAATTTCTAATACAGGATGAATTGAAGTCAGCGAGAGCTGGGACTTGCTGTCAAAGGCTAGCTTTAACTTTATGTTAAAAGTAAAGCTGTATAAACATCAGTTTGAGTTAAAAACCTGTTTCTTCAGAAGTAGGTAAAATGTATGCCTGTATATTTCTTATTGTGTTTCAGGACTTGCATTTGTCTTCCATTGTGATGATCTCTTAGTGCGTTCTGCTTAAGACTTGAAAATTAGGATTTACTGTTGTCTTGAATAGATGATTGTGGCTTTGAGTGATGCATTTTCAAGTGTCTCAGTAAGAGAGAGGGCTTTCAAAATAGCACGTCTGTTTGAGACAGCGTATAAGTTCTAAGTGACTTTCATAAGAGCTATTACTGACAGATATTGACAAGAAAAGCCCTTTTTCTTTGCTTTGTTGTATTTCATGTATTGGTAGATTGTTGTGTAATATTTTCTGCCTCAGAATTTCTGTGTTGTAAGAGTACCTTGGAAACAGTGAAAGGTAGAAAAACAGTTACGAAGTTAAAGAAAAAAAAATATTCAAAAAGGCTCTCTGTTAAAGGAGAATTGCCACAAAAATTGTTGTTTTTAGGGCTTGCTCTGGTGTCATTGCCAGTGTTTTCATAATTATACTACTTCTGGGGATTTAGTTTTTTCTGTAATACAAGATCTTTATTAGTGAATTTAGAAATCCCACTGGCTATATAACATTTTAGCAGTGCTTCGCTACTGCCATAAAGAATTTGAGCCATGATTTTCAACTGTTAGCACCAACTTGGCAGGATATTACTGAAGTTATGGAGAAATGCTTGTGTGAGTGCCCTGTGGAATCATTTCTTTTTGGAGATGGGTTAGCTGTATGAAGGAGCCTCTGTCAGCGAAGGTGTATGGCGCTGCTTTTTCTTAGGCCTTCTGTAATTATAAGAGGCTGTTTTTTCTTTTTCTGCCACATTATCTTGCATCAGTGAATTGTTACCTCTGACTAAGCTGTTGTAATATCTGCAGCTGGTAATGCAAGAAAAAGAAAAATCTAGATGCTACAAACACTGCTCATTTTGGAGCATAAGTTATCCGCTGATCTCAGGTTTAGAAAGGGACATCATGGTCCTATGAGAAATGTGTTGCTGGCCTGTTGTCAGCGTGAACTGACCTAGATTGCTCCTCTGACCTGGTAAGTCCTGCGGTTGCTTTGTTTTGCTGGTTTGTTTGAGATGTAATTAAACAAAACCCTTCCCGTTCCCCACCTTCCTTCTGTTTGGGAGCTCACTTTTTTTTTTTTTAAGCTGACTTGAAAAGGTCTGTAGAACAGTAGCACAGCTGAACGCCTGGCACCCTTAGGAGGGCTGAACATCCTGTCTTCAGCCTTCCAACCTGGGCTGTTCAACAATTCAGGGCATGCGTTATGTTAAGGGCAGCTCTTGGTGGTTGTTGGTGAGGTTGTTCCTGTGCTTTGCTTTAGTGTGCTGCGAGAGGAAAATTCACAACAGATTCATAATTATTTTCCTTCTGTGCTTACATTTTTTTTATCAAGCCTACCAAAAGCTGATAATCAGCACCCAAATTGTCTTTTTAGCTTTCCTCTGTTGTTTTGGGGGAGAGATGTCAGCCTGTGACGAAGAAGCAGGGAGACTGTTGGATAGCTTAAGGACATAAATGCGTGAGTGTGTGTTCATTTTTCTCCTGAAGTAATCAATTGTGTGTTAAAGGCGCCTTTATGTTCTGCCACACAGAGATGGTCAGCAGTCAGCCTCTTCCCATAGCTGACGGTGGGAAAAGAAAAAAGAAAAAAAGAACCCGAGCCACAGATCATGTCCCTGGGAAATTTGAAGGTTGGTGGCAATTTCTGAGCTTTTAATTATAACGGTCCATCTTCTCTCTGTTGTTCACAATTTTAATAGCTAAACGTTACTTTTTGGCGAACATTATAAGTCAACATTTCTGTATTTCTTTATCTGCAATGTTTTAGTCTTTGGTCACTTTTTTTTTCTGGTAGGTGTGAAATCTATGCATCCAATTCATGCTTGATTTTTTTAATAGGAACACTGTTTTGACTGACTAGATGTGAGCACAAATACTGACGTTGTCAGTAGAATACAGTTCAGTGAGACAAAACTTGGTCAGTACAAAACTTCTTAGTGGGTAGGTAGCATTTTAAGGTAGATAGCAAATCACGATTGTAGCTGTCCTCTGGAGTTAAGCCTTAAAATTTTAATTATACTCAAAACACTGTATCTGCAAATAAATCTTGTGTGGTAGGCATTTTCTGATCAAGGAGTGAAATGCCTTCTGCATGAACAAAATCAGTTCTGAGTTTTAAATGAAGACAGGGAAGGTGGATGCGATCCTAGCAGTCGGTGAGATAAAATGTTGCCTGTACGAACAAACTTGTAATTTTGCTGCTGGGATGAGGTAAATCTGCTTTAAATTTGCTTGGAACTTGAGGAGGGGAAAAAAAGTGAAAAATGAAGCATACTTAAGTCTGGCACATCTACTTTCATACTGCATAAATCTATTTTCTGTCTTCATTGCCAAGGGAATTTTCTCAGTTGCTGTCATGTGACGGATGCTCATCAGATAAATAGCTCATCTTGATGTTATTCACTGAAATGCTTTGGCTAATGTGTCCTGTCTGCTGGATTTCTTTGACAGATTTGTACAAGCTGACTGCTGAGCTTCTTGGTGAGGGAGCATATGCAAAAGTTCAGGGTGCTGTCAGCCTCCAAACTGGGAAAGAATATGCAGTAAAAGTAAGTACAGATTAAAAGCAGCGTCACTTCTTCCTGTAACGTGTTTTTTTCATTCCTAGTATCTCAGTGAAAACCTTTAATAGAGTGTGTAATAGCAAAAGCTTTTAGAAAATTCTTGATGCTTGAAATGAGCCTGCTTTATAACCATTGATAGATCTGTCATTCTGAGTCTTGTGCCTCTGGAGTAAACTGGAATATCTGCTGCAGATAAAAGTCCCAGACAGTAAATGATGGTGTAACGGTTTGATCTCGGGGCTTGCTTTTCTATCCTGTTCCGATTTGATTGTAGTCCTACCTGTTTTTATCTCGTCTTATGTCAGAAGAGGCAGAGTCATTATCTAGGATGGCCTACCAAGTAATGCAGGCTCTTGAGAATGATGCTGTCTGAACAGCAAATATTTTTTATGTAAAACTGTATTTTATTTTTTGATAAGGGTGAATTTTCTGTAATGCTATTATATTGGTTGTTAGGGCTCATTTACAGATTTGTGATTGTCATGAGTCTCCCCATTTAATTAAAAGCACAAGTAGTAATAGAAAAACTTTATGCTTGATTCTTCTGCAAAAAACATAGTCACAAAATTTTAATCTTCTTTGAAAACCTCGTCCTGAAGATGCTATAACTTTGTTTGTGAAATTGTTGAAGTCTATAGTCTGAAATAAACAGCTACTTTTTGAGTTAGGCAGGTTCAGATACTGGAGAGATCTGGCTGTAAAAATGATAAATCGATCCCAAATAGGGGTGGTGGGAGTATTTGCAGTAATGTCATGAGCTTTCAGTTCACGTAGCAGTCTTTCAGTCTCAGCCTCTGCGGAAAGCCCTTGTCCTTGCCCTCTTTCATTCTGAGGAGTGTGTGAAGGCAGGTGACTTCTGATGGCAGTGCAGAAGGGCTTTGAGGTTCCGTGTATATCTGCTTTAATACATTAGGTCCTGCTGCTGGATCTCTGTGAAATTTGCAGCATGAACCAATGTCTCTTTCTGCAGCAAATTTACTATTTTTTAGTTAAATGCCTATAACGATGAATGTCGTCTTTTTCACTGTTCAGTGTCTGTTATGACTCAAATCTATTTTTGCTAGAACTTAAAAGGATATCCTTTTCTGCACTTCAGAGTTAAAAATGATGCAAGAAAAAGCTTCTGGTAACTGCTCAGTTACTGTGGTAACATGTGGATTTAGTTCCTTTCTTCTCTTCCTGTTCTCATTTCTCCTGGGCTTTGAATATTTTCCAAGACACTGCTGACACTGTCAGTAGATGACAGAGGAGAAGTTCAACAGACAGACAAATGTGGAGTATCTCTCTCTGGTGGACGTAGATCAGATTCAGGTTCTAGATCAGTTATCCAATTCTAGACCCATGTGTGCAGTTGCTGCAGTAATTTTTCAAATACGAGCTCTGTCTCTTTCCACAGATCATTGAAAAAAATGCTGGCCACAGTAGGAGTCGGGTTTTTCGTGAAATAGAAACACTGTACCAGTGCCAGGGTAACAAGTAAGTATAGAGTTTCCGGTTTATTTAAAGTATCTTGAGGTTTTTATTTTTTTATTTTTAATTTAAACCTCTTTCTATGCGATCTGGTTAGGAACTTTGCAGTAGTCTCCTTAAAACCAGTTGAAATTTAGACTTGACCTGCTCAAAATGAGAATTTCCTCTTACCTGGGAAGTTTAGGGAAAAGTCTACAAATTAAGTCATATAACTCGATCAACATCCATGTCAGTGTAGTCTGACTGTGCTTCAATGATGTATGGCTTTTGTCCAAATAAGGAATTAACACTTTGGTGCTTCCCCTGTGATTTCACCATTGGCAAAAGCCAATCTGGTTAAAGCTGCTGTTGAATGCAACAGTCTTGCCCTTCCTTTCTTAATGTGTGTTTTTTCCCCCTCTTTGTGTCAGTCCTTCTGCTTTTGCACAGGAACTCTTAGATGAGCTAAAAGCTAATTTAGTTTTCATTTGGATGAGTGTGCTGACTTCACACAGCCAGAGGATAAAGCAAATTTAAAGCTGCCACTCAAGTCCGAAAAGGAGGGAGAGCCTGTGCCGCCAGTGGCAGCATGCTCTGTGACCAGTTTAAGCCAATTCTGAAACTACTCCTTTAGATGTCTTTGTTCTGTAATTGTTAGAATACATACTGCAGCTGTTATCTGTAGTACAGTTGTGTAGCTCACATTAAACTTTTATTTTTTATTGTGATGCTTAAAGGTAATCTAAAAACAAGCTTGTTTACCCAAGTCATGGGTTTAAGTTGTGCTATGGAAGAAGCAGATTAATATTCGTTCTGTGCACGGTTAAGAGCATAAGGTCATCCAGTGCATAACTGATTTTAAAATTGCAGTTCTCATGAGCACATGCATAATTCAGATTTTGTATTTTCTATAAGTTTTAAAGAAATCTAACTTCAAGGTTGGACGTTCTGAAGGCAACCTGGGGTATATGTGTTGCACTGCAAAGACTGTATGCTAGCGAAACAGAAGTTAGTCTAAAAATGGCAAGTTGTGAACCAAACTTAATGTCATGCTGACAGATGCCTGTCTCCTCCAATCCCTGTGTGTTCTGCCTTGTGATTTCCAGAGAGAAAGAATGCCAATTTAATTATTTTTTTGCTCTTGCCTTCAGCACAAACGCACTCTTCCAAGTGACTGAATACAGCCTATTATCATCAGTTATCTTCCCCTCAATAGAGCAGTAGCAGAAGTCATTCACAATCCTGTCTGATGAAAATTTTGGTGCTTGGCCTGTTTACACTGCTTAAACTTCAGTGTGAATTGGAAATGTGATTTTAATGCTACAGACAACCAAAGCAACTTGTGTAATTAATACTTTTATTTTTGGCTACTTCTGGCACTTCCTGATTATCCATAGTGAAACCCTTCATTGCTCTCTTTATGCTGTGCTTCATTCTTGTATTTTTTTTTAAAGGAACATCTTGGAATTAATAGAATTTTTTGAAGATGATGCAAGATACTACCTTGTCTTTGAGAAGCTGCGAGGAGGTACTGTACAGTAACTGTGCCTTTGCTCATTGAGTCATGTTGTCCTGTTTGTGTCAGTGTTTTAAAGGAAAATGAAGAGCTTGCTGTAAATGGTTGACAATTTAACACAAAGAAGCATCAGAGTATGTACAAAGCTTAAATTATGGCCATTCTTTAGAGATACCTGTGTTTGCAAAAAAAGAAAATAGCATATGGATGGTTGTGGTTGTGCTGTTGCAATCCCTTATAACTAAGTGATGGAAAAACCAGCTCTACTAAAGCAGAGCTGTGCTCAGTGTACCTTCAGGCAAGGTACCTTTTTGACAGCAAAAGTGTTAAAATTTAGCTTAGTATACTGAACTTGCACAATTTAGTAGTGTTCCTCTTTTTTTCTCTGAAGTGGATTTTGGGAGATGCTGGATGACACTTCAGTTTCTGAGGAATGCTGAAGAGGTGGTAACAACCATGGCAGGAGTGCCCTACTGTTGTTTCTGTTTGTAGGATTTTTCTGTGAGTGCTGAGTATAAGGTCTGTATAATATGTTTTCATTGATATAATTCTTACCTGAGGGAGTCTGGAACATCAGCTGTATTCAGAAGGTTTATTCTGAAGTAAACCTGCTTAGTGAAATGAGCACGTCAGGTGGCTCAGACCTGTTTTCTGCAAAATCTGTGGGCACATTCAAGAACTGTTACTACTTCCTAAGGCTGTAAAGAACAACTATACCAGGAAAATCCTTCGAACTCTGTGCCCTTACGAAATCTCTGTTAAGCTCAAAAGTGGTGTCATCAGCAAGGGAAGCCTTGTGTCTTTGAGATCTGATAATCCGATCCAGATTGGCCTTCCTCCGGGCATCTAAAACACTATTTCAAAGCACATCTGAAGAGTTTTTTCGTCCATCCTTTGTTCTGTCTGTCTCTGCCAGCAAACATCTTTCCTTTTTCCTGTCTGATTCCTCACTGTGGAGGAGTGGCGGCAGCACTGATGGCATAAGGATAAGACATCTCACAGACAGAGTATGGCAGGTTTCCTTCCACATCTAGAATTTAAGATTAAAAATGAAATCACCTGAGATATAAAATGTTTACTGTATTCAGAGCTAATCACGAATGTCAGTTACTTCTTGAAATTTTCTGCCTGATTGCTGTCATAAACGTAGCTCTCTGGGTAAGAAAATGGAAGACAGTAGTAAGGCTATTTAATGTGGTTGGATCTCTGTGGATTACGTGTAGGTAGATCTTAAAGACTTTTTTTTAATGTTTTGAGAAGATTGATGGAATTCACTTAAAGGCAGGTTTTTATCCTTATATTTATTCTTTCTTAAAGAGATACCAATGGTGCTCTGACCAAGTTACCAGTCTTTCAGTATGCTCATAGCTGAGTTCTTTTCAGATGTCACACCCCTGGGCAAATTTTGCCTGAAGTTACTGTGTGAGCCTTACCTTGATGTTAGTGGGAATTGGATATTTAAAGGTAGAATGTCTATTCATTTTGATGGTGTTGAGACAAAAAGTAACCTTTCTAAATGGTTTCTCTCTGGCCCTGTTCATACTGAGGTCAGTTTTCCTTCTACTGCAGACCAGTAATGGCAGTTGTATTTTACCCCTCTATTCACAGTATTTTCTCAGCTCAAGCAGCATTTGTACTAAGGTTTCTCTTCCACCTGTTACTCTTGCAGGCTCCATCCTGGCCCATATCCAAAAGCGGAAGCACTTCAACGAACGAGAAGCTAGCAAAGTAGTGCGAGATATTGCCTCAGCTCTAGATTTTCTTCATACAAAAGGTAAGAGAAGGCCGTCTCCATTTTCACTAGTGGATATTGTGCATTTAGGATATGAAACTCGTTTTATCTGTAAGTGGCCAGCTTTAACTTAGCTAGCACTTCTGTTTCCAGCCATGTCAGATGACTTATGACTTATAATGTTTTCCTCTATATTTTCATAATGTGTTAAGATGGTATAGCCTTTTGAAGAATAAAAGTTAAATGAGCAACCAGGGAGAATTACCATTAGGGTTGAACTCTTTGCTCATTCATGTTACCTAAGTCACATGTAAAGATTACTCAAAAGGGAGCTGATTTTCTTTTTAATTTCCTCCTCTTTCAGATCTACAGGGATGCTTTTCTGTGTTTACCCTGAGTTTCTGCTGGTTACAAGTCCTCTGTATTAGCTTTTGGTCTCCACGTTTGGGTCCCTACTGTTGAGTGAGGGACCTACAAGTGAACCATAGTCCTTGTTTGGAGGTGTTCTCATTTCATTAGGGATATGCTCAGATTTAAAAGTAGTTGTGTTTGTGAAGAGTTCTTTTGCTTTAAAATGTTTTCCTCCTGGTTTTTCTACTTTGGAGTACTCTTGTTTCATTTCAAAATGTCTGTGTGCATTGTGGTCATCTTAGGGTATGTGTTCAAGTGGGATGTGGTAGATATATGTCCAGATATCTGGTGCTGCATAGATTAAGCAGATTTACTTAATGTTTGCTTTCATTTCATTACAGTGACTACCTCTGAATAAAATGACGTATAATTGAAGGCTATGTTTATTGTTTATTTTGATAAACTCTGTTTATTTTGCCATTTTTATTAGACAGGTTTTACAGGTCGTCAGCAGGTCTGCTTGCTGTCTAAATTGTTGAATACTGGCTTCAGTTCAATAAAATATTTAGTTGTAGGCTTTACTTTAAAGTCACAGGACTGCTCGCATGCTTGAGGAATTGGAATCACAGTATTTATACTTTGATAGGTTGAACCTGTCAAAAAGAGAGGCGTAGTAATGCATAAGGAATAAAGTGGTAGAACTGAGGAATATGGATCTTGTCGCATGTTATGACTATGATAGCAGAAGTTAATTTCAATGTGGGGAAAAAACTTCATTTAGATTAGGAATTTTGGTAATCTCTGTAGCCTGGAGTTTTAAACCTGTAGAAAATGTAGTCTTTGAACACCCATGTTTAGAAGATTTTGACTTTGAGTTATAGGGTGAATAAGAAACAGGAAACTTAGGTCGGACGTGTGGAGAAACGGATATTCAGTGCTTTAGTGCTATAAGAGGCAGCGTAACAACTGAAAGTCTAGGAATGCTGTTCAAGCATGCTTAACATCTACTCAGCTAGTATCTTCTTGCACTTCTCTCAGAGCATTTGGTTTTGATTCCCCATTCCCCCAAACAAAAGGGGTGTGATTCATTAAAATGGCTTTAGAGCAGCAATATACTTTCTTTCTTGCCAGTTGCTGTGAATTGCTACAGTGGGGATGTCTTGCAGAATCAGCTGCTGCAACATGCCCTTTCATTTTATTGTTCTCTTTATGGTTCTTCCGTGTCACATTAAAATAATTAGTAAGTAGCATACAGAACACTAAAGTAAACAGGAAATTAAAGCAGTTTTATTGCACAGCTTAGCAGTGAAGTGCTACAGCTAGATGCTTTAAAAAAATAATAAAAATTTGAATGAGGACAACTCATTCTTTTGCTAGTAGTAGTTTAAAACTCAGCTGGATGATAATACTGCCTTACACCCACTTGGGGTATGTGTGCTTTATTGCTAATAATCCACTGGAGGAGTGTTTAAAGGCAGTTGTTTTCTTTTCTCAGCTCTGTGTGTGACCGCAAAATAAAACCTTATATAATCAGACATTTGAATTCAAACTCTAATACAAAAAAGCGCTGTTAGATTTCATATTGCAAGCCAAGCTAACTGCTGGGAGTTCTTCAGCCTTGCTGTAAATGTCAGCATGGGCCATCCTGATGGATGTTTGTCGTGTTTCCCCTCTTCCATGCACAAACAATGTGAACTGCATCATTATGAAAGCTGATTCCTTTGATCAGTTCTATGCTATGATACTAATGTTGTATTTTAAGTCATGTCTTGTGGTTTGTGCTGAAGAAGATGGGAACCTTAACTAGAAATTGGTGGGATACCTTGCTACAATACTTACCTCATGCTATAGTGTAGTAGCAACTGTGCTTGGAGTAGCAGGTTTTTTAAGCAAGACTAGAGTGCAGTTAACAGCCAAATTGCTCATTTGATTTTATTTTTGCTGCTCATTTTCTTCTGCCTTCCGATCTTGTTTGATTGTATTAAGTGGAGAACTTCCAGCAATGTGTGTTTAGGCAATTGAAGAACCGCTTTGACCACAAAGAACCACCATTGCCTGTGAATTGTGCAGATGAATACTTTGTGTTTCCCAGCTGGGTCTGCCTTTTGTGGTAGCCATTGAATGAATTAAGGAGCCCTTTGGTTGTTCTCCTTTAGCCTTTTCTTCTGCATCTCACACCAAAACCTTTAGTTTTATTTTTGCCTCAGAAATCGATATGTAGCTGTACGTGGCTGTTAAAGGGGTTATATTTTCATCTGGGAGCTCAGTGTTTTCTTCTGGGAAGTGCTTCTCAGGTTCTGTCTGTACTGGTAGGAGGTCAGTAAGTTATCAAATGATCCCTCTGGAAGGAAGGACCTTCCTGTAGAAGGTACAGAAATCTCTTGACTAAATTGTGCACACAAGAAAACTTTCCTACAGGTCAAGTCATCTTAATAAGCTATTTTTAATTAGCATAGATATACTTTTAGGGTAAGCCAAAATGTTCCAGTGTTACCAGGTTCTTATTTGCTTGATTGACACTTACGTACTTTTAAGGGTGATAAAGGCATAGCAGGATGCAATGGTTACTTTTTACAAATAAGCATTGCAATTCAGTTATTTGCTCTATCATTACAGGATGTGTGTGTGTGTGTAAACTCAGGCCTAGAATATTTTCCGCACCACTTTCTAATACAGAGAAGTAATGAGAAGTAACACAGGAGAGTGTTTTCTGTAACAAACATTTGTGCTCTTGTTTAGGTATTGCTCACAGGGATCTGAAGCCTGAAAACATCCTGTGCGAATCTCCAGAAAAGGTGCTATTCTGGTCTTTTAACTTTCTAAAGTCTATTTTTTTAACTTAGTTTCCAAATTCAGTGCTTGCATTCTGTCTGTTCTCTTCTTGAAGACTTCCGAATCAATTAGTGAATCTCAACTAAATTTAACACAAATAAGCCTGATAGATGCTGAGTTCTTCTGTGAGCTGTAAAAATGCGAGCATCTGGCTAGATGGTAAAAAGCCAGCTGTTTTCAGAGCGGGCATGGCAATTACAGCTTAGCATCATCTGTACTGAGGCAGTACCCAGATGGACAAGCAACATCTGCATTCCTGTTGGTCACGTTATGTATAGTTCCCAAACTGCTCCAGTGTGGAGCCAACCAAGTAGAAAAACAAGGTAACAGGGTTAGATGGTGGGATGTGGGAGCAGCTGGGGCAGATGAGGTAAATGCAAGGGGTAGAATATACCTGTAAGAGAGTGGGTTTCACTAGTCCTGCTGCTGCAGAACATCTTGCCTTCTATCCTGAGTTTTTCCTTGTGGTGCTGTGTTCACACATACTGCATTAATCCTAGTCTTCTGAATCTTTTAATGTTTTAGGTATCACCAGTAAAAATATGTGACTTTGATCTTGGTAGTGGAGTGAAGCTGAATAGTGCATGTACTCCAATCACTACTCCAGAATTAACAACGCCGGTAAGAGACCTATTTTGGCTTCGTGCTTCTCCCATTCCCCCATAAAACAATTTTTGTATCTCCAGAGGAGAGCTTGCAAAAGCGTTACTACGTCTACACCGAGTGGTGTGGATAGTTCATTTAAAACAGGCATATGTAAAGAAAGGAGAATGCTTAAAAAAAAACAAAACCACCACCACTGACAACAACAAAAACCACCTTTGAGTTTTGTCTTGATTCAACCCTCCCTTTGAAAATTTGCTTGAATTTGGCTTTCTAGTGTGGATCGGCAGAATACATGGCACCCGAAGTGGTTGAAGTCTTCACGGAGGAGGCCACGTTCTATGACAAGCGGTGTGATCTTTGGAGCCTGGGAGTGATTCTGTACATCATGCTCAGTGGTTACCCCCCTTTTGTGGGCAACTGTGGCACAGACTGTGGCTGGGACAGAGGAGAAGTCTGCAGAGTTTGCCAGGTGACTGCATGTACTGGGCACGCTTGAGGGAGTGCACTTTGCCTCATGAATGTAGGGTGTAAGACTAGCCGTAATGCCAGCACCGAAGGGTTGTGTGTGTAACGGAACCAGATACGTGGGGAGATAAGCCATTGCTGAGAATTAATGCCAGTATGGCTTTAAACTAAAGGAGGGGAGATGTAGATTAGAGGTTAGGAGGAAATTCTTCACTCACAGGGTGGTGAGGCACTGGAGCAGGTTGCCCAGAGGTGGATGTTGAGCTCCAGGAGAGTCTCCATCCAGGGCCTGAGTGTATTCTTTCTTAAAACTGAGTACATTGACTTCGCTGCTTCCGTGGGGGGAGAGAGTTGTCAGCAGTCAGTGTATCACGGCCGTCTGAGGATGTGCTGAGTCACTGTGGAGCTGCCTTTCACTCTCCATTGGCTCAGTAAGAAGACTGCATGGTTTCAGCTATCACCCACCATGTTAGGTGGATACATTTGAGTAAGAAGAAAGCCACCCGAGAAGACATCTGGTTGCATTCTAGTTGCCATTTAAATTAATTTTTCTCTTTTCCCAGAACAAGCTTTTTGAGAGCATTCAGGAAGGCAAGTATGAATTTCCTGACAAGGACTGGTCACATATATCCTCCGAGGCCAAAGATCTCATCTCAAAGTTGTTGGTTCGTGATGCCAAAGAGCGACTTAGTGCTGCTCAAGTTCTGCAGCATTCATGGGTTCAAGGAGTACGTATTCCCAGTTACCATTTTTAAGGGTTATTTTCTTCATGAGTCGTAAACAAGCTGCTCCCTCCCTCTAAACATTTAGTAAAGATATTGCATGCTTTAATGCTCATATTTTGATTAAATTATTTCCAGTGGCTTTATTCTTCCTGAAGCTCTGTGTGGTAAATATTTGGATGACTCTGTCAAGCTTTAAGTATTTTTTTTAATTATCGCTTTATGTGTTTTAAATGGCTGTCTTGTGGATACCAGGCACTGCAGCGCACACATTATGATGTTACTTTTTAATACAGTAATGCAGAACACTACTAGATGTGGTTTTGAAAGAACATCAGTATCACCTTTTGCTTTAGTTCCCAGTTCAGGAAAGAACAGATATATCCTGTGGAGAGCTTCCCAAGCTTCAGTGTTATACCTGCAAACGGTGGAATCTTCTTGTGAGGGGAAAGATGGCTTAGGAATATGTCAACAGTGATTTGTAAACCCAGAGCAAAGTAGTTAATATGCAGTATCCATTAGTTGTAAATCTGGGGGAGTCGCATGATTTTTAATCATTAGAAACTTGGTTCCCAGCTACTAACACATAACCAACTTTTCTTAACTGCTTCTTCTAGGAAGCTCCTGAAAGGGGATTACCTACCCCTCAAGTTCTTCAAAGGTAATCTTTTTTTCTTAATATCTATTGATGTCTATAAGCCTGGTCAAGAATTGTTACTGAATGAATGGGGAGAGATAGGAGGTGACAAATCAGGGATAAGATCCCTGGTTAATGGTGCTACTTCATAAATGTGGCAGCACTCATTTTGTTAAGAGCATCAGAAATATTAAAGCTGTGATTTTTCTTTATAATCTGATCTTGCTTGTTTGTGGGAAAGGCATTTCCTGTGGAGCATGGCTAATCTTAGACTGGAAATAATGATGGTTTTGGCAGTTTGCTGCCCAGGAGGGGGAAAGAGGCATAAAGGCATGTGTTATCCAAAGAGTCTACATTTTGATGGGTGAATAATCATCATATGTGCAGACTCGCATCTGACTTCCATTGAAGTTGGTGGTAATCACAGTAGCAATTTAACTGTGAGCAGGGCAAGATTCATTTAAAGCGGATGGCAGAGTTTGTATGCCAGAGGGTCTGAGTCACACATCTGTTTCTATTACCACGTCTGCTGCTGGTGATTCCAGGTTCTTCATGCCCTCAGAAATGCGTTTCCTGAAGCCAGGTGTGCAATTTTAGTGGGACTGCAGTTCTCTGAAGAAAGACAGCATTGCCCCGCATGCTTGTCCTTTTTTAATGTGTAGAAACTGAAGCACGGTGTCTCAGGTGGCTACCTGGCTTTACAGGGGGAGTCCTTGGCAGACTGAGGACTAGAGCTGTAGCTGGTTGCAAAGTCTGTGTGTTTTTTGTTATGTATTGCTGGCTGTCACAACAAGGAGAGATGCAAGCATTAACTGGTCATTTTGCCTGCTCTGTCAGTATTTTGATAAGAGAAAGAAAACTGCCTGGAAATGCATGTTCTTCTCTGAGGGTAACCAGCTCAAGTGACTCTTTGCATGTGTTGTAACTGCTTTCTCCTTTTCCCTCGAAAGGAACAGCAGCACAAAAGACCTGACGCTTTTTGCTGCTGAGGCTATAGCCCTTAACCGCCAGTTGTCTCAACACGAGAACGAGCTCAGCGCAGAGCAGGAGAGCGTTGCCCATGCTGTGTGCTCCATGAAGCTTTCTCCTCCATCCAAATCCCGCCTCGCCAAGCGCAGAGCACTGACGCACGCCACCAAAAACAGTGACTTTCAGCCAGTTCCCCATAAAGCCTTTTAAACTTCCTTCCTGTTATGGATTGGCAAGATCAGCCTGTTTTCTTACGTGGATTTTCGGTACTGGTAAAAGCATCTCTGCTTCTGGCTCTGATTAGAAGCTTGCTCTTGTGATGTGCTTTGTGACTTTAAGGGGATAGCTTTTTATGGGAGTGTTTTTGCCTGTCAGATTTGGTGCATTAAGATAATTTAACTGATCTTTTTAAGCTAGAGAAGATGGGTTTGCTGCTGTATTATCTGAGGTGATAAATCACAAACCTTTCATATTTTCTTCTTAGAAGAACACACTTTAAATTTCAAACTTGAAAACATTGGGAGGAGAAATACTTTCTTGCTTTGCCTGGCAGAGCATAAAGTTTACATATCTATGGCTGCACTCTTTGCTGGCAGATCTTGCAAGGTGCTGCTGTTAGTGTCAGCAGCAGGGACTGTTTTCAACCAACAGTGCCCTACTCTCTATCTGTAGACTCAGGAAATGAAGGTGACTGGATGGATCTCTGTCTCCATACCTTCAGTGGGCTTAAATTTTATGTGGATGATACTGCAAAGGTGCGTGGGTCTCTTGGGCTTGCACAGATAAGGAGGAATTTGTTGCTTTTTTATCCTATTGGTAGTTTGTATCAGCATATGGGACAAATGTTGGGGGTATTTTATTCTTTTTCTGATGTCTTGTTCTTAACTACAGTGTACTTCATATCATCCCAGTTCTTTTTGTCCAGTGCCCCCTTCTCTTACAGTTATACTCTCAAGTCTGATAACTGAAGTATAACAGACAAGTTCATATTTAATGTCTGTGTTTTTTCTGTGTTAATGCTATCCTCAGTTATACCTTCCTTTCTGGAAACTCATATTCCTTCAAATCCTTTTGTATGTGTTACCTGGAGTTAATGTGAATGGACAAGCTTGAGTGAACTTTGGTGTGTGAATAATTTAGGATTATCAAATGCAAAGGTACGTTTGTGCAAAAACAGTGCTGTAGCTGTGGCATTCTGCCTCCTTTAGTCACCTCAGGCTGGGTGGCTAGATTTCAGGCTCCAGCTTCAGTACTGTGATGCACCGGGGTCGGGAGTAATTTGGATGGGTACTGGCTGAAAAGCTGAGGATTTTGAGTGACCAAGGTGAGGTGTCCATTGAGAAGGACGTGGCTGTGGAGCACTTTCAGAAGCATAAGCTGTGATAATTGGGCTAGATGCCTGACATGATGCACCTTAACCTTGCCAGCCATTGCTGAAAACATTTGCTGGGGCATCGTGCGTGGGTGGAGAGGGATAGGAGGAGGGCCCCCAGTGCCAGCACTCACAAGGTGAATGAGAAGGAGTGAAGTGGCTGATCCAACACGTGCTTGGAAATAGAGAAGTCAAGGCTGAATGTCTTTGCATGGGCTGTTCAGAGCAGTTTTACATTATATTTTATCAGTGTGCGTACAAGCTATTTTTATACAACATGCTGTATTTTGTGACTAATATTAAAGTTGTTCTTATTTAAAAGATTTTATACATTGTGCCAGTGGATGGATTATGAAATGTATTTTGCTTTGTTTTTATTAAAATATTTTAAGTTATGGATTTAACAACTTTGATGGTTTTTGTGTGTTTTTTGCTCTTGATTTATTGATGATACAAAATTAGGAATTACTTGCTTAATTCTCTGCATTGCTGGGTTTAAGACACATTCTGAAGATCAAGTATACTTTTCACTTCTGTGACTCTTGTTTTCTTCGTCTCTGGAGCTCTTGTGATCTCAGCTTTGTTTGGCTGTGATCCTTCTGACCTTCATAAGAGATCAGATAACTGAGGGCCAGTGAGCTTAGGAACTCCTCTGCCCAGTTACATTTTGTGTTTTTCCCTTTTGATTTGTGTAAGCAAAAATACTAAAGTTTGTCCAGGAGTGGTGGTGCGATGCAAAATACTCTTGTATGGAGCCCTGAAGCCCATCAGGCTCCTGAACCTGAAGCACGAGCGTTAGCATGGAGCTGTGAAGTGGGGACATTAACTGTGCTGAACAGGTCTGGTAATAACTTGGTAAGTGGTCCTTTGTGGGCTCTGCTCTGCACCTGGTGCTACTCACTGCTGGTAGAGGTAGCCCCAGAGAGAGTGAGTTGGTTCAAAAACCGAAGCTGCTGTGCTTGGGTGACCTGTTATGAGCCCTTGTTCCCCTTTCTAAAACCCATCATGGAAAGTGAATCCCATGTGTGTGAATGCACACGGAGGAAAAAACTTGCTTGCTGGCCAGATTCTCTTTCCTTTTACAAAAGAGAGCATGGGAGAAGAGGTTGAAATGTCCAAAGAGAACATTAGTTTGGGGATATTTTTGCCATTGCCTTTGGCTAGTGGAATTGCCCTGTATAGAGGAGACTCCTCATCCCTTCACAGCCGCAGAAAGGCAGGTCTGAGTGATACCGTTTCCAGGCGAGCAAGTGCTCCTCTGGGCTTGAAGCCTTCTGTGTGAAGAGAACGCTTCAGCTATTGATGTGTGCTGTGCAAAGGATTTTAAGCACTGGTGTGTGAAATGCTGGAAGTGCTGAGCCTCTCGCCTGATGGCTTGCAGCCCCATCTGGCTCTTGTGGTGCTCTCAGCTGCCTTGGATGCTGCCAGCAGCCGCCTCCACGTGTGACCTGTATTAGAGCATCCTTGCTCCCCGCTGGTACGTACTTGCAAACTCATCTGTTCAGGGCTTGAAACTAAGATACTGGACTTCGTACTGAAGAGCTAGAATCTGGTCATGCTTTTCCTTCAAGACATTAATCTCTGGCAGAGAGGGAGGCAAACAGCTGGTAGCAGTACATGCCAGAGCTGTGTAATGGTAGGAACTAAGAAAACCTCCCCAAACAGGAGAGAGGTGTTGATTCGTGCCGATTGTTCTATTGGCAGATGTAAACTAGCTTTGGCTGCTTCTTGCAGAGCAGTTTTTAAGGTTCTTTGGAGGTTTATGGCTAGTAGTCCATAACCAAGATTGGGTGGAGAAGGCTGTTTTGCCCTAGAGGCAGTCAGTATGAGAGGTGGGATGCAGTGCTGCTGGTGTGTCCCTGCCTGGCTCACCTGCAACAATCAGCTCAGCTGGTCTGTGTCAAACACTGGGTTTTGTTTCCTCTTCTAGAAGTCTGAACAGAATGGGAATCCCAAACCCTACAGCAGGCTCTGCATTTGGGCTCACCTTCCTTCCAAAGGCAGTCTTCTCACCATGTTCTGATCAGGTGCTTTAGTTCAGGTGCTTTAAAACCACCTGCTTCTTGTTCCTTCTTCCCCTGGTACGAGGGGTAGCACAGAGCACAGGAGGCCTTGTAGTGATACATGATACAAAAATGACTTCTCAGTAGTATTGATCTTACATCTCTTTGCCTCAAACTGAGAATCAAACTCAGATTCAGCTGCTGGTCTAACAGGGCCCCCCCCTTGTGGCAGGGGCTTCTTTCCCCTCTGATCTTTATCTTTCAATTACAGTTGAGATTTCTTTAGGCTTTATATCCCCAGAAGGCCCAATTAGGTAGACCTTTACGATGCTTTTTCCATTTCAGTGGGGGAATGGCACTTGTTTCTAGGTGGAAGTCACAAATTCAGAGTCTCGGTGATCTGTCCTTTTGAAATGGTCTTTCAAATAGGTTTGCTATTGTCACCTGAACTTGTGTTCAGGCCTCCTACAGAACGTGCCTGCATCTCATCGCTGAATCGCACCGTCTCAGAAAGGGCTGAGTCTCTGTGCAACACTATTTTGGTTACTGGCGATAAAGCAGGCAGTTTGTGTGGGCTACCTGGCCTAAGAAAAATGAAAGGGGCTGCAGAGAACTTCTCTTTGGTGGGGAAATGGGGCAGATAAGGAAAAAAGAGACTTCAAGCATTCGTAAACCTGTTCTGACCAGCAAGGAAAGCAGCAAAGCTGCTGCTCTTTATTGTTGACTAAGAAGGCCCCCAGTAAAAATCCCCTTCCCTGTGCTTTTACAGCAAGGTGGGTGAGCAAACTGCTGGGGAGGTAGTGGCATGATTAAGGGGCTTCGTTTTGAACAACCAAATGGCAGCCAGGCAGCACTAGTCTCAGGGTACCCTCCTTTTGTCCCCTCAGCATCTGGTGGTACAGAACGCTTTGCAGGATTTTGCTGACCTTTGTGTGAAACATTTCATAAAGCACATTCAGCCTTGTGCTTGCCAGTGTGTTTTGGAAACCTTGCTCTATTGCTGGTTGCATAAAAGGAAGCTCCTGTTTGTCTTTTTGTGATATTTTCTCCTCCTCTCTCCTCCTTCCTCATGTGCTCTTTGGATCTTTTATCAGAGATGGAAATTGCTGGTTTTTATATACGTGTGTATATATTTTTTTAGGGCTGTGGGTGGGCTGGCTCTCAAGGTAGAGAGCAGCTTGGTTAATTTTCAAGACTAATAATTTTTCTTTGGGCCACTCCAGTGGCAGCAACAGGCTTCAAATTTGGCTTCCATGGAAACACACTGCCATGGAAACTGAGAGGCCTGACAATCCTGAAGAAATATTTGCTTGTATCCTTCCTTCCCTCCTTGTTCCATTTCCCATGCGATGTGTGTGTGTTTGGTTACTCCTGCCAGATTCGATCAGCGCGTTCAAAATGCTCCGAGCACAGAAATGCAATTCTCTCGAATGAAAACAAAACAAAAAACTTGTAAAAGCAATGGTGGCATTTCGCTGGCATTGTTTGCACAAAAAGCTATTGCGAGTCTGGAGGGAGATGTCACCGAGCCACGATTTCTCTTCCAGTGGGAAAAAGCCCTGCAAGAAATGCTTCAGCTCCTAGATTATTTTGTGGGGACTGGCTGGAATGGGCTGCTCAGGGAAGCGGGCCCTGCACCCAGTCAAACATAATGGGATGCTGAGGACGGTGAGAATTGACTCATGCAGTGGTTAAGAGAGAGCAGCAGTGCTCTGCTGGGTCCCTTCCAGCTGGTTAATTTGATGCTGTGTCTTCAGCTGCTGCCTGTCACAGCTGCTTTCACACCGAGATTAGTTAGCGAGGTTTGGCAGGGTGACAAGCAGCCACAGTTCATCAGCTTTGCTTCAGGGTGGAGTGGGAGGGAAGGGGGAATGGGCCCTTCCGAAATGCTTTGCTAAGGAAGAAGTAGGGCAAGGGCTGTGTGTGGCAGAGAGCAAGCAAAGGAGCTGGGAGCCTGATGTTTTCTGTTACATCGACAGCAAAGCTCATAACCTAATTTGGTCCTCCGTCAGATCAAAATCCTATGGCAAGTTATTAGACAACACTGTCACGGGGGAAGTCGGGTATGGATCGTGTCTCCCCCACCATTCCCTCACCCTAAATCACCCTGGACTTCATTCAGAGACTGCTTCTGGTCAGCTGCATTGAGAGCCGTGGTGCTTTCTTTTAGCTCCAGGCTGCTTGTGAGGAAAGCAGAGTTGCTTCATGTATTTCCTGCTCCGTTTTCTTTTTTTTTTTTTTTTTTTTTTTAGTTTAGCTCCCCAGTTTCACTGGTTTGCATACAGGTGTTTGCCTTGCAGCAGGTTTAGATCCACTTGTTTAGCCAGGGGGTCTCCAGCAGAGTATCGTGGCTTCTCCAGGCTGTTGAGAAATGAAATGGAGAGAGAACTCATGGAGCTATGTGCAGGAGGAAAGCAAAGACTAACACAGGTTGGCGAATTGGGAACGTGGGGCTAAGTCCCGTGCTCCTTGGTCAGAGAGCTGTTTTGTAGGAACAATTTCAATATGAACTGTTGCAGCCTTAAAGGAGCTACAATGGGCAATAACAGGTGTACCTATGGCTCCCTGCAGTAATGTTTTGCATGGTTTAATTGCAGCCTGTTTGACCAGTACCCAAGGCTGTTGCTGTGCTTTTCATTTTGTATTAGGAATAAGAATTGCATTTGAGAGTGCCACCTGCAAGCTTTGGGAATGCAAGAGCTGCAGCATCCTTTTGTTATGAGCAGAAAGCGCTGTTTGGTGGAGACCTGTTTGGATGGTCCTGTTTGTCATCAAGCTTTGTTGGCCTTTTTGCTGGTGTTACCAACGATCAGGCTTCTTAGAATCAAAGAAACACAAGGCTGGAAAGGACCTACAAGATCATCTAGTCCAACCATCCTCCTATCACCAATAATACCCACTAAGCTACTAAATCATATCTCGATTCTGATATGCTTCTGGTGATGCTGAATGAAACAGCTTGGCTTTCAGCTCTTGGAGAGGGGAGCTGAATGGAAGCAAGAGGTTGCACTGATCGAAGACCACCAGTGGTGCTGCAGAGGGATGGGCACAGAAGGCCACATTCAGCACTATTCAGCTGTGAGGAGGCACTGTGGCATGATCCAGGAACTGGATTTCTTGTGATGTCATGCATGCATATTGTGTTTTGTTTCTGTGATGTTATCCATGGAACGTGCTGCTTTTGGAGAAAAATGCATGTCCCTGCCATGACTGGTACCAAATTTCCATCTGCCTTTGGCAAGGATTGGTCCCGCAGTGGCTAGCTTTCTCCTATACTACCCCTCACTACAGACAATTCCCTTTATGTCCCATGTGTCCTCCCATGAAAGCAGCTGGATGCAGCTTTCCTAGTGTCCTGTCTTAGAACTGTCTCACCATGATACGATGCTCTGTCTTGCCATTTCCCTGCTTTTTCATCAGAGCAAAATGCTTTCCTTCACATCTCTCTCTACAGGTGCTCTCAGCTTCATCGCAATACAGGAAGAGGCATCTATAAAACTTGCCCCTGTTCTGAGCAGTTTGCTTCGTTTCACTTGAAACTGGAAGAGGCTCCATCTCCTATGGGGAAATATCATGAGGGCCCTCCGGGGTTTGGCTATCCCATTTCTTTTCATTTGAAGTCTAAACCACTTGGGCAGCTTTGCAAGCCATCATCCTGCTATTCATGCCAAAAAAAGCTACGGTAGCATCCAATTTCCCCATGCAGTCTCATCGCAGAAAACCAGCAGTGATCTCTGTTCTAGCAACTTGAATACAGCCCTGGGGCTTGGGCTGAAAATGCAGAACAGTCTGTCTGATCCTGAACCCGGTGAACAGTCCCAGCTCCCAGCCCCGTCTGCAAGCAGAAAGTTGTCCATGTTACTTCTCCCTCTCCCTGAGAACTCAGCTACATTCCTGCAACTGTTTCTGTCTGAATTCTAGGGCTGGCAAGAGTTATGGCCGTGTAAAATTAATTATTTACTAATATAACAGCCTGCAACTTTGGGGAAAAATAAATGGCATAATAAAGGAACCCCTCAGAATAGGGAAAAGATAGAGAGGAAAAGGGTAAGAAATTGTTTGCAAATATCCCATGTCCAGAATGGAGAGAGATGTCACTTAAATTCCTTTTTTTTTTCTTTTTCTTTTTTAATCATTGCCATTTTCCTCTTGCTATTTTCGGCAAATTTAATTTCTTAGCATTTTCATTCTCTGCTGCCCTGTTTTTCTTTCTCCTGTCTCGGGTGGAACTGAGCATTTGGGGGAGGGAAGGAGGCAGCTTTGAGTTCTTTGCTTTTTGTGTCCAGCTTTTCTCCTGTCTTGCTTTGTCCCAGACACCTGTGAGTCTTTCAGAACTGGAATCCTCTTTGGCATATAAATAAGGTCTGCAGTGGTCAGGAGCTGCAGTTATGAATTTATAAGGGAAGTGATCAGATTAATTGAGCAGCAGTGGGAGCGTTCAATTACACTGACTTTGAATTAATTACCCTTTGTCAGACCATGTCAGCACACTTCCCAATGCTGAAAGCAATGTTTGAGATCTGTGGAGCAGAGAGTCCTTTGCCTTAACAAATGGCAAATCCAAACGTGCCTCAAGACTAACAGTTTCTTCCCTGTCTTCTTCTGTCATTCAAGTATTTTAAGCCATTTTAGAAAATTTGCTTCTGATTCTAAAAAATTGGGTTGGGGAGGACTTTTAGGAAATCAAATGGCAACTTGTACTGGTCCTTTCAACACAGATATATCAGCTATCCCCAGTATAGACCAATGCAGTCATTTAAAAGTGATCCTGTTAGTATTTTCTTCCTGGGCTTTCTTTTCACACACAGTGTCCCAAAGGATGATCAATCTAGAGGGTCTCCAGGGAAGACAGTAAGCTGGCACTGAAGCTGCTCCAAGAAGACTTGTTCCATCTGTTCAGCCCGTGTCTCATGGCTTCCCTGGAGCACTTTGCAGGTCTGGAAGTAGCGTATGCTCTGTAGCTCAATTTGCCTGCTGGAAATCAGGGCTACTTGCCTTTCCCCCTCTGAGTGCAATGTAAAGATGTCATGAGAGGTCTGGGCTTTTGAGAGGAGAGCCTGAATGGAACATCTTCCAGTGTAAATATCTCTACCATGTTCTAAACATTATCCCTGGTAATCACATTCCTCCTCAGCCTTTGTATGTCCAGGTAAATACACTTGAGCTCTTTCGGTGGGAAAATCTCCTGATCCTGACTCCAGCCACATGTGCTGTACGTGCTAGCACCGGTGCTTTCCTGCTCCCCAGAAATGTTTCACCTGATTGTGTTAAGATTGCTCTGTTGTCTAGGTATTTGCAGCCACTACCTCGCTTCGGTATACCCAGTCCTTTCCTCTCCCCTGGGAACAGTAGATTGGAGGTCAAGTCTTTAGCACTTAGAGCAAAAATTCTAATTGCTCCCTAATGACATTCCTGCCTGCTGTTGCATTTCAGCCCTGTTACATTACTGAGGTTGTCATCATCCTGTTTCTGATGTTCTGGTCCTCTTCTGTTGATTATACTGAGCCATCACATAGATCTCACTGCCTGACTTCTCCTTCTGTCTTGGTCACCAAGTAAAAAACAATGTAGTTGCTTAATGGATTTGATGGTTGCCACTTTCTCCTCATTTGTTAGATCCTCTTCTATCAGTGCAACCGTGGCATAAAAATTTTTGGCCCCGTGCAAATCCCTCTGCTAGGAAGCTAGCGTGACTGAAGTTACTTTTTATCGGAGCTGTATAGCTAATCTCTTCACAAATATACGCAAAATCTACTTGGGCAGTGTTTCTGGGTGAAAGAACGAACGTGCCTGGGAACAAATGAGTGGGTGGTAGCCTGCCACATGAGCTGCGCTGTTTTCTCAGGCTCTGCAGCAGCTAAAGGACACACTTCCTAGATCTCCAGATTCAGGTTTTATCTTCCTAGTGCCATGTGACAATTAAAATAAGCAGATACCTGCAGTTTATAACGCTTCAAAATTACTCGATGCCTTTTGCTTTAGCACAGGAGCTATACGGCTGTAAGTAAAATCTTGTGTATGTGTTTCTCTTCTGTCTTCTTCCCCATTTCTGAGTAATTTTTGGCATAGCCCAACTGATATCTAAATCCCACAAACCCTGTTTGTGAACCCTTCAGGTGACACCGTTTCTCTCCCTGCCCATGCTTCTTCTGGAGTTTAGGCAAGTGAAGGGATTGTCCCGTTCTGCTCTGTGTTGGTGCAGCCTCACCTCAAGCACTCTGGGCAGTTTTGGGCACCACAAAATAAAAATAAAAAAATCTATAAAACTATTAGAGAGCATCCAAAAGGAGGGCTATGAATATGGTGAAGGGTCTAAAGGGGAAGACGTATGGCGAGCAGCTTGAGGTCCCTTGGTTTGTTCAGCCCCGAGCAGGCCGAGGGGAGGCCTCATGGCGGCCTGCAGCTCCCTCACGAGGGGAGCGGAGGGGCAGGCGCTGAGCTCTGCTCTCTGGGGACAGCGACAGGACCCGAGGGAACGGCATGGAGCTGGGACAGGGGAGGGTCAGGCTGGGGGTTAGGGAAAGGCTCTGCACCCAGAGGGTGGTCGGGCACTGGGACAGGCTCCCCAGGGCAGTGGGCACAGCACCCAGCCTGCTGGAGTTGAAGAAGCATTTGGACAACGCTCTCAGACAGATGGTCTGATTTTTGGGCATGCTGTATGGAGCCAGGAGTTGGACGTGATGATCCTCGTGGCTCCCTTCCAACTCAGGATATTTTATGCTTCTCTTCTCTGCAGTCCAGTCTGCCTGTGGACTCCTCTAGCGAAGGACTTTGTACCATCTTCTTGAGGTTTCTCCAAGATACCAACTCTCTTTTACCTCACATTCAGGTGAAATCTCTCACCAGAGGCTGTGTCCTTAGTCACTTCCCTCTGCTATTAAGATTCAGATACTGTTTTTCCCACTCCTATGCAGTTCCCCAGAAATATGGGGTCCTCAAGATTTTGCCTGTGGCCAACTTTGTGTCTGAATCAAGCGCTTCCCTTTTGCTTTTCAGGTTAAGTGAAAACAGAAACCAGACAATCCTGACTTTCCCATCAGGGTTTTGTTCCAGTATGTTTTGTTAAAGGAACAAACAAGCTGCCATATATCAACTCCTCTTGCCATTGGCATATGCAAGGCAACTCACTCCTCTCTCATGGGCTGTTAAGCTCTTCTGAATTACATGGTATTTATTGCGCGATAAGAACACACACACAACCTGTTACTGGGGATCCTCATGGTGAGTTATTTGCATGCTTAAAGCCTGTGGCTGAATGTGGAAGTTCTCCAACACCACCAGTTATTCACAAGCTGCACATAAACAGATCCCTTAAATTACGGCTTTGGAAATACTCCCTGATTGAGCTTCTTCATTATCAGTTCCAAATTGCAACAATACAGTACAGTATCTGGATTATGAATGCCAGATTCTGGCTGCTTTTGTGCTGCCTTTCCACCTTGCCTAAGTTCCTTAAATGGGCTTAATTCTACAATTGAGCTTCAAGGAATGCTGCCAAACTTTCCCAATAGCACCAAAGCCAATAAACTTCACTTTCTTCCCCACTCCTTTTGTAGCTTTTTTTTTTCTTGTCATGTATTTTTTTTTCTTCTGTTGAATAATTCAGCTAATAGGCTGGCGCTTGAGTGCTTTAGAGCTGTGTTCCCTAATGAGGGAAGTAGCTTGCCAACTTTTTATCTTTCCAGTCATTTGACTGCAAACCCAACATCGTTAACAAATCACCATGGAATAGCTGTGGAAATACAGAACAAAATGTTGTTGTCTTAGCTTAAGTGGGCAAGGAATTAAAAGTAAACAGAATGAAAGAAACCCAAGCCCTGCACAGGAAAATATGGAAGTGAAATGTGTATTGAAGGAAAGGATGATAATAGAAATCTTTCTAACCTCACTTTATTTCTTGCAATATCTGCAAACAGAAAAAGGTATATGGGAGAAAGAACGTTAACTCTCCCAAGAGACAGCTGCATTAATTCAGAAGAGAGGTGTAGGTGTGTCTGTTGACAGCTCTGCTTCTTTCGATGTTTATGTGAATAAAGGTTTCTGTATAGTGTTTTTTTCTTTGTTAACTTCATTTTTTTTAAAATCTGAATGTTTTACAGTCCATATGATACAGACAGGATTTGAAAAGTCAGTGTGATGCCTTTTTGCACATTGCTTAATCCCCTTTAAAATTGCATTAAGATCATATTGTGTTTGTTCAGATCAAGATTCCCACTGACATGTTTCAGATGAATGTTTAGTCCTTGGCCCTTCTTGCATTTTTTTCTTTCCTGGATCCCTGTCTCTTCTTACTAGAGCAGAGATCAGCAGCTCTTGGTGCCTGAATGGTCCCACCGGGTCTCCAGGCAGGTGAGGACATGTTCAAGATCTCATCTCCTTTGCAGTATGTCAGTGTTCTCATCTTGGGAATCAGACAGAAATGCAAGCTGGGTGAGAAGAAGGAACCTAGCTAAAATAATGTGTCCCCATATGCACACAGTAAGGGTCGTTAGATCATGTTCAGGGTCCACTTTACATTAGCATAAATGATGCTCTGGGAGCAGGTCCATAAACTCAGGATGAATCTCCTTTTGGTGGTAGATGCTAAATATGTAGCTGAAGTACTGCCAAAGAGTAGTACGTGAACATCGTGTCGGCAGCAAATGCTCTTTGCATTTATGTCAGATAAGTGCTAAAAGCTCTTATCACACTATGCAGAAGTGAAAATGTTAGCACAGTGTCCTATTACATGCAGAGAGCATAGGAGCCAGCAAAGCACAAACAGACATAAAGGCTTGGGAATAGACTATTTCCCCCCCAACAAAGAGAGATACCTACAAAGATGCTGGTCAGGATGTCCAACAGACTTCTACCTCTTAGGAATATGATGGCGAATTCCTTTCAGAACTGGCTGGATATCAAATAGTGTCTAGTTCTTAACATGTGTGCCTAAGGAATTGCTACTTTCTTGTTAAGCAGCAGTTTAGTTGTAGGGAGAGTGCAAACAATGTCAACATCTCAGGTTTTGAAGCAAAGATGTTCATAATGAGAACAGTCAAAATATGAGAAAATAAATAGAGTTTTTCACCCAGAGATATCAATGCCATTCACATTTCAGGGATGAGGAAACAGAGACTTGGGAAGCTTGCCCAAGACCAGGGCTCTCATCTTGAATCCCTGCCCAGTGAAATTCTGCAGCTGAACTAAAATTACGCTGAGTTCTGCATGAGTTTAACATCGCTATCTTAACTGTGTGACATCATTTTCTATAACACAGGGAAGATGATCATCTTCAGTCTTGGAGGCCAAATTCTCAGCAGCAGATGTGAGATGGGATGCTTAATGCCCTAGGAAGTCATATCTCAAATATACTGACTTTAAAATGTGCATCTAAAAGCCTCACATACGGGAAGGGTCCCTGTTGTGCTAGATGCTGTACAAAGACAGCTCCAAGAGATTGTCCTGATCCCAGAAAGTGTGTTTTCTGATTTCTTTCCTGTTTTCCCTGTGTCGCCTGCATTTCCACAAAGCACAGAGAGCTGAACTGAATGGCAGATCTGGGCAAAATCTGGCAGTTCTGAATTGAGCTAAACTGGTTTAATTGGAAACTAAAATCCCACTCATCTGGCCTGTAATTGCTATTAAAGGATCCTTTGAAGATGGATGTTTAGGGAGCTACACCAAATTAGAGCAGTTAAAGATCTGACTTAGTGTTTGTAGTCAAAGCCTGGGGAAGTGCCGTTGAGATGAACAAAAATGATGATGGTAGAAAAGACAAAATGAATGATTGAGATATCTCATGGAGCGTTGCTCAAAATGGGTCCTCAGGGAATGCTGATTTGCAACTGTTGCTTCTGAAAGGCGGATCCCCTTTTGTTTGCACAGAAATATCACTGAACACCCTCTTTCTGCCTCTTGCTTGTTTATAATCTATCTTCTGTTTCCTATCAGTCTTGCTTGTTTCTTGGTCCATCCTTCATCTACTGGTGGCAGGAGCTAAAATACCCTTCTGCTTTGCATAGCAGGGATGTGTGTGTGATACGAAGCCAGATGGCTGCTGAGATGAGCAATTGAGAGTGTCTGCACGTTATTAATTGCAGCTGCTGTTTTTGCAGTTGGAGGTGATGGTAAGGATCCCAGCAGCAGCTGGAAACATATGGACAAAGGGATTTGGGGTGGTGGCATGTGATTAATATCCACTGGGTTGGGGTTTGTGTCTCCTGCCAGACAGTGGGATCATAGGAATGGGTTTATTTGAGCCTGCACTAAAAGGTGGTGGTCAGGAGCATATTTTGACGCACCAGTGTGATCCCTTTGTGCTTGGTTGGAGCTGAATTCATTTTCATTGTTTCTTGCTCTTCCTCCTTTGTTTTCCTCTTACAGCTGCATTGCATTACTAAAAATACTTAAAAACATATCATTTACTGAGCTGCTTCCTCTGCTTGTTCTGTTCCGGGCACAAACATCCATCTCTCTCTGAATACCTATCTCATCTGCCTAAATTAAGTCACTGCTTCAAAGCAGAACTTCACCTTTAGGGAACAGCTTCTGTAATTCTAGCTTGTCTCCTCCTGTGCTAATGAGAGATCTGGCACTCCAGTTGAGGGCCTAGTTTGGTAATCGCTGAAGGGAAGGGTTGCTAATCCCATCATCCCCTAAATTGGAGGTTGGAGCACCTTGGCTTCTTTTTGAGAATTAAAAGGGCTGTTTTGGGTCAGGCTAAATCTTGTCTGACTCTGCAGCCTGTTTCTGTCAGCCAGAAGGAGATGCAGAAGAAAAATAAGTAATTAGTATACTTTCCCAGCCTGTAACCCCCAGCCTCCAGCAATCAGCAGCTTAGGGACTTCATGAACTGGAGGCGTGTCATGCAGTCAGCAGAAGGCAGAGATGCATCCTTTTGTAAAGCTTAAGTAAGGCTTGATATTCCTTGCTTTCTTCCTGATTTACTCATGACACAATACTCCTACAGCCTCATGGCTCAGGAGGTGGGCTAAACTTTAGATGAAGTTGTTCTTGATTCAAGATGTTTCATGGTCTTTTTCTGTAGGTGATGAGTTTTGCTGCATGGTGTCTCCTGAAGATGCTAGTTTGCAAGCTCTCTTCTGAATTTTCCTTCTGGAAAGCAGCAGTACCAGAATTTGGTGTTCTGGCTGTGACCTCTGCATGGAAAATACGGGTCTCCTAGTAGAAGGAACTAGAAATAAACCCCCCCGAAATGAATCCCTGTAAAAGAACCCTTTGAAGAAGCGAAGTTGACATAAAACAATTCAGCTCTGTTGATGACGCCGTGAAAACTGTCCCGCTTCGGAGCCAGAGAGGGTCTGGCTTGTTACATTTGGAAGCCTGTGGTGATGACAGTGGCCTAAGGCGGGAAGCTGACCGGTGACCATGCAGGTAGTTGAATCCCTTGGGAACGTTTGAGATTTTCCATCTGTCCATATCTGACATTAAGGAATATCTGCCACACCAGCTCTGTCTGTGAGGGTTTTTGTGCCTTAGGCCGTGCACACCTCTCTGCTCAGAGCCTCAGGCTTTTTGATATCTGCAGTTCAAGGGTTTTCAAATGGGGAGGGCAGTGGGGTGTCCTGATTTTGGCCTGTTTGCACTTTCTTTTCGGCTTCCTGCCCTGAGGATGGGAAGCAGTGGTTGCCAGCCACGTGGTAAACTGAGAAAGGGAGATCTCGTGCGTTTCTTTTCCTGAGGTATGTGACTTTGATACGGTGATGTTACTGTGTCAAGAACATGTTGTTGCCTGATCTATGGTTTTTATGATGTTATCAAGGCTTTTGTATTTGGCCACAATTTTTGTATCTCCCTGTACTTCTCCTCCAGAAAAGCCTCCTTCAGCTCTCAGGGGAAGGAGAATGAGGTGACTTGCAGTTTGGGATGGGATAAAGTCTTCCTCCAAATGCAAGGTATAGAAGCTATACACTTTCCCTTCCCATAGGACAGTGATAGGTGAGTAAAACCCAACAAGATGACTCAGTTGCACTCAGCTTGATGGTTGTGCACAGAGGTCTCTATATTCTTTGTATGTCTGAAATCAAGTCCAACTTGATTCTACTTCTTTAAAAAATATATTCCCACATAAAAACAATTTATTTTTTTCACACATTTAGCCACAGCCACGTATGCAATTACGTATATTTGCTGTGCATGTGTTCGCACATACAATTGCTCTAATTCTGAGCATGGCTATTTCCTATCTGATGTGATCTGACTACAGCAAAAATTAAAATAAAGATTAGATTAGTTGCCATGGTAACAGCTACCCCTGCCTCATATGACGCACAGATTCTGTGAAGCGAAGGAGCACATATCAATTTACACTCTTAATTTTTGGGGACATGCAGGGTTCAGCTCTTCCCAGGAGGTCCTCTGATGACACCAAGTGATATCTCAGTTTCCATTCAGCAGGCTTATCCTCTTCGACTTTCTTAATTCACAAGAGCTTCAGAGCTGTTGCCACCATCTCTTGGTAGAAGCAATCTCATCTTCATTTTAGTTTCTTTCTTAAGCAAATGAGCTGAAAGACAATGAAAAAAGTCTGGTATGGGGGATAAGGAGGCTGTGAGAGACGCACTAGTTAAACATGCAAAAGAGAGTAACTGTCAGATTTGCTGGGCTGTCTTGGTTCATTTGTTTTCATGATGTACGTCAAGGTTTTAAATGTTTCCGCCTTGTATTGAAGAAAAGGAAACAGTCTCGAGTAGCTGTAGTCAATCTAGTGGTGTCTTGTGGTGTAAGATCTCACTCGTTACATCTCCCAGCTATCAGATCTTTTAAGGTGTAGGATGAGACAAATTATCAGGTCTGCAGGAATAGAGCACATGAAGAGATAATACACTTGACTGCAGTTAATGATTACTACTACGTGTCTGTGTACATTACAGGGATAATACGTCTTTCTGATTCTTGCCCATTGGGCACACATCCATGTCATCTTGCAGACTGCCTCCTTGTTCCCTTCTCAGAATTTATTCCACAGCTATCACCAGTCTCAAAGTTGCATCTTACAGTACAACATCCCACATCATTTCTTATTCACCCCGTTCCCTGCCACTTTTTGTCTACTTCTCCCAAAGAAAGTCCCCAGCTCCAGAAGAACCTGCTTACCTTGAGTACATTGAATACCTAGCTAACTATAGACCGAAAAAAACATGGACTTTGGAAATGGAAAATAAGGTTAATCACCCTTTCCCTCTGTGTTTAACTTGTAAAAATTAATTTCTCTCCTCCACCCATGACAGAGAGATCTCCCTGCTGATCTGTGTAGCAGTTCATGAACTTGCCTGACAGCAAACCCCAGACCTCACAACTGGAAGCACAGCTCGGGGTTTCTTGCCTTCTTCTCCAGCAACGCGCACTTCAGTGCGTGCTTGTCCAGTTCAGGGAGCTTCAACCAGCCTGGAGCTTCTCACCAGCGTGGTTAGGACTGGATTCACTGGATCTAAATAGACTCTTTCTAAAGCTGGGACAAAGAGCCACAGGCTCTCATCAAACACCAAATCCTATGTCGTCTCGAGTTTCTCATGGCAAAACCATCAGAAAGAGCTTGCTTTGTGGCAGCGGCTTAATGTGCTGGAAGAGGACAAACATCCCAGCTCATGCTGGAAAGACACTGGTGTAGTGTGAGGCATCAGTGCTGTCACAGCTGTAAGAACAAATATATTATGACTGCTAATTATATTAATTAAAGTAGTGCTGTTGTTTATGTGAATGTTTATGGAGAGGAATACAGATTTTTTTCCCATTGTTTTACTCTCAGATAGAAGCTGGAGGTCTGCAAGGGGCTGAGTCTGCAATACGTGACCATGCATGCTGTGATTCCTGAAATATAACAATACATAATATATAAAAATATATTTTAAAAATGTATACACTGAAAGCTATATTCTTCTTTTTCAGACTGATTCCCTTCAGATTTTAACGTTTGAAATATGTTTGCTTTCTCTAGCATCCCTAACTTGAACCATGACAACAGACACGTGTCCTGGAAACTCTCTGTGCCTCATTTTACCTCCAGTTTCAAGAAAGGAAATAAAACAACTGTTTTTCCTGTGTCCTTGCTTTTTGTGGTACATCCCGTATTCAGGACCTTAGCTTTTGTACTCACATAGCCTATTGCTATGGGATTGTCACTATTCCAGCCTGACTGTAACAAATCAGCATCTGTACTAAAGATGTGCTCCTCTGTGTGGTTCTGGAAGAGTCTTGGACTGTGAAGAACCTCTCTAGCTCCAAGGATGAACAGGGCTGTTCACCGAGCTCGCTCAGTCCCTGCTTGGCTCTAACCCACATGCAGTTCCTGGGGAGCACTGCGATGCGTTTCCTGGCTCTCAGCTTTCTGGTACTTTCATAAAGCTCTCACTCTGCTGTTTTGTTCTCTTTTCCTCCTTTCCAGACTCTGGCACCCCAGTGCTAGCAGCCAACACGAGGCACCAGCTCTGAAGGGGCAAGGTCCTTCCTTCCGCAGAGCTCTTGCTGTGGCTGGGAGAGGGCAGCTGCTGGCAGCGTAAGTGGGAGGAACGGGCTGTCTCTCAACACAAGTGCTCTATTTCTGGTCCGTTAAGGACTCTGCAATAATGCGGAGTTCTGGATGTCTCCTTGTGGGGGCTGCAGGAAGCATTCATTGTCTTTCCTGCTCTATGGCTTGTGACCAAAGCAGCTATCGTGGGATGGCGACGGTAAGAAATGCAGGAGTACCTGTGCCGGCTTTTGTCTCGTATTAATGCAGTCTCCTTGGTTATGTTAGCAGTGAGCGTTCGCAGAAGAGTCCCAGTCTGGCCTTGCTAAACGTCCTCATTTTCTAACTAGATTCACTTGACAGTAGCCAAGTGTTGCCCTTCCTTCAGCAAGCTAATTTCTTCCTCTCTGCTTAGCAGCCTGCTTTTTCAAAAACTTGTGTAACCACAGCCGCCCTCCCAAATTGGCTATGACTCCCATAAGCAGTTACAGAGCCACATCCACTCCTGCTCTGAGCATCCTGAAACTTAAGGCAAAAGGGGTGGAACAAGTACAGGGGCTTTCTAGCAAGCCCTGAAATAAAATGCCTCTTTGTTAAAATGTCACTTGTAAAATTAGCAAAAACTGATGCAGAAAGGAAGATAGGTGTGCTCTGTGTGGGACAGCAATGCTCCTGTTTGCCTCTTCAGCACCTGACCTTGGCATCATTGCTGCATCTTTGTCCCATTAGATTAAGAAAACCTGTCCAGCTCCCTTCCATCTTGTGAGTTAAGGAAGAGTGGAAATAATAGATTTTAGAACTGGAGAGGGCTTTGAGAAGAGTGTCCTGCTGCCCCAAAGTGAGCTTTGTACATTAATAGGATCGGTGCATGCATTTTTATAAGTTGTTAGATACAATAACTGCATTTTGTCTTTACAAGCTATAGATTGAGATAAATCTATGCTCTTTTGGTATATGTTTCACTACAGATGTTATCAGCATGATCTGGATGAGGGAGACTGGTGGAAAAAAGAGCAATTCAGTCCTCAGCCCTACAACAATATTGTGGTGTGATCCCAAACACACCACTTCATCTCAACATGCTCCAAATCCCTTCTGTAAAAGGGGGCCAGAAGGATTTCTCTTGTGGCACATCCCAGTGGCCTGCCAGCATCCTTTGTCTGGGCTCGATCCTGCTGTGAAGAGCTGATGCATTTGTGCTGAGCACAGTGGGACCCCAGTTGTTCCCACCGCAGTGGGTCTGCAAGCCCTAAATGTGGGATGCAGACATTCACAATGCTCTTACGAAGCAAAGGAGCAGGTGGCAAAAGATTTTAGTTATCCTACATGTTATTTTACCCTGCCCATTGCTATGTTTCCTACAGCAGTAGTGGTTTGCAGTGTCTGGAGGACAGTGCAGGCCTAATCTGGCCTGGTTTGAACAGCATTCAGCTTTCCCTTTTTTTGGTGCTCTTCAGTGGCCCAAAGATTTGAGTCTCTCCATCTTTCCACCTGATACTTTTCCAAGCAAATGTAATCTAATGCTTACAGTGGGCTTTCTCAGGCACAATGTGTTGTGCTTCCTTCCTAGTACAAGCTGTCTCTGTTGGCTCTGAACTGCAATAACAACCATCTTTAATCATCTCTCTCATTCAGCACATAATAGGCAGCTTAACCACAGAAGATGAACTTGAGAATTTTCCTAGCCCACGTCTGGTATGATCCCAGGCTGGTTTCTATTTCCTATCCCTTTGTAATAATTAGTTGGTGGTGAAACCCGAGGAGAAGTTGTCTGGCCTCACAGAGCTGATGTTTGCTTCCTCTGACAGATGAAAACAGGAGGAGAGTGGGTGAAAAACACCGGGTCACACTGCTCTCACAAGACTTACAGAGAGAAACAGCAGCTAATATTCATCCTGAAATAATCACTTGGAAAGTCTGAGCTTCCCGGCGGGGATGTATCAGCTATAATCCTGGGAAGAGTTCCTGTCTATTAATCAGTGACCAAACGGTCCAGCGCAGCAGGTGATGATTATCCACTTCCATCATCTTCTGCTTTCTAGTGCCAGGTCTTCCCCAAAAAATATCACGAAGCCTTCCTCACCCAAGTGGTATATTTTCCCAGACAGACTTGCTTTGCTCTTGCAGCCCAGAAGATATGGGACGGTGGTGACTACATGTGGAGTGGAGGAAGGAGACCCGTGCTGGGTTAAAGAAGGCTGTGTGTGTGAAGGCTGTTGGTGTAAAGGCCTTGCATGTGGGCCACGTGTTTCCTTTCCCGCTTTGTTTTCTGTGGGTACACCTCTGGGTGAGCTGAACAGCGTGGTGTTTGACAGAAATTGCTTCTGGAACTGGTGTTTGTCCCCGGCCGGACCCAGAAGACCTGCGTAAGTGCCTCACGCAGCAGGGCTGGGTACATTAACTCGGCGGGCGATGGGGCCCTGCAGTGCTGGCACCACAGGGCTCTGCTCCAAACAGAAGCAAAAAGAGCCACAGAGAGCATTTTGAGAAGGGTCTAAAATACAGCATGCCTGGCAGTAATGCTACCTACCCAAGCAAATCTTGCAGAAAGCAAAGGAAGACAGGAGAAAGTTGGATCTTGGGGTGATTTTGCAAACTGAAGACATCCTCATGTGCTTCCCCGCTGAATGAATTGCCCCCAGGTGTTTAACTCCTAACATTTCTGGGTGTCCACAGCTGCTCTGCAGGGCAAATAAGGCTTTAGCTGGTGTTAGAAGCTGATACCTCGTTCTGGATTCCTCTCCTAAATGAACTGAAAGCTGTTCTGCTCTATGTCTTGCCACTTTCCTTCTGTAACAAAACATCTAAGCAGGCAAATATCCTTTGTAATTTATGTTTGGGAATTGTAGGTGTCCTTAAGTATGTAAACAGGCTAAAAAAATCCATTTTTTCTGCAGGATGTAGTTGTGTTTTTGTGTGAGCTAGGTGCTGTCAGGCCAGCTGCTCTGGGATGTCAGCGCATTTTGCAGTCACTCCATTTTTTTTAGTAGCTGCAGCAGGCTTTGGGGATCCATGACTCTGGCCTGGCACACCGCACAGGCCCCAGGCTCTGTGGGATCTCTGTAGTGGCTCCAAGGCCTCTGCTGGGAGCTCAGCCCTGCTTAATCCATATTGCAGCAGGCTATGGGACCGGGTGCTAGTCCCTGGTCAATCTAGGAGCAACAGATCTGCCACGCTGCAAACACAGCAGAGAGAGTGCCACAGCTCCCTGCCTCAAAATGTGGACTCTCCAGTGTGGGTTGGTCTTTCTGGCTTCCTTCATGAGTTCCCAGTATGATCTATGCCTGTATTATTCCTGAGGTCTTTCATACATAGATATATACATAGGTGTGCATAATGTCCTCATTACGCTGTGATTTTTTTTCTTTTAATGCTGTTGTTGTAAGGAGCTTAAAGTGTTACAGGACAGAAGCAGGACACAATTTATGTTTAGTATTTTCTCAGTGAAATCAGCAGCTTTCCTGGCTGCGTCCCCAGTCTTGATGTTGATATGTTTCTCTCTGCTCCGGGATAAAAGCAGCACCTGCATAATAACCAGCTCTGAGATGGTATCTTCTGGGCAGCTCGTTTAACAAATTATAGGTTGAGCAAATTAAAAGCAAATGGGAAAGGAACAATAACAAGCAGAAGATGTGTTTGCTGGCACTTTCACTAAGAGGTCAGGGCATTTAATTCTTGAGTAGCTCTATAAGAAGCTGCCAACTATTTTTCTCCATCCTTTACATTGACTTTCTTTCCATCATTTTGGCTGGATGCCTCGCAGGGCTGGATGCAGCTGTGGCGTTGGCAGGCACCTGGTGCACCGTGAGGAGGAGGCTCAGAGCATCACCTCTGCTACTCCCCACCACAAACCAGCACAGCAAACCTGACCCTGGCAATTCCCTCTCCCTTGGGATGACCAGAAACCAATTGCTCTGATAACTTACTTGCATAGCTCGAAGTCCTACAGAGATTTCTGACACCCTAAAAGACCCTTATCTTCCCCAGTTTTCCCCTCCTGCCTGCTGTGGAGAACAGGGAGAGCTTCCAGTCCACCCCAGATCCTGTCTTCTGTAACTGAGCCTCAGCATTGAGAGAATAAAACTTTGCAGCAGACCCATCAATTCCTGTGTAATGTTTCCTCTGAATCCTCCTGGATTATACAGCAGGTTTTATTAATGCTTTCTAACAAAAATGTCACTTGTGATATAACTAGATAGCCAAGCACTATCTGGAGGAATTTAATTGCATTAATTTTTTTATTTTTATTTCTCCCGCAGACAAGTCCTGCTTTCTTCTGCTACTCCCTCCTGACACAAACGCTTCTGCTGCTTGAGGATTAGAGACAGCTTTATGTTGCCTATAAAATGGGCTTGATGTCAGCTCAGTCCCTTGGCTGCCTTTTCTGTTTCTCTGGTCATTCAGATGACTGGAGACTTGGAGCAAGGTGCACAGCAGGAGAGTTTGTGGCTGAGCAGATGAGCTAAAGAGGCTCAAAATGTAATTAATTGTGTTTTGCGGAAGGGGTGAGCAAAGTGCAGAGAGGCTGTGTCATATGTAAGGTGCTACGTGACACCCAAACCATCAATAACACCTAACACGAGTTACTGAAGGTTGAAGAGCTCAGGGCTGGGGCAGCACAATCCAGCTCTGCTGGGTGATTCCTGGAGGAAACAAATGAATAAACTGGACATGAAAGACCAGGAAAGAGCACTCAGGCTGAGCCAAGGGGTGAACCGTTTCTTTAGTCGCAAGGATATTGCTGTTCCCAGAAGACAAATGGCCACACCTGAAATAGTCATGGATTTCCAGGCATTGATCCAGGTTGCTTGTGGATCTCAAGCCAGGAAAATAGGCTTGAATGGTTAAAAGGTATAAATTACTTTAAATTAATCATTGATTTAGTCCGCCTCCCCAGAAGCTGGATTCCATGTCATTGAATCAGGAATAAGTTCCCATTGCACACAGAACTGTAAGAGAAATGCTCGTATTCAGTATTTCTGCCTCTTGTTCTTTCTGTGAGGCATCTACCATTTCCCGCTGAGATGAGTAGGTGTTGTGCAGTCCCCGGCAGCGAGCAGAAAATCTCCAAGGGCAGTACAAATGCGTTTTCAACCCTCCCAGCATCAATTACACCCATTCAGAAAAGCAGAGGAGCCAACAGATTTCTCCCAGGTGCGATAGGGGTGGGGGGAGTGTTTCCCTCTGATCTGTACAAAATGGGGTTAAACGTGACAAACACCCAGCTGAGCCTGCCACCCTCCTGCACCCAGGGGTGCTGAGAGCAAAGGGACAGGGCTCACCCTGTAGCTGGTTTCAGCGGCGTTCCCTGGGAGGGAAATTCACTGCTGCGGCGTAAATTACAGGATCAGCTCCTCCTGGGTGAGCTGATGGTAAAAGCCTGGAGACAGAGAAGATGTGGGGCTTGTAAGGAGAAGAGAGAGGCTCTAGAGAAGATGCTCCAGCTGGCTGATGAGCTGTTTCACTGGTGTTGGCTTCTGCTGTAGCAGCCCGACAGCTGGGTAGGAGAGGGGGCGGGCTGCGGGCACTTACAGGAGGTACCCCCAATAATTTCATTATTTGGAGGAAATATCAGGAGAAAGATAACAGCAAGGTGATGCCTAGAAACCTTGCTAAGGGAGAGGTGATGGACACACTTAATTACTTAGCTGGTGACAGATGCAGCAAGTCATCAAGTCACTGCGTGTAATGGGTAGCAGTTGTGAGTGGGCTCCTTCCAGCATTGGCTGTGAAGGGAAAACACGTTAGCTGGAACCTCTCCCCGAGGTATTTAATGAGGTGTTCCTCATTAGCTGGATCTGGAGAGCTGGCTCCATGCACGCACTCAGCCTGCTCTGATTGTGCAGCAAACTGATGGACACAGCCCAGTTCCTAACTGGAAGGGGATGGGAACATGTGTGGTTAGCGGCTGCGGCTTAGCCGAGGGCTGCTGAGAGGTGATGCTGTCTGTTGGTCACACGTGAACAGCTTTCCCAGATCCCGAGAAGAGCTGAGAAATCCAGATCTGCAGGGAATGCAGGGATGCCTGTTAAGAAATGGGTTGCTTTGGTGGAGTTAAACTCCCTGCTGGCTGGGCAGAGGCTGCGTGGCCAGGCTGCAGTTAGCAGCAGTGTGAATGAGCAGTAAGTAGAAGCCCTGGTGCCCAATCCCTCTCTGTGAGGTGGGGAAAATCCAATTCTCATCTGACTAGACAGCAGGGGAAATGCTTCCATACCCCCTGCAACCACCTATCCTTTTAAAATTAAATAAATGAGCATACATGAGAACATGGTGGGGGGAACCTTGTGGTTAGAGGAGGCCATTTTCCTCCTTTCAAACCATCACAGAAATGCCAGTCCAAGTTCTCACCAGTTGGGATTGTTTGTCTTTCTCTTCCTTAATCGTGTTGTCTGCATCTCAGGCTTTTCAGAAAACAGCTTGTGAGTTCAGCCTGTATCCAGCATGCTGTGGCATCTTTGGGGCAGTCTCTCTCTTGCTGGGCCACAGAAAACTGTTGCAGCTCAGCCCTGGCTTTATTAGTCCTGCAGATCCTTGCCCAGCACCTTGCTGCGTTGCTCACCACCTCCCCCAGCCCCAGCAGTGCCAGCCAGGCTTCCTCTCCCTGCCTCTGCTGCCTGCCCTCAGCCCGAGCTGCTGCTCTGCTTACGGCACAGTTTGATCCTCCAGGTGTTGGATACACATGCTGTTTTTTCCTATTTTCTTATAAAAGAGGTGAATAATTCTAGACACTGCTTCTATTGCCTGAGGAATAGGCAAACCGTGACTCCTCGCACAGACAGGTTAAGTGTCCTTGCTCCTTTTTTACAAACGATTTAGTGAGGAAAACAGCAAAGCCCTTATCTTCTGCAGGCCGTTGAGGGATTGAGTGCTCAGCTGGCGGCTGTGGGTCCCCTGGGCAGTGGGGTGGGATGCTCACAGCAGCCTCATGGTTGTGTTGTGTCTCTGGTTGACACAACCCCCCCAAAATACCTCTCCCTGTGCCTCCCAGACTGTGGGGCAGCAAGAAGGGTAGGGGAGGCAGGTCATGATTGTCGTCTTGGGATGAGCCTCAGCTGATCTAGTCTCCGTGCCTCAGTTTCCTGCTCTGCCAAATGTGCACATTACCATCCCCCTTCTTCTCTACCTTCCTGCCTACTTCCTTGCGGTAACATCCATGATATATTACTATTAGATTATGTCAATGATATATTACTTGAAGCAATATCCATAATTTGAACCAATGTCCATAACATCTATTTGAGATAACGGCTGTGTGTTTAGGCAGCACCTCACAATATCAGTCGTTGATCCCTGTAGAAGGATAGAAGGAGTGTGGTGAAATATAAGCGACTCTTACAAAAAGCATATTGATGTGGTGGTGGATAGGGTGATGAAGAAGGGGTGTCCAGCTCTGCCCCAATCTGTGTTACCGGAGGGTCCATCAGGAAAATGTTCCTGTAAACCAACATCCCCTGTAATGACACTTGGGTTTTCTCAGCTCCACGAGTCTTCTTAAAAGACTATGTGAAATTTAATTAGAATTTCACATTATCATGGTGTTGATGACAGGTGAATCCTGTGCTTAATCTCTTACTTGGTCTTAATCAGCCTGCTGGGTGGAGGGGGAGTTAGAAGGGTCTTGATGATGGTTGGTTTTCCCTACATGTGCACTGTCTGTGTGTGGGATGGGGAAAGGGAAACAGCACAATTTCAGTGACTCTTAAAACTAATTAACATTAAAACCTGTCTACAAAAAAGATGCCTTTCTGTAGCTGCTGTCCTACCCAGTGAGTAATGCCTCCCCTTATCTGCTGGCAGAGCTACAGGCTGCTGGTGCTCCTCTAGGTGTTACTGCTCTGGGTTTGCCTACTCCCCCACCTGCTGACTTGGCATGTCCCTGCAGCGTTGTGTGCTCCAGAGGGGAGATGTGTCTCCTAATTCACTGATTTACGGATTGCATCCGTCTGTGGACAGTATGGCGAAGCAGAAGCATCTGTTGCGTGCTAATTTCTTAAAGGAAAACATTGGGTTGTGTGGAGGGCAAACACTGGTGACTGCTCTTGGCAGGAGATGAAACTTGCTTGTCTTGGGGTTCTTCACTTCTCCCTTCGATTACTGTAAATAAAACTTTGCAAAGATTGTGAGATTGCACTGCTGCTCTCTGCTGAGGGTCCTATCCAAACCTAATGGATTAATCACGTATGAACTACCAGAGTTTTCATGACACCTCACTATGATGGCATCTTTTCCTCCTTTGGATCATGCTCTTGAAGGCAGAGAGATGTCTATCGCAAACACCTAATCTCAAACCCATGAGGAGCAGTTGTTCTGTATAGACCAGTGGGTAGTTACAGGATCTGATGTGGGGTGTGTGCATGCCTACATGTGCCGTAAGCAAACACAGCACTTCTGATCTGTTGTGTCTGGGAGCTGGATGTGTCGGGACAGCAGATACTTTGAGGGAGGGGAGAGCCTCTTCTCTGTATCTGGTGGTGACACCGGGTTGGTGCTGTAGGAGCTGAGAGGCAGAAAGATTGAGTGTGTTATGAGACGGGCTCTGCGGCAGAGCTAATGGGTTGGAGTCAAGTGTTTTGACCAGATGCTTCCCCAGGCTCTGTGTAAGATAAAACTTGTGCAGACACCATGATGCTAGGAAATGTTTGACGTGATGACCTTATAATCACTTCATTTAAGGATGTGATTAATGATCTGTGCTTTGCCATGTTGTAACGTGATAGCCCATATGGAGTCTGCGGACATCTGCTCTCTACCAGAGGGTAAATATTCACGAGGCAGCATCCTACAGACCTTGTTCACAGCTCGCTGAAGTCACTGCAGCAGCTTTCATGAGGCGATGTGGGTTCTGCCTAAAGTACAAAAGGATCCAAATGGTCATTTTTTTAATGCACTCCGCTGTTAAGGAGGCAGGATACCCACTGAAAAGGTTTCTAGACTTTCACACAAGACAAATAAGGGCTCCCAACTGTGACCTTTAATTTTCACAGACGTCTTGTTTATTCTGCTGCTCTGAGGAGTTAAGGGCTCACCTTGTGAACCTTTCCGTTGTTGTACAGCAGATTGAGCTGTGAGGGACCCAAGAGTTTTTGCAAGCTAGAAGAACTTACAACAGATCATACCTGTGTCCAAGGTGTAAGACATTTTGAAGGGACATTAACTGCTTTTCAGCACCGGCTGTGTTTCCAGCTCTTAATCATCATCGTGTTGCTGTGGAAAGCCTCAGCCCTTGGTTGAAGAACATCGGGTGAAAAACAAGAGCAGTAGCGCCTTAAGCAGTGATGGACTGATCAAGGGCATGTCTTCTTCAGAGAGAAACACCATCTGGTGATAATGTTGAATCTGACATTCCTCAAAGCTAGATTTTCCAGGAAATGAAACTGGCTGGAGTATTGTGATTTATGCTGCTGGTAATTAGTGGCTCTTGCGCTCTGGCATGCTGCAAGTTGACCATCCGGTGGATGTAACAGGCACAAATTAAATCTCCTCTTGTTGGCCCACATAGCTACATTAAATCTGTTTCAAAGGGGATTCGGGCCCCATATACAGGGACAGCTTGATCAGGAAAACCACTGAAAATAATAAAATTGTTAGGGTGTGGAAAGCTATAATCTGTCATTTTACCCACAGTAACTAGCTCGGCCTGCCTTCACTGGGAAATAGATTATGATGGTTTAAATCAGCAGGTTGGGTGCTTTTCCCTGTAAGGATGAGTGAAATGAACATATTTGCACCTCATGCAGGCTGAGAGCATGCTTTGCAGTCAGCTCTGGTATTGCCTGAGGCTCAACCAGGCAGTGGTATCTGCTCAGAAAAGGAAACTTCTTCATGATCAAAAGCCCAGTTCACCACTGATTTGTGACATCGGCTAAATCCCATCCTTGGAAGCATCATTAAATTCACATAAGACATACTCCCAACAGAAAAGCATAATGCTTTTGGAAGGGCAGTTCCTTGTTCATGTGATGTTTCGTGCATGGGGCCTGACTCTGCCCCCCCCGTACATCATTGTTTTTTTTTTGTGGTGCTACCTTGGTTTTACGTGGTGAAAGCAGTAACCACAGAAAGTTATCTTAAGGCTTGTGAGCAGTCACACTGAAACCAGTAAGCCAATGTAGATACCAATAATAATAATAAATAAATAAACAACAAATAAACAAACATAAAACCCACCACGTTTAAGTGCTTTGCTGGATCAGGACCTCACTATCATGACTCCTACTCCCTCAAGGCTGTTAACTATCCTGGCAGCCCAAATGCAAATTAAATGTATTTGTGTCTTCTTGGAGATGAAGGGGAAGATAAAACCAAATATAATATGTAATATATAATGTATAATATATAATGCATCCTCTGATTTCAGTTTGAGGAGCCAACAGCCCTTTGACTAAACTCTCTACCAGCATTTCTTGTAAAGAAGCCGTAACACTGAGGTCTCTGGACTGTGGGGTAGAGCTGCAGCTGGGCATGCTGTGCATTTTTCTGTCTTTCAGACAGACTCTCCTTTGGCCTGGTCTGGCTGGTAGAGAGGCCCACGACGTGACAGAGGAGAACAAACTGGATGTCTGTGAGCTGGGAGAATAAAGCCACATAACTTCAGGCCTGCTCTTCAAATGAAGCTCCTTGCTAATTAGTTTGTCAGTGGGAGCCTTTGAGAATTAAACACAGGAGACATAATCTCTCTGCAAGGTAATTAAAATTATTTGCCCCTTGCTGATAACTGACCTGCTAATTTCCTCCTGTTTGAGAAAGCTTCATGAAAAATTACTGTACTGTTTGTGTAACAGGACAACTGCTTGCACAGATGTTTCCCCAACAAATAGGGACACAAGGACACTGCTAATTTTCTTCAGCTCTCAGTATTTTCAGAGGGCTTCTTAGGAAGGAGAAACTTGTTTGAATATCTAGAAGACTTTCATTTGTTTGTGTGAGGAGGAATAGTGTTCTCTAGATTGTTTAAAAAAAAATGCAGTGGAAGTAGGTCATCTGAGCAGAGGATGGATGCGAAGCTTTAATGAGACTGGAAGTCGGGCTGGTGGTACCAGCTGACTGTCTAGCTGAGATGCCCAGCTCTCTCCAGGGCCCAGCCTGAAGAGAAAAAAAGGTATTATTATGCTATATTCTCCAGACGGACAAGCCACTGCCAAACTGGGAGTCTGTAGCACAACAGGAATTTGAATCTACTTCTGGAGTCCTAAATGAAGCACTTAGATTGCATTAGCATTCAAACGCTTGGGATGAGGGGCAAAGACAAGCATGAGGCCCCTGCTCTGAAGGGCTGTGGGCAAGCATAGGGATGGGAGCATCTGGGAACAGCGGGCCCAGATGCTTTAGGTCATGAAGACAGCGGTATACATGATGAGACAGCTCCTGGGAGAGCAGAGTAGAAGTATGAGCTATCCCTGCTGAGATGCAGTGAGTACGCTGGATATTGCTGGTGCCCTGAGGGAGACTGCATCAGGTGTGGCTGCTGAGGCTCTCCTGTAAGAGAAGCCAGTTTGGGTCCACATTCAGAAACAATAAAATCTTTATCCCTGACACGAGAACAGTCATATGGGACCAGACCCCAAAATCTACCTTACCTATTGTTCTGCCTCAGCAGCTGCCGATAGCAGAGGCTTAGAGTACGAGGACCAAGCTGAGGGTAAGCTCTCCCCTGTGGGCCATTCCCAGTGGTCAGAAACATAGGGACCTTGTGAGCCAGGAGGTGCAGCTGGTCCGTTGTGTTCGTCAGGTCCAGTTGTGGCTGCCTGCAGGGTCTGAGCACATTAATGTTGTTGTACTCCGTGGCAGAGTCCTGCGATTTTTAATCACACGCTGTACAAGGAGCTGTCTCCTTTGTGGGCTTAAATCTCCTGCACAGTAATTTCACAGCTGTCTCTGAAAATGACAAATACTAATTTCTTTTTTGCCGCCTCCTTTCTGTACATGATGTTATAGATAGGTAAACACTGCTGCAGAAATCGGTCTTGCCCTCTTCTGGATTGCCAGAGCACCAAGCCATTAGGTAGAGCTGGATCCTGTTATCGTGCAAACCTTCAGACGGATGTAGTGGCATTTACAATTGGTGTGGAGCAACAGCAGATTCAGCCTGGTGCTTCCTTCCCTTAAGAGGCAATTAAAATGTGAATGCACAGAGAGGTGCCTGTTTCGGAGACCTCATGAAAACCTGCAGGGGAGTGTTTCTGTGGTGACCTTTGTCTAATGATCTTGCTGGACTATAAACTTGCAGGCTTTCTCAGGCTCTTGCAAACTCTCCTTGTGTGGGCCTGAGTCAGGAAACAGCACTGAAGGCTGCTGCTTTTTGCTTCTGTTGTGCTCAGGAATTGGGCAGTTGGCATGGGGTTGGTCTCATAGGGTCAGATGCTGTCCATGCACTTTCCTTCCACTGTTAGCCCCTGCTAAAATTCCCTATGAAACCACAGATCCCATATCCTTCCCATATGTTTTCAGTTAGAAGCAGGCAAATTTTGCCTCTCATTTGGACATTTCTGACTTAAGCTAATTTTTGAATTCAGCATCAAATGGGAATGAGCAGCTTCTCCAGAGGAAAGAGCCTACTGTCAGCGGAGGGTTGGGATTTTGCCTCTGAGGATGGCAGAGCTTCCCCCTTTCTCGTAAGTTTGAAGTTAGGAGCTACCAGTCTGGCAAAGCCCTCTTGGCAAATCATGAATGCTTGTGAGCTATCAAATCTCTGCAAGGCAGTGAATCTATTCTGAATTATACCAGTGGGAAATCTAGCCTTTAATTTTAGTTCTTGAATTAGCAGTTGTTTTAATCACATGAATGCAGCCTGCCAGGTTGTCAGGGCCACATATGCGGAATTCAGAACTGTTGTTTCAGTGGAGCCCTAAATATGTAACGTTTCAGCAAAGCCTTCCCTTTTTTATTGGGTTTATGGACCATTAAGTTGAAAGTGTGATGGAGAGTCGTGCGACAGCCAATGGTAAGCTGGAGCGGGAGCAGCCTGCTTCATCACTGCCTTGTGCAATTAGGGAACAGCTCACAGGTCATTTGGTATTAATTGACCCCATTAGGAGCTTGAGCACTTTATGAATGCTATTATACAACATGATAGCAGGGGACTCAAATCAATGACCCTGGCGGTCCCTTTCCATCTGACAGCCTCTCTTGAACAGATCTGGCTTATAGGGCCGATCCCGTTGAGCATCGTGGAGCCACACCAGGAGTTCAGCCACTCCAGTTTCTACCCAGCAACAGTCAGCAAACACCAAACGCCAGTTCTGCTGCACGTGGGACTCTCTCTCAGATGTGCTACGTGGAGATTTTCTCCAGAAAGCCCAACCAATGGTGTACTCTTCTATCACTTTTCTGATAGGGATGAATATGCTGAGCCATTTTGAACCTTATGTTACAGGGCCAGAGATTCCTTAGAGGTGACACTGCATCTCTGGAAGGGTCTGAAATGAGATTTGCCTGTTATTTCTTTCCAGAAGCTCAGGCAGTCACGTGTCTGATCAGTGCTGCTTTTCTGATACCCTCCTGCCCTCTTGCCCATGTTCTAGTTTGCTGTAGCTAAGGAGGAAGCTTGGTTTTTGCCTGAATTTTTATGCTGACCTGCGAGGTGAAATGCAATATGTTGCAGTAGAAGATGCTGCCGTATTGAGTGCTTGGGCTGGAGTAGTGCCTGGAGAATAGAGAGGAGAAGTAAGTGTTCATTCCTCTTCAGAGATTTCTCCTTTGACCTTTGTTTTTCTCCATCTCTGTGCTACCTTTTTTCCCTCTCTCTCTAGAGAGCATGAAAGCAATCATTTTAAAAAGGGGCGAATGATTCATGTTCGATCAGCTCCAGCCTGCTCCGTATAGGATTCTTCCGCAGTGAGCCAGAGAAGAGCCTCCGTTGAGTTGTTGCTGGCAACATCCCGGCTAGTCACAGCCGTGTGGCCATGGAGAGCAGATGAGGGCATGCGAGCGTCTGCGCTGCCTAAGCCGAGGAAGGATGACCTATACTCTGTTCGGCACACAGCTCGCAGCTTGCCTCCTTTCCTCCGGGCACCAGCTCTGCCGTCAGACAGCAGCTGGCTGCTCAGTGTGGGAGCAAAGATCTCGGCTGTGCTTGCATCAGGGTCTAGCATCAGGGAAAATTTTTAGAGGGATGCCAGCAGCACCTTTGAGCGTACCTGAGATCCGATTGCTGGGGTAGATTTACATCTAAGTTTTTTTTTTTTCTTTTCTTTTCTTTTTTTTCCTTTTTTTTTTTTTTTCTTTTTTTCTTTTTTTTTCCTTTTTTTCTTTTTTTTTTTTTTTTTATTTCTGAACTCTCCAGCTCTCACGCCCTGAGCACGTCCACCCCTCGGAGGTCCTGCCTCAGCAGCAGCCCCCCAGCCCGCAGTTACTCCAGCATCCCTCGGGGCGCTGTTTTTTTCATTCCATTTCCAGCTCTCGCCCCCAGCCCCTCACCACCCTGCCAGCAGCGGCTGAGAGCCCCCTGCCCCCGTGCTCTTCACCCTCGGAGGCCAATTCCCGGCCGGGGGCGTCCCCACTTTTTGACACCCCCCCCGCGGTACCGCGGCTTTGTTCTGCGCAGCGGTCGGGGGGGGGGCTCGGGGCTGCCCCTAGCGGAGGCCGCCCGGGGGCTTCTTCTGCCGGGGAAGGGGCTGCTGTGCCTCGGGCACCCCAGGGGGGCGGGAGCTGCAGCCTGGAAGTAGAAAAGGAGGACTAAAAAAGAAGGCGGGGGGAGAGGCTGCGAGCCTGCCGGGCGGCGCTGGCCGCCGCAGGGAGGAAGAGGAGGCAGGGGAGGATGCGATGCTGCGGCTGAGCCCCGCCGGAGGAGGAGGAGGAGGAGGACAGCATCCTCCGAGGGGAAGGAGGGAAGAGGGCAGGAGGAGGCTGAGCTCGCCCGGAGCCTGCTGAGCCCTCCGGGGGGGCTCTGCTGGCACCCGAGGAAAGTTTCCCGAAGAGAGGGAAGGCGGCATGTGAGAGCCTCGGGCACCGCAGAGCCGGCGCTGCAGGGGACACCCGGGGCGCCCGCTCCCTCCGGCTCCAGCCCAGGTAAGCATCCCCCCTCCCAGGCACCCAGGCTCCCCCTGGCCCTGCCGGGGACTTTCCCGGAGCTCTGCCCGGGGAAAAGTCCGACGTTTCTCCCCCAAAAAACTGCCTGCGGCTCTGTATGGGAGCCTGGCTGGGCGCCGGGGTGGTGGGAGCTGCCTGGCTGCAGTTGCTGCTTGCTGCTCGCTGGGGTTTTTTTTCCGTGGTGCCATCGCACCCCTGGGAAGGAGGCTTGCTGACGGGCTTCAAATATTTTGGTTGTTCTGCTCTGGTGAAACGATGCGGATGGGTGACAGCTCGATCCCCCCCGCTACAACTATGAGGGGAGCGCAGTTAGCGGTGGGTGATCCTGGTGCTGCTGGCGTGGCTTAAGGGATGCTCCTAAAATGCTGGCTGGGTATGTCAGCACGTCCTCGGAGCTCTAGGAACTCTCAGAGCTAGGAATAAGTCTCTGTTTGGCCCCTGAAAATACAGGGAGGGGTGAATATTCCCCTGGAAGGAATCGCTGTGTCCTCTGGATTGCCATTACTCGGGTTTGGATATACAGCTTTTTTTCTTTTTTCTTTTTTTTCCCCCTTGACACTAATGCATTTCTAGATGAAACGTTTGGGGAAAAAAAAAAAACTAGATTCTAGCTGATAAAAAAAGAACCTGTTTCACACAGCTCAAAGAAAACTTTTCCCTCCCCTAATGAAAAGGAAACTTGTCATTTTGGACAGGATGATTTGGCTGGAAGGAAAGTTGCTCATTTCTGAGCTGGTTAACTTGGTAAAAGTGGAAGCAGGAAGGTAAAAGTTGCCTGGTATCAACAGTGGGAAGAGCCCCCCACTTGTGAATTCCAATGACTGCATGGGGGATGGAGAGGGACCCCTCTCCCCACAGCATCAGCCCGTGCTCTAGGAGATGACAGGCTTCAGGAGAATTACGATGCTTCTGTCGTATGTGGCAATCAATGTTAGGATGGGCTTTGTGTTCCAGGGTCTTATTGCTTAGAGGACGGTGTGAGGCATCCTGTGACTTCAGTTGGTTTTTGCTTTACCCTCTCCTGCTCTGCTGGCTTTCTCATCCCCGTTTCCTCCGGTTTCCCAGTGTTTTGGAATCCCCTCGGTGTACAAGCCCCAGAACTGCTCGCGCCGTTTAAATGAGATCTTAACCCCTGCCTCTGTTTCTGACCACTCCAACTAGCTCTGTGTGATGGTTCTGGGTACGTCTCCATACAAGTAACACAAACGAGTGGGATTTGGCTCTCTGTGCTTTGCTTTGATGCTATCCCAGTGTGCCTGGTGGCTTGGTCCCCCAGTCACCCCCATGTGCTTTTATTCCTCACCCAAGTGTGCATGGCACAAATGCTTGAATTCACATTTTTACAGCTCCACTCTGGGCTGTGTCATGGCTCTTGTGCTAGACCTGGCCCTTTGAACTTACAGAATCCAGGTTTGACAACCACAGATGCAGCACCAGAAGCCCAGATTATTTTTTTTTTCTTTTTCCTTTTTTCCCACACTGCCTGCTCTGGTCTCTGACCTTTTGTGCAGGCTGCTACTGATGTGTTCCCAGACGCCCATCCCAATGGGCCTCCTAGAGTGATGGCTTCTGGCAAGCTACCCATCACCGCTTCCACTGCAGCGGTCCATCTCCAAACTTCCCGTCTTCCCTCGTCCCCTGCCAGCAGGCAGGTATCTGCCAGCGCCTGGCCAGCCCCTCGGCACAGCCCCAGAGCTCTCTGCCTGTCCTAGGCTGACCCGAGGAGGCACCGCTGCCTGCGCCAGCCCAGCTGCAGGGTGAAGGGTTTCCATCCTTCTCCAGCGTGTGCCATGTCCCTATTTCTGTACTGTAGATATGATCCCCTCCCTCCTTCTGGGAAGTGGCTATGAATGCCTGGGAAAAGCTGATGGTAGCAGCACCCACCCAGAACCTGCTGGAGTGAACTGTCCTTGGGACAGGCTGCCCTGATTTGTTATCGGTAATGGTGCCTGAACAAGCCTCCTTGTCTTCCCCTGTTACATCCTGGGGTGATACGGGGAGGATTTTACCCCAGCTTAACCCCCTGCCCTCCTGGTGATAACCAAGAGTGGTGGCAGACAGGGAAAAAGAGCTACCGGGGTCTGTGCTGGCTGTTATCACCGCAGCCTTGAAAGCATCCAGAAACCAGCACGGTCCCCTTGGAGTAATTGCAGGTGACAGATGTGATGGGTGCCGGGTTGAAGCTCCTCTGGAAAATCTCAGTGGGAATGTGCCCTCTGGTCTCTGGCTTGCCTAGGAGCAGAGGCAGCCGGTGTGTTTGTTCATCCCGTTAGGGCTCGGCCCACGATAGCTGCCTGGCTCCCCAGGAGCAGGGATTCTTGCAGGGTGGAAGCTGAGGAGTCAGGAGGGAGCAAACCTTACAGAAAAAAATCCGTGATGTGATTTAACGTGTGTGTGCGTTTAACCAGAAGCTGTCTTGCTGCTGTTCCAGGGCTGGTGAAAGAAACAGAATCAGGGTTCCAGCTCACATCAGCGTGCCAAGGTTCCCAGGCAGAATAAAAGGACACTGCTGGAAAAACATCCGTATTGTTAGCCCGGCTAATGGAGAAAATGCCCTTTCTCTCCTGCACATTGTCTGTTCTGAAAAAATCTTTGCCTGCAGAGAGGCTTCCCTAGGCAGACATCCCCAGATGAGGAAGAACTGAATCCTTCAGTGCGCCCGTGCCTGTCAGCTCCAGCTGATGTCTCACTCAACAGAAACTTCACTGGAAGTTCACTGCTGCACTTCATTCAGGTCTGAACAAAAGCCTGAGCAAAGGCAATGAGATGTGACACTGGAGAGAGCAGCAGAGAGAGCTTTGCCTCAGCTGGAGGTATGGGAAAATTTTATACCCTGGGAAGCATGTTGGAAACGGCCGGCTGATCCCACTGGTGTGTTTCAGGGTGATGGGTGAGGGGGTTTTATTTTTTTTTTCTGTTGTTGTTGATGATGTTAATTTAGTGGCTGCAGTGTTAATAGCACAACAGTGATTTTTGGCTCTTCCAGTAGAAATCTGCACAGTATCAGTTTTCCCCTTATGAAATATTCCACAACAGAGGCGGGAAGAAGCTAGGGAGCCAGGCAGGGGAGTACGAGAGAGCAGACTGCTGTTGTTTGCAGTCAGGCTGGGGAGAGAATTGCTCTCCTGCCTGTAAAATCAAAGGCATCACCAGTAAACTGCTGGCAATTTGGCTTCTGGCAATTTGGCTTCCCAGCGAAGTTCAGTGAACACAAAGCCAGCTCTGATCACATCCAATAACCTCTGCCGTGGACAAGTTGCTCTGGTCGGCCAGGGCTATGTGGCTTAGGACGGGTAGGTCCCCACATGGGACCTCTCCCAGACCTGTCTGCTTGTGCAGGAGCTTTGCACAAGTTTGGTTTTACACCTGCTGAGGCAGACAGGCTTCCTTGCCCCTTCTGTGTGATCTCCTGTGATCACAGCCAGCGTGGTGTGATGCGTGTGATCCATATTGTCTGGGCCATGACTAGCGCTGCGAGACCAGCTGCTGCCCGAATGGACAACAAATACAGCTAAAGAAGCTGTATTTTAAGGGAAGAGTGGGTGGAGCAGAGTCAAGAGAAGTAGGCAGCAGGTCCCAAGCCTGTGTGAACCACGTCTGAGCTGATGATGTGGGTCTGCCTGCTCAGCCACACAGCTGCCGTGCTCTGCTGAGGCTCGGCCTGGAGGCAGAGCCAAGGTCTAGGCCCCAGGGCATTGCGTGCTCAGATTCAGTCATGCTGCATCCATCTGGATGGCTAAAGGCATTGAATGCACTGACCTCAGTGCTTCAGCCTGACCTGGCTGCGTGTGACCAAGGCCTGGGAGAGCCCAGACTTGAGAGCAGGCCTGAATTTTCACTTACCTTTTGGTACCAGCAGACTTGGAGAAAATGCTGGTCACCTTGGATGGTGGTGGACAGTCGCCTTTGGCATGTTGCTCTAACAGCCGCATATTCTTCTCTTCTCCAGGGATTTCAAGGTAGCAGGAGACCAGCAGTAGCCTTCTCAGCACAGTGTGTGCCCTGCGAGGACTGAGGTGACCTCTGAGACTCGCCTCAACATGTTCAGCGAAAAGAGCAGCGCCTCTTTGACCCAGAAACCCATCCAGAAGAAGACACGACCTCAGGGCCTCCCCTCCCCTGCTCTCTGCTGCGCCTGTGGACTTTGCATCATGCTGGCAGGGATCAACATCACGTTAGTGGGAGCGTTTGCGTTTGGGACCTTCCTGCCCGTGAACAACCCCCCCATCATCATTGGACCCATCTTGCTGGTGGTGGCCTTCACCTTCTTTGGGGCCTGCTGCATCTGCAGCCGGAGGCCACCAGCTCACGGGGCCAGAAAATCCAAGCCGGGATCCAACATTGGTCTCATCAAACCTGGCAACACGGCCTTTGAAATTGAAACGAGCGAGCACACGGTGCAGGACACCACCGCGGTCCAGCTGAGCCCCACCAACTCCCCCATCTCCTCGAAGAAGTCCACGCCGGTGCACGAGAGCACGAAGACTTGCAAGCTCTTCACCATGGAGGGCAATGGGCCCGTGGCCAAGTACACGACAGGAGGAGAGGCGATACAGCTCAACTTGCCCAGGGACCTGGCCGCATCCTAAACCCGGGCAGAGCTTTTACCAGCAGCCAGCCAGATGCTGCAACGGGTGGGCTGGAGTCTGAGGCTGAGGTGCTTGTGGAAAGCCAGCAGGCAGGCTTCTCTGAATCAATTTAAGGAAGAGGGATGCCCCAGCCAGAAAACACCGGATTTTTGCTGAAAGGAACGTGCCCGTTACTTGGCTTCACAAAGAAAATTGCTAATGATGTTGCTGTGAAAGGATGAACTGAAAAGTTCCTGGGAAAAGACCGGCTTTTTGGGGAGCAGAGTGGAAGAGTTCTCCTCCTGAATTAATTTGTCTAGCAGAAGGTGGAAATGCGGTGGCTGAAGGAGGGGCTACACGGGGTGCTGACAAATGACAGCGCATTTTTTTTTTCCAGAAGTGAAGCAAGTCTTGAATGTAATGGAAGCAGGAATGCAGTAAATTATAGCTTGCTGCCACTCAGTCACAAGAAGATTTCAGCATTTTAGAGCCAGGCTTTTTGGCAGTAGGGACAAAATATCTGTGTTTACTGTTTGAAAAAGCAATGTGAAACAATCTCCCCTCCTCTGAAAATCCTTGCCCCATTTCTCCTTCAGTTGGGTGACTTTACCATCTGTGATAAGAGACGATTAATCACAGGGATTGCGATTAGCACTGGCATTTTCCTCTTGTTTTAATCATGCTGGGCTGCAGAAGTGCTGCTGGGAGGTCAGCCAGGCCAAACCCTTGGGGACAAGCTCCTGGGGTAACTGGAGGCTGAGAGAGCCTGCAAATGAAATCTTTGGGCAATGATTATATCCTGAGTGCTGGGGGGAGGCATCTTTCTTTCCATCATTTTATGGAAGGCTGGACTGGGACACATCAGCTTGGGGCAGGGGGCAAATAGTTGTATGGGTTTCAGTATAGCTGTGCTGGAAGGTGCTGACTGTATCTCCTTTCCTGACGTGCCTGCCTGACCCATTGCACAGTGGGCAATCAGTATGGAACTCCTTGCTGCAGGAAACCAGCTGCTAAAGGCGCTCCTGGGATTGCGAAGCAATGGGATGAGTTTGCAGAAGAGAATTCCTGAAGAGCTGTTCAAGGCAAAGGCAGCAGGATAAAACACAGGTGTTGCTTGCCCAGAGTGCTCTCCCAGCCTCCAACCAAGGCACTATTGCTTGGGAGTTTCCTGAGCTGGAAGTGGTGCCTGTATTTAGTAGCCCTGAATTGATTTTTTTTTCTTCTTTTACTCCTTGAGTGTTTGTCAGCTTTTATCATTTGTGCTCCTGCAGCATGGAGTTGTACAGCTTAATGAGAGGCCATAAAGGTCCCTGCCCTTGTTTTATTTTCAGCCTGCACCCTACTAATTCTCCTTGATACCCCAAGCTCCCAAATTAGACAGGCCAGCAAACAGCCCATGCCTCCCCACACCACTCAGGTTTTCTGGGGCCTTTGTCACGTTTCTTTCCGTCATCTATTTCCAGTGGTACTTCACATCTCCAGTAGACAGAGAGAGGTAATGCTTCCCAGCTTGGCCAGCACCCCATTCAGCCCAGCATCAGCACCTTGCCAGGCTGAGGACATCTCAGCCCCGAGGCTTTAACCAGCAGATGGGTGTAAGGAGAGGTGGGAGGGATGAAAAGGGAGATGGCTGATATGTTGGGTTAAGGGATGGCACCTGGGCACATGGAGGGGCTGGCCAGAAGAGCCATGCTGCTGTACAGGTCATGCACGGGGTGTGCTGGTTGTCTGGGGAGCTGCTGGGGAGCTGATGGCCCTTTCATGATCTCGGGGAGGATGAGGTTGAATTTCATGCCTGATGAGAGGGAAGAAAAACTCTGGCTTGAATGCTGCAACAGTTTGCTGCCTTGAACAACTGCTTCTACACCGGAGAATGACTTGTGACACCAGTGTGATTTTAGCAGGGCTGCTCTGCTGGCTGGAAGGGGCAGGAGCAGGCCCAGGAGAGGGACTTGTCTCTGGAAGATGTGGGTTCAAGTCTATGCTACAGCCTCCAGGTCCTGGGCAAATGGTTTAATCGTACTGCTGCTCAGCTGCCTGCCTGTGCAGGAGAGAAAATAACTGCTCCCAGCTCCACAGAGCCGCTTTGAAGATGAGCACATTGCCAAGCAGCACGGCTCGTATCAGCACACCTGAATCTGGAGGCTGCTTGAAGGTGGACGAGTCTGTGTGGTCTGATCTCTGCGTGATCCCCTTTAGAGCTCATTTTCATGGGCAATCTCCGCTTCCAGCACCAGCTCCCCTTTGGCACGTGGGAACTGCTGCACTGAACAAAAGGCTCCTGTGAGTTTTGCCTGCTGGTGATTGCTCTAGCAATTAAACAGAACAGGTTGCTGGTCTGTGTTTGGCTCCCAGCTGCTGGCTCACCAGCCTTTTGGAATAGCTCACAACACCCTGGAAGTCCTTTGGAGGCATTGCCCTTGTGAATACAGGTATTGCTGCAATTTTCTTTGAGTGCTTGGAGGCAAAAAGTAGTAAGATCGAGTGGTAACCATACGAATTAACCCTCTGCTTACTGAAGGCTTGAAAACTAAGTCTGGAGTACATGTACTAGAATGACTCCTTGTGACAACTGCACCACGAAACGCTACCAGTGATGGGTCATACAGTGACAATAAAACACAAGGCTCCTTTGGCAGGAACGGTGGCAGATGCAGGACACTGAGGGCCACCGAAGACCTCAGAGCGATTCTCCCTTGCACTGTGGCATCAGACAGCCCTGGGACCTGGCACATGCCGTGCTGCACACACAGGCCTCCTTAATTCTGGTGTTGCTCTGGGACCTGACACCCTTGGGACCCAGAAGACAATAAGAGGCAAGGACAGCGCCCGGGCGAGCAGAGGTATAGGACCAGCGGGACGGCGATGCCCTGGCGTGGTGGGTCTATGCCGAGCTGTGACCCTGACCGGCGCAGGAACATCTGCTGCCTTCCTCCTGAAGCATAACTGCCCTGCTTTTTCCTTTTTCTGTCTTTTGGGATTTCCATGTCTCTCTGTCTGTCTGCCTCTGTGATCGGCCGTGACTGATGTTGTGAATCTCGTGCCTTCTTGTGTCTTGAAACGAGGAGAGTTTCTTGTGCTCCGAGTCAGAGTTTCTGGTGTGAGTCTTTTTTTTTTTTTTTTTAATTAATATTTATATGTGTGCCATGTGGAATTTAGAAAAGACAGACCCATTAAAAGAATTGCACTCGACGAGCATTGGGCCTGCCTGCTCTTTCGATCTACAGCTGCATTCTCCCTTTCCACAAGGCCGTGTGTGTATTCCCCACAACTGGCTGTATTCATTTGGCCTCGTGCTCCACACTCACTTGATTTTCTAGCCAGCACAAGTAACTGCAAGGAAAAAAATTCCTTAAAAGTTAATGTTACCTGTTCTGAACTCAGCTTCTCTGGCAGTGTAAGAGTGGGCCAGGTTATTTTAGCTGATCCTGTCCAGTCCTGGGTATGGGTGTTGTTTCGTTTGTGGTGTGGGAAAGGGTAGAAGCTGTATCTGTGCATGTCTGGGTGTAGGACTGGTGCCATCACGTTTCTGGGCTCCTTCTGGGCTTAGCCCAACATGGGCTCTTGGAGATGAGGCAAGGAGAGAGCACAGCAAGAATAAAGAGGATTTGAGAGCCTTGCAAATTCGCCCTGTCAAAGGGCTTCTCTCCAATGTGCAGCCAAGTGATCTGAAACGAGAGGAAATCTCTCCATGCCAGGCAGCCTGGCTGGTTAAAGGCCTGGGAAATGAGCTGGCTAAGACGGCTGCACTGTCAATGTGTGTCAAATGAGAAGCCGCTCCCTTCAGAAAGGATTTCTTCTGGCCTTTGGAAAGAACTTCCCAGAAGGGCTTTTCTCTTTTAAAAGTGGGAGCAGAGAAAAAGCGCAGGGGGGTTTACTGAGCTTCTGCTGCTGCTCTCCTAAACCTGCCCCTGGCCCGTTCCTGCAGCAGCACCTGCCCAGCACCGACCCCGACCATGAGCTTCTCTGTCACACCTAGAAGAATAAAGCAGAAATGTAACATGGAATCTAACTAGCTTTTTCTGGTTCTCAGCCTAAATTTATACAATGATAGAATATCCCAAGTTGGAAGGGACCCACAAGAATCATTGAGTCCAACTCCAATTTATTCATGACTGGTTTATTGCCTGTTATCCTTGTGCCAGTGATGTCTTCACACTGAGATCCCTCTAGGCAACTTCTACCCCCGAAATATTTTATATTTGTTGCAGATTTCCAGGAGCCCACAGCAAACTTACAAACCTGCCAGGTCCCTCTTGGGCAAGAATTAGGATGTTTTTTTCCTGGGCAAGTACTGTAAGAGGAAAAAAAATCAATGAAAATGCAGAAATATCCATGAAAAATATGAAGTCTCCATGTGCAAAGTCCCTCTTAAATATGTAACTGAGCTTTTATGCCGTTAGTCTGCAGTGAGCCCATAGCAAATGTGCTCAACTTAGAGGCTGAAAGGCTGCTTTTCTCCAGCTGCCAGATGCTGTCAGCATCCATGGGAGAGACCCTCAGACACAGGCAACTGCCCCGCTGCAGCGTGCTTTTGCAGAGGCTTTCTAAAACTCCTGACTATCACACTGATGGCCCCAAAAAGCTCCTTGCGTGGCATGGCCTCAGAGAAACAACTGCCCATGTTCCCAGGATGATACAAAACCACAGTGGGATGCTCATCCTCCTCCTCTGCAGCACCCTCTCCAGAAGGACCAAGGACACAGAGCATCTCCCCCGGTGCTGTCCTACACCACCTGCTCCCTCACACCTCCTAGGAAAGCTGCGAGTTTGATGTTTTTCATTTTATTCTTGATTTAAACATCTCAGAGCCTGTTTGCCATGTAGTGGTAGTGGCTTGTTTGGGGCTTCTGCTGTCCCACTGCCACCCCTGTGGAGCCCCAGTGAGGAAGGGACCAGGGCTCAGGCTGCAGAAGACAGCTGGGCCATCGGGGTTAGTCAGTGAGGATTGTTCCTTACAGGCTTGTTTCCACAGCTCTGTTCAGTCTAATTTACAACGTCTGTGGAGAGGAGATTTTGCCGTTTCCATCAGCAGATCTCCTGCTACTTGCAATCACAGTCAGCCTCTCGCTGTGGGACCTGCACACGCTGACATGGCTTTGAATTCTCAGAGCACAGAGGGTGTCAGGGCTGGCAGGGCAGATTACATTTTTCAGGGCATCCTTGAATATAAAGAGTCCGCAGGAGTTTTTCCAGGGAGCAAATTTTCATCAGAAAAAAAAAAAATGATTTCTTGAAATTGGCCTGCCCTGAGAAGACACTGGCTTGTGATGCTTTTGCCAGGTAAAAAATAGCCCGGGTTCCAGATGAAATTTCTGATCCAGACACTTGAGAATTTCTCTACTACCCAATCCTCTAGGCAACCCCTAAAATAAGATAGTGCCGGGCTCTGCCTCCACATGAGGACCAAACTTCTAGGGCAGCTTTGGGGCTGCGGTCCCTTCCCAGACCCCCTGCTCCCATCAGGTTCCAAGAGCCAGATCTCTCTCCACCCATGCTTTTACTGAGCCGTGCCTCCAGGGACCTGTATACACTTCCAGTGCCATCGCAGGGGGCTTCTCCTGCTGAAATCTTTGCCTGGGTTTCTGGCGTTAACCCGCTGTGCCGGGGAACAGAGCTTTGCACGCAGCTCTCTGGCCTGGTGCCAGAGGCGTATCTGACGAAGTTTGCTATAAAGTCGGGGAAATTATTTCTTTTGCTGGCACACGAGGCAGAAAAGACGCTTCTCTTGGAGACAAATCCTCCTCCGTTGTTATCTCGGTATGAGAAATCGGGATGATCTGTGGTTTATCTCCTTATATCCAGCTGAGCCAGGCAAACACGATGCTGGAGGTGGGAGCTGTTCCCCCCTCTCCCTCCACCAGCAGCCGGAGCTTTATCCAGCTGGGGGGGCCACATCCAACCCTCAGTCAAAGGCTGTGGAGTCCCTCGTTCAGGTCAGCAAACTCCGAGATGCTGGGGAAGGGACGCAGGGACAAGCTCTCACTGCAGGAGATGCAGAAACAATCCTGCTCGTTTTGTTTTCCTGGCGTGCTGCATTTCTCCGGCACAACACTGAATTTCCCCAGAGCTCCGAGCCACATATATTTTCATGCGGCCTCATTAAAAACATGACTTTGAGTCTTAAACTCGCATTTGTTCTAAAGAGGAGCTGTCTGCTGGGAGAGTTAATTCCTCTGACTGAAGTCACCTCCCTGGAAGTGCTGCTGTTGTCTTCGATTTCATGGCTGAGATGATTACTCTTTTCCAACACCCAAGAATAACAAGATTAGGGAATTTGTGGCAATGAAGGCAAGGAGGAGGGATTGGCTAAAAAAAGAGAAGATAAATTGAATTTTCCTTTTAAAAGAAAAGGAGATGGCTATTTCGGGGAAAGTTTTGTTTTGGGGAAATAATAGCAGGGAAAGCTATGCCAAAGCCAAGTCAGGTGAAAGCTGTCAGGTGCTTTGTCATGTTCTGTTCATCTACAGTGCTTCATGACTCTTAGGTATGTCGTTTATAGCTAATTTGGGAAATATTAAACCCAGTCCCAAGAACTAGAAAGCAATGAAAAAATGAGCGTGAAATTGGCAGAAATTCATGTGAAATGCATCACTGGTGTAATGTAGGTGTGCTGCAGCTGAATGACAGCCAACCTCTGCTCCTCAGGTCCAGGCAGGGCTTTTTTGGGGGAAGAAGATGTGCAGCAGTGTGCTGGGGTTTTGGGGTAAAACTATCTGGAAGGTGAGTGCAGCCACTGCGGAAAACCAGTTCAAAGGGTTTGGGCCATGCTTGGACGTGACTGTGCTGGAGACAGCAGCACCCGGAGGTGGCAGTTAGCATCCATCGTCAGCGAGGGGCTGGGCGTCCCTCTGGTACCGTGCGAGGGCAAAGGAAACCCAGGGAAGTGGGTCAAAAATGAGGCATTTTCTGGATGATCTGGGAAAGTTGGAGGAGGGGGTCAGGAGGAAGACAGCAGCTTGCTGGTGTGGGGCTGCAGGAGGAGGCTGAAGCCGTGGATGCTGAGAGTTTGCAAATCTGGAATGGGGATATTCTGAAACATGGGTGATTTGCTGCACAGGTGGCACATATCTGTGTGTGTGTGTGCACATCACACCGGTGCTGTCACATCCCAAAGGAGCCCCAGGCTGCCTTTCCCCTGCGGGGCAGGGCAGGAGATGCCCCCCGGGAGGGACAACCGCCGAAGGGAAAAAGGCTCCTCTCCCTTGACACCAGCAGCACTTCAGCAGGGCTAACGCTGGCACCATCATTAGGCTTAATGCTTCTGTTATTTGTGCTGTCAATTCTCTTAATGGCGCTGCAGCAGCATGGAGTGGGGTGAGTCACAGCCGTAATTATTAACCAGGCTCTGGCGCTGAGCAGGCAGCCGAGGTGCGACTCCGCAACAGCGCTGGTTGACGCGGATGGAGCACATTTGTTAATGAGCAGGTGCAAAGTGCGTTCACCGGGGAGAGAAAGGGAGAAAGACCAGCTGGAGTGAGGTATTTTGCCTCGTTATCCCCCTGAAATACATAACTGCAGGTGGAGGCAGAGGATGGTGCCAGGGGCTCACATCGTCCTCCCGGCATCCCCGTGGTTTTAAGAGCCCTTCGGACACAGGCCCCTGAGGTTTTGTGACATGGGAAAATGGCCGGGAGCTGGGGCCTGAGAGCCTGAGCAGGAACAAGCAGCAACGGGGTGGGAGAAGGGAGTCAGCGCTCCCGTCTTCGAGCAGCAGCCGCCTGGAACAGCAATTACGGGCCCTGCCGAGCCAGCGCGGCTCCGGGCGGGCCAGGAGACCTGACGCGACCGCTTGGCATTTTGCAGGCACGGATCTTTGTCAGGAAAAGAGCAGAGCCTGGAGTGATAAGGGCAGAGATTTCTCTTCTTTTACGCTCCGCGAGGCAGCGCTGGAGGAGGGCGGCGGTGACGGGATCGAGGTTCATCCGTACCCTGCTGGGAGCGACAGCGTGACGGACGGACTGACACGATGAAAGGAGCAGAGCTGGCAGGCAGCACCCCGACGGGTGACACAGCCCTCCCCAGCCCTCCCCGAGCCTGCTTTGTGGGGTCGGGAGGCAAAATCAAGGGGAGCTTCTGCTGCCGGCCGGGCAGAAGGAGGAGGCTCAAGGGCTCTGCCTGCCATTTGCAGCCTTCCACCCTTAAACAAAGCCACTCAAAACCCTCTAATAGCCTTCAATCATTTTCCAATTAATTCCCCTCGCTCCAGAGCCTTGTTTAAGGCTTATGGGCTTGAATCTATTTCCACAAAGACCATTTGCTGCTCCAGAAGGTGGAAATTAGGAGGTAGCAATGAGAAAAAAGAGCGGTCTTGAGAGTGCACTGCTCACTTTGGGTGCTGTACTAAGCACGGGGGGTAAATCACCATTAAGGTCTGTATAGCTCTGTCCCCAGGGGATACAGCTATAATTTAGTGTCTGCCCAGCTCCCAGCTTCAGCTTGTCCCTTTATTTGCAGATGGGCTAACCTGGGGCTGATCCTGCCCCGGCTGCACCAACAAATAAGAAAAAGAAGAAGAAACTCAGAGGCCGACTTCAAAATAACAAAGTTTAGCAGTCCGTGAGTAGGAAGAGATACAGGTTTGCTTCTTTGGTTTGCTAATTTAAGTCATTTGCTCCCAGCTTCCAGGGGATGTGTATATTCCCCGTGCTGGACTCTTGTAGTTTCTTCTGCCTCTTTCCTGCCCTTGCTGAAAAAACAACCACTGAAATTCTTGCAGAAAATAAAAAAAATGTAGTTGAAACCAAGAACTTCTGCCAAAATATTATTGCCAAGGAGCCAACATACTCTAACAGGGCCAGCTTAAGTGAAAATTTCTTGTCAGGCTCTGAATGGGGCTTCCCATTTCAGCTTCACAGCCTATTGGTATTGCAGTAGTAACTGTACTCCTAAATGGCAATGGATCTGTACAGGCTCCTCAGATTGTTTCCGCTCAGACTGATGCCTCCAGCTCCCCCAGAAGGCAAGTTCCACAGCAGCAAATAAATAAATAAATAAAAATAAAAACTCTATATTCTTGGCTCTAATTAACTCCCCGCAGCAAGAGCCACTTGGGTCGTAATGGGCGAGTGGCTTTCAGCTACGCTGTTTATCAGCTCCCTGGATGTAATCAGAGGCAGTTTGATCCGATTAGATGGCAGCAGCACAGGGCAGTGCCATACATCCTGCAGGCAGCAGCACTCAGGAGGAGGAGGAGATGCAATGCTGAGAAAGTGCTACCTACCCCTCGGGATATAACGTCATCCTCCCTTCAGTTCCCATGACTAAGGGGAAAGTTCTTAATGCCTCAAAAAGCTCTTCAGTGGCTACCAAGGGCTGAGCCTTTAACTTTGCTGCGTGCCATGTGGGCTATCCCAACATCTCTTCCAGCCTGCTTTAAGGTGCTGAGATACTTTAACGTGCCCATCCGTGCTGCTCTGCAGCTGCTCTCCTGCAGCCACAGGGGCTTCCTGCTTTACTGCCTCCATGTGCACCACCAGGGCATCCTGGTGCTCTCTGTCCCCTCGGCCGCTTCTGGTACTTCTGCTCAATACACACGTGGAAGGATGCTGGTGGTTTCACTTCTTACAAGGATGTAAAAGATGCCCATGATTTGCTGCAGACAGCTATTAAAAGAAAAGAAGACTTGCACTGCCTCAGCTAAACTTATGCAACTTCCCCTCTTCTGGCAAAATAAATAAATAAATAAATAAATAGGCCACCTGCCTTATATCTCAGTTTTGGCTTGGAGGGGCTGTCTCCATCCCACCTCGTGCTGTTGGGCCCTGTGCAAGCACGTCCCCGTGCAGGCAGGCTGGCCCTCCCCGGAGCCGCCTGGTTAATGCAGGATCCATCTACTTCTTTTTTATGAATTTGTGTATTCTTCAGCAGACAGGCTGTGAGTTACTGCCTGATCCATTTTTTCTGTTCAGCAGGTTACAAGGGTTAAACAGAAAAGAATATGCAAAATGAAAGGTGACTTTCCGCTCGGGCACTGCTGAAGATTGGGAACGCAAGGCAGAAAGGCAAGAGCTTTTACATCAGTGCATGCAAAGCTTTATGTCCATCAGGAGTGCAGTCTGCCTGAGTGAGGAGGTGCCTGAAACAAGTGGCTTGTGCTTGATGGGTGTCAGAGATCCGACCCTGAGCAAACAGAAGCTGCCAGATAGGACCAGAACGAGGAGACACTGGGTGCTGCTGGAGGTGCGCTGGAGAAGAGGCAGTGGGCACAGCAGAGGGGCTGGGGTTGGGATCGTGGCTGGGGATTTCCGGAAGCCTGGAAATAATGTGACTGAGGAACTGTCATGCTGATGGCTTCTCTGGAGTCTTTTCTGCTGCCTGCGATATATCAGATGGAGAGGGTACCCAGAGAGGACCGGAGGGAAGGACGGATGCTGTGATGCTGCTGTGGCAGCTCTCCCAGAGAGGGCAAAGCAGCAACGTGTTGGTGTTTGACAGGAAGAGCCAGCACTGAACACGGGGCTCATTTCCCACCAAATTGCTGCTTTTCCCTTGAAAAGCCCAAATTTTTGCTGCCAGCTGAGCTTGGGCATGTCCCCATGTGTCACCTTCTCTCCTCTGTATCTGCTTCCTTCTCCCCTGCCCAGAGCTCTGGGGACCAGCAGTGAGCCAGAGCTGCTCTCTCACACACTTATTATTATTATTTTTTCCTTTTTCTCTTTCAGCTGGATCAGCCAGTCTAATAAAAGATATTGCCTCTCCCTGTAAACCTTTCCTCTAGAGACTTAACCACGCCGAGGTTGCTATAACAACTCCCGAGCCCTTACCAGCGAGAAGCGGAGGGAAGAGGTGCTGGGAAGACCGGGAGGGAGCTCAGCAGAGAGCCCCCGACACGTTATCCCTGCGAGGGGCAGGATGCTGTGAAATGGCAAAGAACCACGGCCAAGGAGTATTTCGGGGGGAGGAGGAGAGCTGCCTTCAAGCCCCGCTCCTGCTAGGGGTTTGCCACGGGACCCTCCCCACCGTGCACACGGGGCAGGTCTCCTGGGTGGAAACTTGCCTCGTTTGGGTGAAAAACCACACGCGGCTCCTGCACAGAGCTGCACGGGCTTGGCACTGCTGGGCTTCACCTCCCCAGCTCCTGGGGGCTCGCTCACAGGGCTGAAATTCCCACCCCGTTCCCATCAGAGTGGCTGTGGGTGCCATGTGCCCCTCTGTCAGCAGCTGGATGGGGAAGGTCCCACCCTCCCACCGAAGCAGCAGGTGAGGGCTGCCGTGCTTTATTTTGGGCTGAAAATAGCCGGGAAAGGCTCAGGTGAGGGAGAGGAGGGGGAAACTGCCAGCAGGAGCATGCTCGTGCTGGGAAATACTAACGTATAAGCAGGCAAAAAGTGGCAGGGAGCTTATCCAGGGTAGCTATAGATACCTACAGGCAGAGCACTCATCTCCAGCCTTTTCTGTTCTTTTCAGCTGATTGCAAATGCCACAGTGAAGCTCTTCTAACTCTATCAGCTAGGGGTTTATTCGAACCAAATCTTCATTTTTCCCTCCCCAGTTATGGATTAGAGGCTCTGAATTGTTAAACAGCTGAGGATTGCCAAGAATAGGGGGTTTGTTAAGCATCCTGAGAGCTGGGCATTAGAGAAAGTTAAATTATTATTCTCGGATCCACTGCAGAGCTGAATATTTATGGCTCAATCTCGTTTTGCAGAGTCTCATCATTTCTTATGTCAACTGTACTTTATAGAAATGTCCACAGGGAAGGAATTGACTTTTGTCTCAGGCCCAAACTAAACAAGCTCAGGCAGTGATTATTTGGGGTTTGAAACAGTCGGATAATTTAGTCTCAACATCTATTGATCTCCTTCTGCACTGGAATCCTATGGCTAAACATCTGCAAGGCAATTAATAGCCTCGAGTACAAATTCATTACCAATTTATCAATAGGTGCTGAGTTTTAGACTGAGAAAAAAATTGTTTTTTAATCTGCTTACTTTGAGGTAAAAAAAAAAAATTAAATAATAATGCAGCTTCACACAGCTGAAGGTAAATCTGAGGCCATGAGAAAGCTGCTCCCTGCTGCTGGCGCGGCTTGGAAAGCCAACCCCCTTCAACCCAAGTGGTGCCCGACAGGGGCAGAAGGGGGGAAATCTTTCAACAGAAATACTGACACTTCCATCAAAAAAAAAAAAAAGCCAACAGATTTTTAAATTAAAAATAATAATAAAAAAAAAGGTTACAAATTGAAAACTTTCACCCCAGAAGCCACCAGCGACGTCCAGCACTGCCGCCCCTGGCCTCTGCCCTGCTCTGCAGGCAGCTGCTCTCGACAGCCTCAGAAGTGATTCCCGGACCGTGTAATTAATTGTCACAATCTGTTAATGAGGTTTCCAGTGTGCTCTGTGGGCCATCTGGACAAAAGATGATTTGCGAGGATGACTGCAATGTGTCCCTGCCTTTTATATTCGATAATGATTAAACATAGACTAATTACTTGGGGGGACAACCCGGTTACGAAGAGCCGGGGCTCGCAGAGATGGATCTAGCATCAGTCAGTAGGAAAATCTATACCTGTATGGCAAGCCAGAGCCCACTGTAGGCTTGTTTGGGGCATGCTGGCCCAGGCAAAACCTGAGGAGCACCGGGGATGCTGAGATGCAGGGAGGCTGCAGGACCAGCCCACTGGGTGCTTTGCCCTTGCCAGCAGCTCCCCAGGATCTCCCCTGCCAAAATTTGGCCCATACTTCACCGCCGTGGCTGGAAATCTATAAGGCAGAAGATTTTCAGGTTTTTTACGAGCATTGCAGTCCATCACCTCTTAATATAATAACTGCCAGGTGTCTGGGAGATCATTTTAGTGGAGACAAGAAGTATTCCTGCAAGGGGGGAAAAATGGTGAGAAGAGACAGTACCACATGAATCCAGAGAAATGTCTTCTCTTGCCCCCCCCCCTTCCCTCAGCCCCCAAATAATGTGATATTCAGCTCATCCCCATTCGTCAGAGCTCATTTCCCTTGCAAGGAAATAAAAAGTGCTCAGCTCCAATTTATGCAGCAGGGGGATACGTGAGTGTCTGGAATGGAATCAGCTCAGTCAATCATGTGCAATGTAAACCCTCTGTGAAAATACCCCAGATCCACTTTGCAAAATGACTCCATTAAATGACAAAACTATATGCATGCACTCATAAGGAAGTAAGAGATTAAACAAAGACCTAGAGCTTATAATCATTACTGCTCTAGGGTACAAATAAAATGTGGTGATAGAAGCCTGCCTGATACGTATTTTAGCAGTTTTTGCAGGTTTTTCCCAATTCCCTTTCCTAGTCAGTATTTCAAATTTGTTTGTACGCAGAATGATTACAAAAAAAAAGCATCCTTTTCTACTTACCAGTGCAAGTGTAGGCTGTCAGAGGAGGCATCTGCATCCATTGGCCACCTGAGAACAATTGGCTGCAGAATGATGGGACCCCAAATACCATCTATTTATTGCCTCTAAACAACAAGGCTTCTTCGAAAAGATCTGAGCTGAGCAACCTTGCTTCCACTGGTAAACACTCCAGTTTAGTTGTTATATGTAAAAGTTATTGTTGCTATTGTTTTAATGCCAAAATATTTAGCTGCAGAGGAAAAGTCGCAGCAGACCTTTGGCAGACCAGGCCAGGGTACTGCTGCTTGCCAGCAGTAAGGACATTCACTGGCCTGAACCATGGTCTTGAGGCCTTTAGATTAGTGAGATTTCTGTGGACTCAGTGCCTCCAGGAACATCAGCTTTGTGTTAAACAGCACCTGCAGGGAGTGAAGCAAATGCAGTTGCTTCTGCACACCTCAGGCTCCGGCTTTGCCTCCCTCGTTCACCAGGTGCCAGCCTCTGCCATGTAGAGTGCCCAAACGTGAATGATGTACAGCAAATACGTGCTTTACACTTGTATACACCACAGCTCTAATGCCTATTTTTTACCCCCCTAATTATCTCCAGGCTTGCTATTAAAGCAATAGGGATGCTTAATATGGGGTTTGATAGTTCTTTAAGGGGTCGAGACATCTGAAATGAGCACCCTTCCCTGTGGAACCAGCACTTTGAGCTCATTGCTGTTTCTTCCCACTTCGCTGAGAATGAACGGTGTTTTATTTATAGGCAAGACACAAAGCTGAAGGCCCAGGATAAGAAGCTGCCTGCACCAGAGACAGAAATAATATCTGTGATTGACCTAAATGTTCAAGGCAACCGCTGACAGCCCAAACACAGCACAAGAGCGGAGCCTTTGACAAATAGATGGAAAGAAATTTATACCCAAGGCTGTAAGAGCAGACCTTGGGGGAAAAAAAAAAATAACCCTCAGCCTTTCAGCAGCAATCACTGAAGGTGCACAACCAAATTGCTTCCTGCTGTTATGCCAACCTCCCTGAGCAGGGGGAGAGCCTCCAGAATGAAGCCCATGCCTTGACAATTGGCAAACACAGGAGGAGAGCCCAAGCTGGCATTTTTGTTCTTGAATTTTGCATGGGCCAGCACCTGCTCAGAAATATCCTGTGTCACAGCAACAGGAGGCTAATAAAAGAAGAAAAACACCTGTGCATTAAGTGAAAGGTTTGCAAGGGGTCTGTAGTTTGGATCATGGCTGGCTGAAGCAGATCCCAAGCTTTGGTTCCTGTGGGCAAGGGCTGGCTTTAATATCAGGATGCACGTGGGGACAGTGCCTCAAAATCCTCTTGCAGCAGCAAGACGCTGCTGGAGGAACCTTTCTGGAGGCAAGCTAGTCAACAGCAATGCCGATCTGGGGACATCTGGGGCTTTCTGGGCTCACAGACCAGCCCTGGAGCTCATTCATTGCCCATTGCCCTCCCTTGGCCCTTGAATCCTTCCCCACCTTTGGCAAAAAGCAGAAGCCTCTGCTGAAAACCCCAAGCCAGGATGCAAAATGTCGTGGGAAAAGAGCAGAGATGCTGGAAAGCAGCTGGGGAGCTTTGCTGGGCTGTGATGTGATGGCTGCGGTCGTGGAAAAGACCCTGGGGTTCAATAGGGTCCCCCAGAGATAAAGTCAGCCCTGGCTCAGAGCTGGTGGGGCAACCCAGGGCTTGTAAGAAACATCTCTCCTTGCAGAGCACAAGGAAATGGGGCGGTGCTCATTTTCTGCATTACCAGATGAGGCTGGTAGGTGTCACCAGCAATTAATACAACTGCAAATAGAAGGAGATGCACGTTCATTTTTCTGCGCCGAGCACTCACAGGTGGGCCGGGCTGTGTATTCTTGGCACTGCACAACGCTGGGGGGAAATCTGGGTGTCGCACAAGCCAGTTTAGGCTCGTGGTGTAGAGATGGCTGCCTCGTCTTCTGCTCCATAACAAAGTTTGTTGTCCACAGCTTAGATTTGGCTGAGGCTGACAGCCCAGTTAAAGGACAGGAGGGGGGGAAAAGGAAAAGGTGGCAATCAGCTTTGGCTGGCTGAAGGCAGCTGTGAGACCACAGCCTTCCCTCCGGGCAGGAGCATGCTCCTCCTCAGCACCCTGCTGCAAACCGAGGGGACAACGCAGCACAGGGCTGTGCAGAGCCTTTGGTGCTGAGCATCCTCGTCATGGGCATCCAGTAAGGATTCCTTTTCCCCTCCTCATCCGCATGGTCTTTTTTTTTTTTTTCTTTTCTCCCCATGACATCTCACAGGCTTGGACTTCTGGAGCCTGTGCTCCGAGCCATGGTTATTGCGCACAATTTCCCCCCTCAACCGCTCTGGCAAGTAATAGAATTATCCTCCCTCCCTGGCTCGTCGGCCAGCTTTAATTCAGTGATAAATCTTTGCTCCATGGAAGGAGAAGGGCAAGAAAGGGGGGAAGGAGCCAGATAGCCACAAACAGGGAGCTGATAAATGCTAATGAATTTACAGGAATTACACCAATCCTTTAGCAGAAGCCAGAGAGCAACAGAGACCCATGCAATCACTGCATCTGACCATAATAAATAATTCAGAAGACAGGAAATTTGCCCTTTGCCACAATTGTTTACATTTGGCAGAAACAACAACAAACCAAGGTAAACACTTCGCTTGGCTGCAGGTGGAGGAACATGCTGTGACCCCAATCCAGCTGGAAACCTGGCGAGCACTTTTCCAGGGCTGGGCTGAGCCATTGCACGCCTCAGGAGATGCATCGAGTCCTGCCATGGTCGTGTTTTGCAACACCCCCAGACCCAGCCGACACATTTTATATATATATAAATATATATATATGCATATATATATGTATATTTTTTTTCTTTCCCCAAGTCAGTGCAGCAAAAAAGGGCTGCTGGCTTTTGCCTGCCTCTTGCAGAGATTTAGGCAGCAGAGGGAGCTCGCTGCCCTGACATGAACAATTTCTCACCAATTTTGCTTGTCCTCCGAGCAGGTACAGACTGCGGGATGGAAGGCTGCAAAGCCATCCATCTGTGGGTCGGGTGTGTAAAATCTGCTGGATATTCTCAGTTTGGGTAGATCCTACCCGTCCCCATATTAAATGGCTATTTCTTGTGATGCGGTTGTGCTGCCTACAAATGTAATGAGCCTGAGAGTCGCTGCCCCAGAGCATCTTTCACGGCTGGACCTCAAGGAGGTTGGCTGCCCAAATACCTGGCCACTGGGATTTTGAAGGGAGCTGCTCTCCACAGAGAGGTTTGCAAAGGGCAAGAACAACCTAGATATTTTTATTTATTTATTTATTGTATCTGGTAATCACAAAAAAAGCTTCAGGTTGAAAGGAAAGATAATAAGTTATTTGGCTTTCAGTATTTTGAAAGGCTTTCCTAATATAACTTATTTTTCCCACACTTTGATACTTTGATATTAACTTCAGGATGCAAGAAGCATAAGAAGGCAGTTTTCCTTTTTTATTATTATTATTATTTTATATTTAATCCGTTTTTCTCTTTAACTCATCTACATTGGGTGAGTTAAAACCGACCTCAATTCGTACTGTTTTCAGTATCACTGAATGCACATTTGTGTTTCCCCCACCCCTACCAGCACGCAGCCATCAGGATTTCAGGCAAAGAGTTCCTGGCAGCTGCACTTCTCCAAACTAACATGATTTCTGAGCAGTCCCTGGACAACGCAGTAGATGGCACTCCAGATATGATATTCTGGGCCTAAAACTCCACTCCTGAAGTTAAACTAAAATTAAAAACCTGGAAAAGTTCAGAAAAGCTTTAAGCCTCTTAATTTAAATACAGATGCTGAATGTCTGGGAGAAATTCCTGACACTTGAAGCTGCTTTTCCCACCTTGTTCAATAAGAAAGGTCTCTTCCCCGAGTTATCAGCACAGTTTGAGTGTGGGATCCCTGAAGTAGCAGGTAGCTAAACACGGAGAGATTTGGGGAAAGCTGGGGAGAAAAGGGCATGGCTGATTTTATTATCATTAATAAAAACTAATCCTTCTCTCAAAAAACTTCTCACCCAGCAAGGACCCAGTATAAAGCTCAGTGGAAAAATGGCATTGGATGCGGGTGCTTTTCTGTGTCAGGGCTGGTATTTCCAGCTGAGGCTTGGTTTCAGGGGAAGAAGTACCATGTCCCTGACCTATTTTCTATTGCCACATGCAGGAGTCTTCTGAGCATCTCAGCATTAGACAGCCACAGAGGCTGCAGGTCTGTCCCAGCGACACCATCGTGGAAATGCAATAGGAGGCACTGCTAACAACAGAGGTCAGATAAAAATAAGCAAATTATGTTCAATTGATTCTTAAGTCCTGCTGAGCAGCTGGAAGGATCATTTGGGTGTCAGGAGTCATACCACGCAGAGAAGCGGCAAGACCCAGAGTCTCTGGAGTCAAGATGGAGCTGCAAGATCTTGCTCCCATTACAAGTGCCTCTCCAGAAATCCTACCTTTTAAGTTATTTTTCCCCATGAAGTGCAGTGTTATTCACATTCTTCCTGCAATGTATGTCAAAAGAGAGTCTCTATCCTGCATTTCTGGGGGACAAGAGTTAAAACTACTTACAGACATTCTTTAGAAAGTGGGACATCAGGATTTCTTTTAACAAACTATCCGTTTTTAATTAAAACAAAAAGCATTGTGTAACTTCTGTTTTTAGTCTGTTACTAAACTCTTTGATCTCAGGGGAAAAAAATGACTGATAGCATGATGACTTATTTCTCTGTATTTATTTAGCGTTTCTCTTGTCTGATGTAACCCTAAAGTAATAAATACACCAGGCAACAGGCATGAAATCATCCCCTACAAAACTAAGGTTCTCTGCAGGTGAATTTGGCCCACATAAAGATCTCCATGAAGCAGTACGTGCTCCCTTGGTCCTCATTCAGGCTGCATTTTGGGGAACGCTTTTAAAAATCTGATCTGTTTTGAGACAGCTTTGAGGTTAGAGGCACCCACATCCCAGTGTAAGGCCATGGGAGAAAAGTTGTGGGAAGAGCCTTCCACACACCTTGAGCTCCAGGCTTGTTACCACCAGTGGCCAGACACTTTCCTTCTGTTTCACATAGCTCAGAATGTGGCATGAAAACTGCATATAGTGCAGTTATATATATATATATATATATCACATGTGCATGCTCACACCTGTCACAGTGCTATCATTGTCAATGTTTCAACACACTGAGACTTTCAGGTGCGATCAATCAATGTTTCCATGGAGGTGTTGTCCAGGGGAACATTTATTCCTGGCTTTTTGTGGGTTACAGAAAGAAAAACTCCATGCCTCCACATATCTGTCCAAAATGGGAGCTGCTAAGTTATCAGGAGAACGTACCAGCAACCTTGCTGCAAAGGCTACGTGCAACCTTCAGGTCTGTTCATGCCTTAGCATGCCGAAGATAGGGTGGATTATAAATGTATGTTCTTCACAACACCTCTCCGTGCATGTCAGTGGCAAAGGCAATAACAAGACATTTTATATTCTGCAGGTTACGTCCTACTTCAGTGACCCAGGTGCGAGAAACCTGATATTAAGTAAGCTGGGGAACTTGTGTTTCTCTCTTAATGGGATTCTGGCTGTCATTAATCCTTTACTGAGATGTGTGTTACCAGAAGAAGGCATGTGCAATCAGCAAGACTGATGTGCTGGTTTTTGGATGAACTATGCTCAGTTGCCATGGTGTGGAAGGCCCTGCTGGGTTAAATTCCCACAGCCGAGCCAAAGCAAGAAGCCACCCCACAGAGAATTGTCACACAGAGGGGAAAGAGATGGGTGCCCAGATCATCTGGCTGGGGCACAGAGGCACAAGCACGTAGGGCGGATGGCCAGCGATGGCCAAACATTGCTGGCTGTGCTGCAACAGGGCTTGGAGCTCTGCAGCAGAGCTACGTGGAGAAGTCCTGCTGTGTGATTCATTCCTCTCTGTAGCTTTCAGAAAATCAGGATCCCCAGATGTAAGAAGTGAATATTATTAGTTTTATTTACTGGGCAGAAAGCCACAGTGAAATTGTTCCTGTGCTGCAGGTCGCGAGCAGTTGGGACAGCAAGAGCCAGGCGGTGTGCAGTGGGGCAGATAGAGCAGGCTGCCTGTAGAGGTTGTGGAGCCTCCCTCCTTGGAGACCTTCAGATCTGGACGTGTTCCTGTCCTCACCCCTTTAATCCACATCTCACAAGGGTTGCTTGAGACCTTCAAAAGCTTCTGTACAGCACCATAGCTGCTGGAAAAGCATCGACATTCAGGAGGGCACCATTTGCACTGAGAGATACTTACTTCTTTGTTGTGTGCAGGGGCAGAGAGTAATTAAATCAAACCCACAGCAAAATTCCCAGGCAGAGACTCACCAGTCCCAAACACATGGTTATCACAGGGAATTTAGGAATTTAGGGAAACATACCTGAAATAAGATGATAAACCTACATATCCCGCATAAAGGTCCTGAATACAAATAAAATAATTTGTTGAAATTCTGCTCCAGCACTCATCTCTTTTAGCCACTGCAAACATTTAACTTCTAAAAAAAAAATGAGACAGGAAAAATTAATAGGATTTAAAAAAAAAACAACTTTAAGTACTTAAAGAGCAGCTTACAATCAATTAAAGACCTCATAAACACAAGAAAATAAACAACATCAAAAACTTCCTGCATATTATAAAATGATTTGCCATAGCATGGCTTGCGTGAAGAGATTAGATATGCTTTGCAGCATAAAACATTATTCTGTAAAGGCATTATGTTTCAGCAAACACACCACGCTAATTGTATTAGTGGAAGTTCAGGTGAAGCATAATTCCTGGATTAGAAAATCGAAGACACAGGTTAAACAGTATGTGTTGGTCAGGCTGCTTGAAATTTGCTGGCAGATCTTAAACAGGATTTTTTTCTTTTACATTGATTACGTTATTGATATTTTTTTTATTGTTACAGTCAGGATCTGTTTTTAAAAGGTACTAAAATTGTAAGCAACTTTTACTAAATATAACGAACGGAGTATGTTATGTATAAAAAAGAAGGAAATATATTTCATAGTTATTTCAGATATTTAACAAAACCAACTAATTATAAAGTTGGAAACAGTTCCTAAAATTGCTGTTACTCGAGAAATATTCCCTACACTGGCAAACTGTTCTAATCCACTAAAATATTTCTCAGACCTGAAAATAATTAACCCATACTACAGGATACATACGCAGAAGATCAACGGTGAAACCACTGAGGATATATTTTTGACCAACAATGATACGATCCACATCTAAATGCTGGAGCCAGGCAGTGCACTGTCCGGGTCGGTGAATTTTTCCAGCAGTCTTGGGGGGCATTTCACACACACGCAGAGGGTGAGGGTTTGCATGTGCTGGCACTTAGAGCTTCTGGTAGAGATGGCATTACCAGCCAATAACTTTATAAAAGAAAGCACCTGCTGCCCTCCTATAGCCAAACTTCAGTTCAGAGCTTCTCAGATGGAGGAGGAATAAATATCTACAAACAGGGTGAAATCATCTGGTTTTATTAAGTTGGAAATACTGAATATGGGATGCAAAGAAGAAATTCATCCTGCTTTTCCCAACCCGATTTTTGGACAGGCAGCACATGCACAGAAACAACACTGAGCATCCCTGACAAAAAAAAATAAAAAATAAAAAATGACTTTGTCTTGTCACAGTGATCCTGATCTGCTTTTTTGTGACAGGAACCTACAATAAATTAAAAAAAAAAAAAAAAAAAGATCAAACATAAGAAAGAGAAGAAAAATGGCAGTCACCCTGGGAGGAAGCTTCCTAGCATATGATAAATTGGAAAACGGACATACAGAACATACCGACATACATTTTTAATGGCCCAATTGCTCAATTAATTCTTTCCCTTTTCCCGTTTTAATGTGAAAATCGTCATAATTCCTCCCAGATTAGTATAGATACAGGCCGACAGTCTCTCCTGCTCAAGGTATTTGCAGGACATAATTCATTCATAAAGCCATAATGCACTCATCTATCATCTGAAATATTTTTTTCTTTTTTTTTTCTTTCTTTTTTTTTCCTTTTCCTTTCCCCCTCTCCCGTTTGTGCTTGGGGCTCTCGCTGAGTCTCTGGGCACTGATGTATTAGCTGGCATATGCAAGCTATGAATTATCAACTGAAAGGAGTCAATTATCCACTCTAAAAATGAGTGTCTGGGCACCAATAGCCTGAGGGGCCTTTTTTGTATTTACGAAATGATTTCATGGCAAGTAGAGGTGTGTGTGGAGGGGGATCGAGGGGGGGGAGAGAAGGGAAAGGTTTTTTTTTTTTTTTTTTCCTTGTGTCCACCCGTTAACCAGAGCAAGGCAAGGAAAAAAAAAAAAAAAAGAACATTTTGAACTTTTAATGCAATAATCCATTTTTATATACACAGACTTTTCTGAGTGATTTCAGCTAGCTGGAAACGAGACTCGCCTGGTGGCCATATTGCCTGGGCTTCTCCTCCTCTATCTGGTCTCAGCTCAGCCTTCAATCAAAGCCGGAGCCCAGGCTGACTTCAGCTGCTAATAGACTGGATAGGAAATGGGATATTGGATAGTTTCGTGGTCCCCAGTCACTGGCCGTGTGCCTTGTCATCTCTGCAGACATTGATTTCTCCCTCCTTCCCAGCCACCCCCTGCTCTGCTAAGGGGCTGCGGCCTACCAAGAGGCCACGCCGCAGCAGCAGGCCCCGCGCTGAGTTACGCTTAGGGAAATGAGGTCATTAGACGGAATTATGGCGCGTTTTGATAGCTTGGTAATAGGTTTTAATGATGGAATTTAACACAGGACCCCCACTAGGGACAAGGCTGATATACATCCAGACAGGTCACTTAATAAACCTCCACTCGGCGCTTGAGTTGAGGAATTTAGGAGGCTCTGAAAACACAGTCCTTCCTAGGCAAGCCAATGCATCACTGGCAAGAAGTCTCTTTGGAAGGCTTTTTATTGTTATTTTTGAGGTGTTTGATTGACTTAAAACATGTCATTCTTTTAAATACACACATTTGTTTTACCAGACATTTTTGACGAGGATTTCTTCAGGTGGCAGATGTTTTTGTTAGACCTGAACGGACCGTTGTGCTCTTGGATGCTAAAGAGCTCCTCTGATGGTGCAGTAAATTGTTTGGAAGTTTGAAGAGCTTAGCTGGCCTTTAATGTATTTGGTACTGACAGGTAAATTGCAGGTTAAGTGCAAAAGCAGCATTAGCAGAGGAGTTCTGGCTTCCACAAATCTACCTTGGCCTCTAATCTGAATACAAAAGGAAGGAAGGAATTAAATTTGACCCCTTGAATATGCTGTTCACTCAATCCCAGACTTATTTAGTAAGCTCCTCTAAGATGCTTTCTGTTTGTTCTGGCCTCATCTCAAGCAGGTACAAGAACGCTCACAAAAGAGGGCTCTTGATAGCAAGCAGAGTGGATCAAAGCCAGAGCTATTGCTTTGTGCGTCCCAACAATACAGAAGGGATAGGTTTGAGGCTCTTTTGAAGGACAGTTCATTTAATTTGCTCTCCACAGGCTCTAATACCATGATACCTGCTGCAGATCTGCACTATCCCCAAGCACGGGAGTCCCATGAGAGCCAACAAGCTGTGTGCCAAATGGCAGGTCATTTATGTGCTACATCTGTTCTCAAATCAAGCTCAGTGAAGGTGTCTATAGCTGTGATTCCCTACGCAGGGGGGTGACATTTGAAGTTTGCCATCGATGGATTTCACAGCAATGTATTGATGAGCAAAGGACAATGGGATTGAGCCATGGAGATGATACATGGCTTGTGGCTATATGGTTTGGTGTTACTCCTGTGTTAACAACTGCAATGTCCTTTATACATTGAGAAGGAGGGTGTGAAATAGGAGAGGTGAGAAGAAAGGGTCTAGCAGTTGGGGACAGTCTCCCCAAACTTGAAAGGTGGAGATTTTATTGACTGCTCCACCGTCACATAGAATCATAGAATCATTCAGGTTGGAAAAGACCTCCAAGATCACCTGGTCCAACCATTCCCCTACCGCCAGTGTGACCCACTAAACCATGTCCCTAAGCACCACGTCCAAACTTTCCTTGAACACCCTCAGGGACGGTGACTCGACCACCTCCCTGGGCAACCCGTTCCAATGCCTGACTGCTCTTTCTGAGAAGAAATGTCTCCTAATTGTTTTAATTGTTGAAGAGTAGTGCTCTTTGTTCAATTCTTTGTTTTAATTTTTGAAGAGTAGGGGCATGACTTTTCCATTTTTCCACTCACCAGGGACATCGTCCAAATGCCAGGACTTTTCAACTATGATGGAGAGAGGCTTGGCAACTACATTAGCCATTTCCCTCAGGATCCTGGGATTGATGTCATCAGGTCCCATAGACTTGTACCTGTTCAGATTCATCAGGTGGTCTCAAACCTGCTCTTCTCTTACAGTGGGTAGGACTTTGATCCCCCAGCCTCCATCTACAGGTTCAGGGAATGAATGAAAGACTTGGGAAGCCCGTCTACCAGTGCAGACAGAGGCAAATAAGTTGCTGAATACCTCAGCCTTCTCCATGTCTGTCGTTACCAATTACTCAGATATAGAAACTCACTCCTAAACTCACTGGAAAAAGGAGGAGGGTTGGGGAGGCTGAGGGCCCTTTTTCTGGGGCTGGCTCCCCTGGGCCATTTGGCTTGCCAGAGAGAAAGGCTGCCCCTTGGCCACAGGGACTGCCCTGCACCTCCCATCCTGTGCCCTAAATCACATTTATCTATTTTGGATTGGTCAGCTGAGGTGTATGTTCCAAAAGCAACCATGTGATGTTTGTCTTCCTAAATGGTCTGTATATGTCATAGACAAGGAGATAGGCTCTTCCAGATGGTACTTCAGAGCCTGAGCAGGATTCTATCCATCAGTGTCAATGAGAAATGCCTCCATGGTGTTTGATGTCCAGTTTAATTAATTTCTAGTCTTCCTTGACAACCAAGGAGGCTGGTATCATGAAAGCCTGTGGTGAGCTGAGCCAAGTGATCATGGGGAGAAAGGACACTGGCTCATCTTCTCAGAGGATGTTTGTTACCCCCAAGAGTTCATGATGTATCATAGAGGTGGGAACAAGTGTCACCTCTAGGCACGGCAGTTCATGGTGTGGTGCTGTGTCTTGGTTTTAGGCTAATGTAATGGGCAGAGCTGAGGGTGCCTCACCCATCCCACCAGTCATGGCATACCCCTTCTGGGAAAGGGTCCAGGCAAACTGAGGAACAGCATCTTTCACATCATGGCTGGGAGATATGGTGAAGTTCAGATCCGCAGGGAAAGCCCTTCTTTCATGGCTGTTTTGAATTAACTGAATTTGGCTTTGTCTCTCTTGTTGTTACCACCTGCTAGCAAACCCCACCACAGCAGAGACCTTGATCTTCCCTCTAGTTTAACCTTTATCATCTTCTTTTCTCCCAGTTTTCTTGAACAAAGGTGTCATAAGTGATTTGCCAGTTTGGATGATATTTGCTCTAAGTGTGAACTCTGGGCTGTAGAAAGCTGTCTGTTTAATTTTGAAATCCCTGATGAAGCTAAGGAACAAGGCCTGGAACAAAGAAGAAACTGCCACTTTTTGGCAAGAGCGTGCTGATTTACAAAGGGCATCCTTCAATTATTTAAGGAGCAGTCAGTAGTGCCATAACTTTAAGTATGAATCAAGTGGCATGACTGAAAAATTTGTCACAGTGTGTTAGATCAATGGTAATTACCTTACTGACATGAGTACTGTTATTATTTTACAGGGCTGCAAACAGGATCATGGACGTGAGGAAACACAAACTGCACTGTGATCAATACTCTCTGAAATATGACTCTCTGTGGCCCAAAATGGAGTTTTCGAGCCAGGCAAACCATTATAGGCTGATTCTCTCTCTGCCTTTAGATGGATACCCTGAAGTAAAACACAGCAGCAATTGGTCAACTTGTTTCTGGCTTTGAACAGGCAAATAGTCACTTATTATTTTTAAGGACAACTGTGTGCAAATAAAAAGTCTGTGCAGCCAAACTCCGGATGAAGAGAGAGCTGTGGAGGGTGTGTGTGGAAGGAGGGCTCTTGCTCATGCTCTGCGTATTGTTTAAAACCCAAGACTAACCTCTCTGCAGCAATGCATGTTTAATGTCAAAGGTTTTCGGGTTCTTCCTTACCTCTGATTTTGAAGGGCACTCCTGATAGCATGGCATCCCAGATGGTGGAGGTAGGATCTGAAGCTGCCACCTCCTGCCAACACAGGCCACGAAGGGTGGCACTTCCATTGACTGAGGACACTGTGTGTGGCATATCTCTGAAGGTGCTTTGCACAGCTGCCCATTGGACAAACCGTGTATGTGACCATCAGTGTACAAATCCAGGAATGTGCCTGAACTGTGGTGCTTATTTGGGACTGCTTCTTAATGTAGTGCCCACAGTCTTGCTGAACAAACTATTTAGATATTCTCCCCAGGCAGCTTCTAGTAGAAAGGATGGACTTGCCAAACCAGTAACTGAGAGCTTGCTCAGCTTACATGGAGGAAACAAAGAGTGCTCGGCAAGAGACAAAATGGGCACTCATGGGACAGACCTGGGATGTTTGTCAAGGCAAGCAGGGGATAGGCCATAAATCAGCAAATACATCTCCCAAGTTGGAGAGTGGCTAAATTGGGACCATATACACCAATGGAGAAGGAAAGGATGAGGGAAGGTGACCCAAAAAATCAATCAGAGGTACCCACTAAATGTGTACAAAGCACAATGTCACCCTCTGAAGAGGTGGAGAAGGAAAGTCCAATGATGAAGGCCACCAGCAGAATGTGGGAATCTCTCACAGAACGTGGGAATATTACATCTAACCCAGGGCTTTCAACCACACTCCTCACCCTATAATATGAGCTGATGGGAATCTGATAACAAATGAATATACAAAACTCCAAGTTTCAATGCTTTGAATAAATCAAAGAGCAAAACAATGAAGTATACAGGGGAGACAGCTGTTCCTATGCTGCCCAATGTCTAAAAGATCATCTATAAGACAATGAAAAATAAGAAAATAGAGAGGTCTGCTTGGGAATATCTGAATTTCTGGCATTCCTACTCTTCTTTGCTGTTAGGAACACATAGTCTTGGCCTTTTTAGCAGGAAGGTTAAAGCATGTTTTTGGGTTTGTTAGTGCTGTTTTGTCACCTTGTTCTATCTTTTTTGAATTCCAGACTGCCATATGGAATGAATTGAGTCCATCTCATTGATGTTTTATTTTTGAGTGTGTGTGTGTGTGTTGAGAAGATGAAACAGTTGAATGGCACATGATGCTAAGACATTACCTGATTGGAAACAAATGTTGAGTGCAGTAAGAAGCAGCAAAAATGAGCAGTGTCTCTTGTGAGGTGAATAGTTCAGAAGTGGCTATGTATTATTTTGGAAAGGGTCACAAATTAAGGTGTAAATTCATGTACACCTTAAGTTGTGACCTCATAAAAATGATCAATGGTTAATGGTGCAGATAACAGGATTCATAAGGGAAATTTATTGGCCACTTTTGTGAAATAAATATGTTTATACCATACCAGTGGGAAATAAAAACACATCAATAAATCATGTAATATCTACAACTATACTAATAGCATGAGTAGCTGTAGGTATAACCAACATTTTTAGACCTGCAGACACCCCCTCTGGCGTGGTAGAAATATAATACATGATAGCAGCAAAATGTACTTCCGTAAGAGACAGCCATGGATATCCCACTTGTGAGTTATCTGGGCAGGCACCCCTCATGAATTATAGTCCCCCCTCAAAACATGAACCATGGAACAGAAAAATAGATATTCTATGGCCATACAATATGGGTCAAATACAAAAGCACTGTGGCAGAACAGTGTAATGTGACTATCTCTTCAAAGCAAGGTGATCCCTCTGCCAGCATGCAGGAGCGCCTAGGCAGTGGTACTCACTTCTCTCCTGAGTTTGCATCATTTTTTATTCTCAGCTGGCTACTAGCTAAGATAAAATTCAAGGTAGGTTCATGCATGGTGTCCTACAAAAACATATCCTGACTGTGTAGGATTCTCTGCACTCTGATGGGGTGGAAGTTCATTTTTCCTGGGAGTCCACAGAAAATTCCCCCATGTCCCAAGGAGCTGTGAGGTTTGCTGGCCCTGCCTTCACCTTTGACAAGAGCTCCCAGTGGTGATGTTCCTATTCCAGGAGCAAATCGCAGCCTGCCCTGCCTCCTGTGCCCACAAGCCCAGAGTGTCCTATTTGCATTAAAGACCAACAAAGCAGGTTGCTCAGTCAAGCCTCCTATATATATGAAACACATTCTCTGGTTTCAGGCTGGGAGCGCAATGTCCTCATGACTCATCTACAGAGCCCTCCTGAGGTCCCCACCTCAGCTTAATCTACCAAGTGGCTCTCTCAAGGCATCTCCTAAGCCAAATGCCATTGAAATCCATGAAAAAAATTGCATTGCCTTCCACAGACTTTGGAACAGACCCATTTGATGAGTTCAGGTCTCTGGTGCCATATTGTTATAACTGTCCCCAATACCAAATTCATTTAGAATCAGATCAAACCAAAGACATCTCACAGTTACCTGCAATTTTCAGCTACTATTAACTTTTGTTATGGGGGTGATCTATTCATGCTGCAATGTGACATGTAAAGGTATGCTGCACCGTGGGGTGGAGAGATGTAGAATAAAACCAAGAAAATGTAACCTAAATTGTTTGGTTTGTGTGAATTTGGGAGGCCATTATTCAAACACCAGCATGCTTGACTTCATGAAGGAAAAAAAAAAGACCTTTTTCCACTAGCAGAAAATAACAAATTGTCCTTGTGTTTCTTACATACTTTCATCTAAGCTTCTCCCTTAAAAAAAAAAAAAGTAGTAGTTATGAATTTGTTTTCCAAATGTATTTTTCATTGAGTATTTTATCATCTTTAGTCCAACAAAATTTTCTTTAAAAACAACACATTATTGTGTCAGAAGGGGAGGAGGGTAAGAATACACCAGGGAGCCTTTTAAAAATGTTTAAGTATTAATTTATTTCATGATGAATTTTCCACTGTCATTTTCTTAATAGCATGCACATGAAATAATCATGTCTTAAAATGCTCAGTAATTGAAGGACATTTTCATTTCCTGATTACTGAGGGAATCCTGCTTTGAACCTTTATGACTTAAGGATGTAAGCACCAGGCTCTCTTCTTCTTCTTCTTCTTTTTTATCTTTTAATTTATGTATTTCTTCCCTTTGCTAGTCTGCTGAAATGATTTCACTCTGTGAAAATTTTCACACGCATGGAAGATCACCTTTCCTTTTGGATGGGAATGAATCTTGCCATGTCCGTCACTGAAGCAGAGTGCTTCAGTCCTACAGTACCCTGTAGGATTTGCAACTTTTATTTCTTGCATTTTGGTTTACAGGGGTTCTGGGGGTCACTTATAGGAAGGTTGGTAAGAGGGGCGGCTTCAGCCACTGGATTTCGTCTGAAGCAGGTGACAGCTCTGCCTTGTCCTGTCCTGATGGGATGCTAGGACATGCTGATCTGCTGCATCCCATCAGAACAGCCCCAGCGTCTGCCCATGGGGTTGTGGCCACTTGGGTCTGTCTCAGGAGGCAAAGCCAGGTCGGAGCCCTCTTTCCCAGCCTGTTTTGGCTCTCTGTTGCCCAAGGTCCCACACTGATGGGGTGAGCCATCAGCCTGGGCGGATCAGCTGGGTGCAGGAGATGTGTTGGAGTGCATCAGTGAGACACACACTGGCCCATATGGCTCTCATCTAGCCCCTGCACACCCGTGGAGCTGAAAAGAAGCAGATCAGACATGAAAATGATGAGCGCAACCCCCTGCACCCTGTCCCACCCACCTCCCCATGGCTAATAACCAAATCCAGCTCCTGGAAGCCTCTTTGCACCTACAGCTCAAGTGGCTTTTGGGGGCTGTAGGGAAATGAATGACCATCGTGACTCTAGAGAGGGGAAACTGAGGCACAAGAACGGGGCTGACCTATCCCACTCACTCACCAGCAGCAGGACTGGAGGTAGTGGGGCTGGTGGGAGGTTTTGCGAGCCCACAGTTTAGGGGTTTTCCTAGGGCTTGGCCACCATCCCCACATAGCTCCCTGCACCCCAAATTCACCTATCCCCTTGCACCAGCGGCAGAGGAGGAAAGACGGGGGAGGCAGGGGAAGCTCCACTCGCTGAGAAGAAAAGGAAGATTTATTAGTGTTTATCCAGAAATACCAGCTAGCCTACTGCTGATCCAACTGAGCCCAGCGGGCTGCAGATTGGGGATTTGCACCGAGCCCGTTCTGCATGGGGCCATTCATCAAACCCAGCCACGGCGGTGCCGGCGGGGAGCGCGGTGCCCTGGGGGGCTGGGGGTGTGCAGAGGCAGGGGGGTGCCGCTGGTCCTGGCCCCCACGGCTCACACCCCACGAGCATCCTCGGTGCTGTGCTGCCTCTGTCTCTCTCTCGCACGCTCCCTCTCTCCGGCTGGCTCCGGACCGCGCCGTGCAATCATTTTTCTCTCTTGGACTCGCTGAAGCAAGCGAGACATGTCAGCGCCTGATGAAACCCCATTTTCACTGATTAGCTCCCTTAAAAATATTTCATTTATCAGTGCCAAGATTTAAGTACTTCCCACTTGCAGGCAGCCAAGTGTGTCTTGTTGACTATGTAGCACGTCCATTTACATCGGCGCTGACAACGTTACAGCAAGTGCTAATGTCCCCGCTCCCCCCGGCCGCCTCTCCCCCAGCCTCTCCAGGCTGGCGAAGCTTAGACCTGTTTTATTTCAGACCTGTCCTCCTCATCTGTGGGAAGAAAACGAGGAGGGAGGGAAGGAGGGGGGGATAAAGAGACACCTCTGATGTGTGTCTCTCTTTTCTACAGGAGTCATTTGCAAAGACATAAATTTCAATTTCCTCCTCCCCCGTTCTATTATTACCTGGGCCTCAAACAAGTTTTACACTCATTTATTCCCAAATAGAAATGCAATTCCCTCAGCAAATGATACCTAGCTAGAACTCCATTTGTGTTCCACCAAGAAGACTTATTTTCATCTTCTTTACTTTTCCCCACTTTTTTTTAACACCTTCATTTGCATGTCACTCTTTGGGATGGTCACCCCACTCCCTCAGGGGCACATAAAAGAGACAAACCATTTCACTTTCCTTCCCATCACCTTACCAAAGGTTTCTGGTGTTTGGGGACCGTCTAGCTGCAGGAGGAGATTTGGGGCATGCATTTTTGTCTGTGATTGACAAAAAAGGTGGAATATGGGGGCAGGGTCGGACAGAAGAGGGCTGTCAGGTTTGTGAGCTCTTTAAGACAGGATAGCAGCATTAAAAGCTGCCCTGTTTGGCATGGGTTGAAATGAACGGGCTGAATTTCCAAGTGAACATCGAGGCTGAAATAAATAGAACCAAGGCCAGCTCCATTTTTCAGGTTTGCTGATAGAGTGCGTTAAATGAAATATATAATTTTGGAGCCCCATCTCTGGTGGGAGGCAGCGTTTAGATGAGGACTTAAGTGTTCATAACCACCCCAAAACTGAGCAAGAACAATGAGAATGGGAAAAAAAAAAAAAAAGCTGACTTTGTGGAAATGGGAAAGTCCAGTGTGTAAGGAAAATTTAGCAAAATTTAGCAAGAAGGAGGAGGGTTGGTGGCTTCAAAAAATACTTATAATTTCTGTGAACCAATTCACCCACTGCCCGGTGATGTGTTTCATACTGCTTTTTGATCCAGCATCTGTTGTTTAAGTACAGGTCAATAGATTGCCCATAAAGCTTCATGTCAACAGAAATACAAAGCAAGTTCACAGCTCCTGTGAACTGATCGCTAAACATTGGTCAGCTCTTGAATGAAGAATGTCCTGTTGTAACTTACGGGAAACAAACCCAGACCTGGGATATGGGGTTGGTTTGAACAAAATATTTCTTGGGGGACTAACGAGCCGGGTGTGAATAGTAAGAACCAGAGAGCTGGAGAGTTTTCTGTCAATTCTGTAACCAGGTCTCTGAGGTAAGTGTCAAGCCCCTGGACAGGACCTCATGCTGGAGGGTCTCTGGCTGTCCGGCTGGAAGAAGGAAGTTTGCTGTCACCAGATCATCACCTCCATGACCCCTTTGGGACTTGGAGCCTCACATCTGGAGAGGTTATCCAAGATCTTGTTAGAGACCAGATCCCAGACCTGTGCTCTCTCCTTCTCTCTCTTAACAGGGCAGCGAACCCAGCAGTCTCCCTGGGACAGCACACATCACCTGCATGGGGTGTCCTAGGGGTTGCAGCACCCAGCTCGGATGATGCTCTAGATGTCCCTGCAGCAAGTCTGGGGGTGACAACGCCTAATTTCACCCTGAAGCCATTTGCTGACTGAGACGCTTGTTACCTGACTTTGAAGCTGGAGACACTCCACTGCTATCAGGATGTTACCCCAAAGTAAAATCCCGTACAAACAAGGGCCAGATGTGGGTTATTCAGAATATTCCCTGTGAACAAGTGAGCTGCCGAGGAAATCCAACTCCTGCTTGTGCCAAGGCAGTGGCTGGGCTGTGAATCCACCTTTGGCTCTGGCTCTGTTTTCTGCTACCCACCAGCTCAGCAAACTTACACAAGAGCAAAGCTTGTTTACTGAACACCTTCTGGAGCAAGTCTTATTCAGTTTCTATTTTTCTTCTATAACTGATGGTGCAAGACCTAAATCCTAGTGCCACTGTTTGTAGAAACATCAGATACGTATTCTTTAAGAAATGAATAAAGAAAACTAGCCATCCTTTAGCTTCCCTTCTCTAGCACTAGATTTCCCATCCCAAGATTAAGAGCCTAGGAAATATTAAAGGCTAGACGTTAAGGAGATTCCTTTCATTGGCTCATTGGCGTCCTGACATTTCCACTGAAAACAGAGCGCTCTCATAGAAGAGAACAGAAAATGCCCAAGCCAACGCAGCAGGAGTCTGAAAACCAATATAGTCCTATGCCTTTTGACATGTTGCAAGTGACATAGTCAGCTACTTCCCTAATACAGGATAATTTTGCTCTATCTGCAAGAACGTATGGGGGAAACATTGCACGTAGCACTGAATTGGCTTCATGCTGGCTCGGCATGGAGAGAGAGCTCTGTATGGGGGGTCTCGTCCTCAGGCACCAGAAAGGGGCTCAGGGGACATAAGGATTTCTGTGGAGAAGATTCTTGGCTTTTGAGAGAGGGAGCTGCCCTTGCTGTGCTCATGGGCCTGACTGGGAGCGTTGGGTGGAGTGCTGGTGGAGAGGGCAGTAAGACAAGGGGAGGCTCGCGGGAAGAGGTAACATCTTTTGTTAGACAAACTGTAGTCCTATATGCCTGGAAAGGTGTTTCTTTTCCCCAGTAATCTCAGCTGAGCTCAGAATTGGGCTGCCCTCATTCTGCAGACCAGTCTCCTCCGGCTTTTCTGTGATTTATTGAAATTTTCTGTGTGGAAGTTGCATGTGATGGATTAAGCAGCCTCAAGCCGAAACCGAGGCTGGAAACAGGGAGAAACAGGAAGGCCAAAGGTGCGTGGGATTTGCTTCTCCACACCTGCTGCTGGTCGCTGACCCAAACCAAAGTCCTTGTGAGAAGTTCTGGAACGAGTCTTCAGGAACTGAAATTCCCCGTGTAGGCCGTGGTCCTGGGAATTGCCTTGATCCCAGCAGCCTGGGAAGGGAGCAGGAGAATGGGGCCAGACAGCTCGGCCCCACGCACCAGGGATCAAGTGCAGGCAAGGTGCCTTCTGCTTCAGGCAGCACAAAGGTAACACCTGGCTGTGTGCTGGGCCAGCACAAAGAGATCCGAGGCTGCCAGCAGAGACAGAGGGGCTGCAGGGGTAAGGGAGAACCTGCCGCTTGGGTGGGGAAAGGCAGAGAAGTCGTCTCCATCCCCCCTGTCACTCACAGAACAACTGGCCTTGCAGCCTGTAAGGGGGGAAGTAGGTAGCTTTAATGTAGTTTTGCACCTCTTAGCTTGTCTGCTTGTTTTCCAGCTCCCTCAGAAGTCATGATGTTTAGTGTGACACATTTATTTACTAAGCTAGTAAGCACAGAAATGAGCTGTGTGGCAGCTCCATTGAGCACAATGCTAATAATTGACAGGGCAGTCCAGATTGTGAAACAGAGGTGAACAGAATGGATTTTGTCAGATATTAAACTTGACCACAGATGGAGGTGGCTATTTTATTAGTAAGCTCTGAAGGGGAAATGCCACGCACCCACATTTACGCTGCTATAACACTCCTGGCTTTACCTTCTATGAATCTTATTTTTCATCTGCAGATCTGAAAGAGCTTTACAAAGAAATCACACCGAGGAGCAGAAGCCAGGTTGCTTAACTCCTAGATCAACATGCAATCTGTCGAACCGCGCTTGTCAAACACTTCAGCATTCTTGTCTTTCTTGGCCACACACGACAGTCCGAATCACAGGTATGATGCCAAGCATTTTGTACTGAGAGGTGGAGTTGCTCCTGGTCTTGGAGGTTTTGGTGAAAGTTAAAACAAGGTTGAATGGAGCCCTTGAAAATTATAGGAACCGAGATTTAGCTAATCTGTACTGAATCCCGGTGGGATCTGGGGGACTGCTGTATTCTTCCTTAGTTTTTATTATTTTTCTCTTCCTTAAAGCTTAAAACCCAAAATAAGCACTTTCTCTTCTTTTGGTCCCCCTCCTCCTGAAATCCATAATGCTATAATTAAAATGTCATACTGAGACCACTCAATATTTATCAACAGTCAGATGCTGGCAGGTACAGTGAGGGATCCAGATCCAAAGCTCGGGTAACGTGGCACAGCTAATGGGGGTTACTGAATCTATGCTAGGAAACAGTTTGGCCTGGGGTTTCAGATTTTCTTGTCCATTTCTGAATATATAAAGGCCAGTTCAAAAATGCATTTTCCAAAACTTTTCTGTGAGCATTAATTTGAAAAAGACCAATAAAAAATCCCTGATATTTCATGAAAGCCGTATAGCTGTAGTTTCCTCCTGTAGGAGGGAAGTACAGTTTCATTTACAGCATCCGTCCTTTAAATGGGGAATAATGCTTATCTTCATCTGTTTTATTTATCTTATCACTGTTGTCAACTCATACTTGCAAATTGTGGCTCAGTATTTGTTGTTCATCCAACCATTCCACTTAGGCAAAATGCCTCTTAATATACTCCATAAAGAAACTTTACCCATTTGGCTCATGGTGCTGTTAATTTGCATATCATTACCATCTCATTAGGTCTATGGCTCTGATCAAATACTTCCACTGCCCTGATACTCCGTGCTGGAAATCCACAGGCTTTCATTTATGCTCTGTATCTCAGAAATGCCCTTTTTTTTGGTCTTTATTTTTTCTGTTTTGCTTCATTTTTTTGTCAGAAGAATTAGTGGAGAAAAAGTATATCCAAGGCCAGAGAAGTCAGAACTTCTTGCTCACAGGGACAGTAAAGAGGGATAAAAGCATCAAGAAAGACAGAAAGAGAGGAAAATGTGTCTGATAATGATGTGTGGCACCTTTGAATTAAGATTTAGGAAAGCACCAGCCAAATGAAATCTTAATCTTTTGGACCTCATTTTCCTTTGAGGGTCATTCCTTCTTCCACTAATGGAACGATCCAGAGGTAGTATTTTGGCTCAGATATCCTTAAAAAAATTAATAATGCAACTGGTCAGTGACTCAAAGCAAATACAGTTGTGCCAGCCAAGGTTGGCAGCCAGTATTGCCGCTAGTGAACAAGTGCTCTTATTTAAAATATTTGTAGTCATTTAATTCTTTGTGTCTCTGGTGATCATGTGCAAGTGATTCACACTGCAGTCTGTCCCTGAAGAGCCTGGCGTGATCATAATTCAAACAGATCTATTACCTTTTAGCTCTCCAAATGTAATTATAATGCAATTAATTAGGTACTCTCAGTTGATTCTGGGTTTCTTCCTGCAATCTCAGTCTATTGCCCTATGAAACTAATGGCTGTGGGTCGTTAAGAGCATTCGCTATTTGTGCTGATTCTTCAGCAGAGGCTAATAAAGTTAGGCACGTATTTGGTAGTCTGTGTGAAGAAGCTATCCTAGCATTTTATTCACATGACATTCAAACAAATTTTGCATCCCATTTGGGCTCTCTGTGATTTGATTTTATTCTCTCTTCTAAGCAAAACACTTTTCTCGGAAGTCATAATAGGTTAAGAAAAAAAAAAAATCTGTTCCATTACGCTGCGTCGGTCGCTTAATAAAACAGGCTCTGTCCCCATTAACCACGCCTCAAAGACAAAAGCCCCAAGCTCTGGTGGAAGAGCAGCGTGTGTAGCTGAAGGTACAGAAGGGAGGTAGGCAATTTCTGCTGCAGCTAGAAGGAAAAAGTAAGCCCCCATCCCACCTGGGGAGGTGACCTGGTTAAGTAACAGAAAGAGGAGCAAATAAATAAATAAATAAAAGGAAAAGGTATAGGAAAGAAGGTATTAAAACTTTCTCTTCCTTCTTTGCTTTCTCTGTCAAAGCATTGAGGCATCCTCACCAAAACCCAGGAGGAACCCAAACCAAGCCTCCAGGACTGGTGTGTCTACAGCCACGAGGAGGTGATTGTATTCCTCAGGAGCTGGATGGTCACAAGCACTCACTGTCAGACAGATGGCCCTGCCCTAGTTAAGCTCCCTTCAAGCCCCCTGTCTCACCAGGTCCCACCCAAGTCCAGCAAAATGCCTCAGTTAACAGCTCCAGGTGCTGCAGAGTGGCCTTGCAGCTCACAGAGGAGTTTGGTTCGAGACAAGGACAAGCAGGGTGCCTGAACTACACCGTGTCTCCGTGGGCTTGCATACTGTAATCCTATAAATACATCAATGCACGTCTGTAACCCCAGTCTGCAGGCCCCTGGGAATGGGTCTTCTTGCAGCATTTGTGCATAAATGGTGTGTGGATGCAAATGGAGGAGTCATGTAGCAGCTTAGCTCTGCCTGTGACATTGGCCAGGTCACTTTGTCCCTAAAGCTGTGATCCATCTTTGTTACGTATTCTTCTTGCAAATAACCATCTCTCATTAGACATGGCACTGTGATGCTCTGATTTTTACCTGAAGTTTCTAAAGGTTGCAGAATAGAAATCATGATCATTAAAATGCTCTAGTTTTCATTGAGGGCTCTCAGTAAGATCACTGATTAATCATAAAGCATCCCACACTGAGCTCCATCCAACCACAACTTTCTGGTCACATCGTAGTTTTAGCTGAGAAGTGGTGGTCCTGGGTTAAAATCAGGGACATATTCTGTGGTGTCTGAGACACACACCTGAAGATGGGAACATTGATCATAATTAAACCATGAGAATCGGAGGAAGCCATTTCCAAGAAAAATACTCTTTATAAAGTTTTCTCTTCTCTTCTCTTCTCTTCTCTTCTCTTCTCTTCTCTTCTCTTCTCTTCTCTTCTCTTCTCTTCTCTTTCTTCTTTTCTTTTTTTTTCTTTTCTTTTCTTTTCTTTTCTTTTCTTTTCTTTTCTTTTCTTTTCTTTTCTTTTCTTTTCTTTTCTTTTCTTTTCTTTTCTTTTCTTTTCTTTTCTTTTCTTTTCTTTTCTTTTCTTTTCTTTTCTTTTCTTTTCTTTTCTTTTCTTTTCTTTTCTTTTCTTTTCTTTTCTTTTTCTTTTCTTTTCTTTTCTTTTCTTTTCTTTTCTTTTCTTTTCTTTTCTTTTCTTTTCTTTTCTTTTCTTTTCTTTTCTTTTCTTTTCTTTTCTTTTCTTTTCTTTTCTTTTCTTTTCTTTTCTTTTCTTTTCTTTTCTTTTCTTTTCTTTTCTTTTCTTTTCTTTTTTTTCCCTCAAAATGCCGTGAAAAAGACCTTTCAAAAGTGGGCGGAGGAGGAGGGCAGCAAAAGATAGCTCTGAGGTACATTTCAATCTGCATGGTTCAGGAAGGAAGGAATTTTCAATCTCCTCTCTATCATTTTCGATATCATTAATCCTGAACACTCCATTTTCCATGCTCGCCCGCCCAGGCCCGGAGAGTGAGCGACACATAAAGTGACACATATTCATCACTTGGCATTCGGCGCCGTGAAGGCTGTAATATAATATTAGTGTTGTGTTATCACTGTGTCTCTCTCGCCAGCCTCGGCTGCGGCGACGGTAGATGACATGAATCGATCACCTGTGACATTTTTGATTTGGTGTCACTTTCCCTATTTCTGCCATTTGTTTTGGCAGTTAAGAGGTAATTGTGTGACATTAGCATGGAAAGACTCACTTTCCTGACCCCTCTTCCCAAGCAGGAAGAGGGGGATGAATCGCTTTTGTCTTGTTGCATGGGTTCAGAGGGGCTTGTGAGAGACATGGTAGAGGCTGCAGACTCCTGTACCCTTCGCTAAAGCCAGCAGGGCTGTGATGTCTAAGCCAGGGATGTCTGTCCCATGGGATGCTGCCAAACCACTCTCCTGAAGCACGGAGAAGGTGGTAGTGCAAGACAGCAGCAAGCTGTGGGTCCTTGCTCTGCCGGAGTTTTCCCCAGGTGACTTTGGGTGCACTGAGTC